>NW_026555300.1:1200000-1555685 GCF_021234165.1 Pteronotus mesoamericanus | reverse complement strand
TTTGATTGGCAACGTTTCAGAACGCGAGCCTCTCTCGCGCCTTCTGATTGGCTGTCCTCTTTCCACAACTTCTTCGGGCTGCATAACTGACAATTTCGCTTTGCCCTCTAGCGGTGGCGGCGGTCCGTGCTCCCGAAGGGTGGCGTCGGCCGCGTCCGAAGAGACCCAGCTCAGGCCTGGAGATCCGATCTAAGCTTAGAGAGGACGGGAGACCCTGGGCTGAGAGACCAACTCCTTGTTTAATTACCCCCACAGGCATCGGGCGGCGAGAGATACAAGATCCGACTTTCAGGGCTTCCCCTCCCGGATTCCCTCAGGGCGCCCACTTCTGGCCCCGCCCGGAAACCCTGGGGGCCCAGCGATCTCCCCTGAGTCTTACCCATTCGCTCAACGCCACTAGGGTTGGCATCCGGGGTCTCCTGATCTTGGGGCCCGGTCACGGTCACCCCTATCGGCCCTTACATCCTCCCTCCGACCCCGTGGAGGGCTCTCACTTCACTCTCACCTCGCAGCCTCTCTAAGGCCCAGAGGTCACTTTCAGACTTTGACCCAAAAGTTCTGCTTTTTCACCTCTCATTTCTAGCCCGCGGACTCCAAGGAGGGGGCCCTGGGCGCAGCAGTCAGGCGTCCCAAACTTCCTGTTGATGTCTTCCATCTTCCCTCCCCCCCAGCGTCTTGGTCCTTCCGGATGGAGATGGGACATCTCCACCCTCAGGAGTTCAGCTTCCCCCTTTCCACACTCTCCCAGGCCTTCACTCCCTTGGGGAGTCCCGGAACCCTGCAAGTTCTAGGGGGGCGGCCATACTGAGGGCCCCCGACTCTTTCAAGATTTTATGTACTTATTTTTAGAGAGGAGGCACGCCCCCAGCTGGGGACCTGGTCCGCAGCCTGGGCATGTGCCCTGACCGGGAATCCAACTGGCCGCCTTCCAGCTTGCTCAGTCCACTGAGCCACACTGGCCAGGCCAAGGGTCCCCGATCTTTCAGGAGGCCCCAGGCATCCTTCAGTATCCACGGGAGGTGGTCTCCAGGGAAACCTCTACCTTCAGATCCATATTCCTTGCCCTGTTCTTAGGGCCCACCCCTCACTACCATTCTCCCCTCCCCCTGCCCCTGCTTTTTTGTGTTTTATGGACAGTTTTGAAATTCAGGAGGTCATCATTAAGCACCCCCTACCCCCTGCTGCTTTCTGGGGTCTTCTCTGCCAGCTCCTCTGCCGCCCCTTGCGCATCCACTGTCTCGCGAAGGCCCCCTGCCTCATTGCTAGCTCCTTCACCCCAGGGTGTCCTTCACAGTAAAGGGGGTCATTCCTGTCCCGTGAACCCCACTTTGCTTACTTAGGGGCTCTCTTCCCACAGCTCCTTCCCTTCGCTGTCAAGAGGACTCCTCGGGAATTATTTTCAGGGCCTCTTCTTCCTTTGGAATTGGCTCCTCCCCCTTTGGCATGTATTTGGGACCATCTTTTTCATTGTCTTTACAGTCACTAGTTCAGGGAGTTCCCTTCAGGGCTGCCTCACTTTTGAAAACTCCCACACAGCACCTCCCAAATTCACGGACCGTCCCCTGCGCCTTGGAGAGCAGAAATTACCTTCCAGGTACAGAGGGTGATCCTCAGGGCCACCCTCAGCCTCAGGAGTTTCCCCACCCTGAGGTTTCTTCCTCTTCCTACTGGCCGCCTCTCACTTCTGGACGACCCAACATCCTCTAGACCAAAAACTTCACTTTCAAGTCCTCTGTTATTCTCCCCATTCCTCCAACTGCCAGCGTGGCCCCCTTCTCCCAGTCAGTGTCTTAAGATCCCCCTTTCTTCAGTTCCCCCATCATCAGTGCTCACTCTCAGGCACCCCACTGGGTCTCTTTCAGCATCCAGGCCATCAGTCTCAGGATACGCTGCACCTCCTCCCTTATCACTCTAACATCCTGGGCCCTCTGCCCTCCTCCACACATCTGGGCCTGCCTGCTGTCGCCCTCACACACACCTCCCCCAGAATCAGCTTTGAGGTCCTCCCGAGGGTCTTCCTGCATCCATCACACACAGAAGCCTCTCACTCCTCTCCTTGACCCCAGGATTCCCGATCCTCTCTCAACTCCTCTCCAGCTGCTAGACCCCCAACCCAGCTTGCTTAGCCTTTCGCCAACAGTCGCTGTTCCGGCCAGAGTCCCACCTGGAGCCTGGGAGCTGGGTGGTTTTGCCACAACCCAGGAATGTATCCTCAGAGGAGGGACAGGTATGGGGACAAGTGACTCTTGACCTAACTGGCTACAGCCATGGCCTCTTGTTGGCTAAAATCGCTTCTCTGGCTCACCCTGGCTGGCCCTCTGGGTGGCAGGTGTCCAAAGACTGGCTCTCTCATGGAGCGAAAGTATGAGGACCTCGGCCTGCTGAGGCTTTCTCGACTGCTCTGTTTCTTGCCATAAAGGTTGTGCCCTCCTCCCACACTGTAAGGGGTGACAAGAGCCCTCCTGTGTGTTCCTCTTTTTCTCACACACCTACCACGCTTCAGGTCACTTGTGACCTCCAATATGTAGGTTTTCCACTCATTAAGCGATTCTTTAATGCCACCTGGGTGTCCTACAAATGACCTCAAGCCTGACACTGTCAACCTCGAGACAGCATCAGAACCCACATGTTAAGGGCTCAGTTCCACAAGACTGCCCCTACTTCAGACATCAGTCACAAGTTCATTTGTCATATGTGCTTCTCGCCGATCAGCAATAGGTTGGAGGTGTTAATGGCCCCTCCTTGGGTTTGACAATGGCTCGCAGAGTGCAGGGAAACCCTTCCTCACTGGTACTGGTTTCTTATAAAGGGACACTATCTGGGAACAGCCAGATGGAAGAGATGCCGTGGGCCAGGTGTGGAGGAGGCGTGAAGGACCTCCATGCCCTCACCAGCTGCATTCCCCTCCCACATCTTCATGTGTTCACCAACCAAGACGCTCTCCAAGCCCCCAAGTTTGGGATTTTTACGGAGAATGCATCGTGTAGGCACGATCGGCCATTGACTCCATTTCCAGCTCCTCCCCTGTCTCCGGAGAGGAGAAAATTCCGAGCGTCTCATCATGGCTTGGTTTTGGGGTGACCGGCCCCATCCAGAAGCTCACCGAGAGTAACCTTTTTAGAACAAAAGAAATTCCTATCACTCAGGGACTTATAAGGGCCCCAGGAGCTCTGTGCCAGGAATCTGGGGCAGAAACATAAATATTCTACCATTTCAAACACACCTTTTCTGGTTGTATCACTAGCTGATGTCACACAGCCTCCTGCCACCTTCTTGGGTGAGATACCTTCCAGATGAAACCTAGCTACCCTCCTCTGCGCCCACTCGACTCACACACCTTCACCCTGTTGGATTGTGGGGTGCAGGCTGTCCTACCTCTACCCCTACTTCACACATCAACCACAAGTTCAGAGATCCCAGGCCACCAACACTTCTGACCGACTGGCTACAAATTCAGGGGTTCCCACGACATCCTTGGGTTCAATAATTCACTATAATAACTCATAGAACTCAGGAAAGCACCACCCATGATTGTAGTTGGATGCATCAAGGGAGGCCCGGGAAGGTCCCAAACACAGAGCTCTGTGTCAAGATGCATCTGTTGTCTTCCAAGTACATCCATGTGTGTCTCCAGCCAGGAAGCTCCCCTAGGCCTTGGTATCCTGAGTTTTTCGCATGTGTGTGTGTGTGTGACATAGGCATGATTGATTGAGTCATTGGCCATCATCTCTAGTCCCCCTTCCCTCCCAGGTCAAGCTGACATTACAAGACTCAAGGGCCAAAAGCCCTACTTACATGGTTGGTTTTTCAAGAAGGAGTAGCCCGCATCTTGAAACCCGCTAGGGGCCACCGTGTAGGGTCTTGGTAGCATAAACTCATGTAGTGTGAGGGCCTCTCCATAAATACCAGAGACCATCCTATCACTCAGAAAACTCCAGTGGTTTCGAAGCTTCCTCCCAAGAGCCAGGGACAAAGGCCAGACACATTATTATACAACAGCAGCCACCTTTAAGCTGTTATGAAGACCGAGTTAGATAAAAGCACTTGGAATAGAGTCTAATGTCTTGTATAGCTTCAAAAATAGGCATTATTACTCTTTTCCTATATCATCATCATCAATCACCATTGGCACTGGAATGCAGTGTGTGGAAGACAAAGAAGCCACAATGACAGGTTTAGTCCTGGCTGGCTTTCGTGTGTGCCGATGTGCTATGAGGAACTGCTCTGAGCCATTTCTCATTGATCCCTAAAATTCAAGGTAAATAATCTATTCACAGGCGCCCCCTTGACAATAGTATTCCCAGATCTAAGGGGCTATGCCTTTTCAGTATTGCTAGATAAGGCTAAATTGCCCTCCAGAAAGATGCTGGGTTGCTTTTTTTTTTTTTTTTTAAAGGTTATTATAACAAAGGGACAGGACAAGAGAATTTGGGGAAACGACCAGAATAGTCTGTATCTTGTTTGTGGTGATGGCTGTATGGCTTTCTACATTTGTCAAAACTCGGAACTGTACACCAAAAAGAATGAATGTTTGAAGAGATTAGGCAAAGGACACACATGAAGGACCCACGGGCAGGGGCAACGGTGTGGGGATTGACTATGGAAGTGGGGCTGGGCTGGGGGGAGGGGGCGAAGGGGGCAAAAATGGGATGTCTGTAATAGCAAAAATAATTTTAAAAAGATAAGTAACATGAATAAAAACACATTGTTCACTTTTTGAGAATTTAAATGAGCTAAGGCAAGTGAAAGTGTCTATGGGATCTCCCTTTTGGGGGCCCTTGGGCCTCCAGACTCCCACTTCCACTTTAGCGGATGATTCTAGCAAATCTTCAGTTTGAAGTGATGAAACCATCCCTGGTAGCCACATAAACCAAGGGGGCTCATTCCAGCACAGACCTCAGTTCACAAATCTGACCCCTAAGCTCGCTTTCACTCCAGTAACCTCTTGGCAAGCACCCTCTGAGCTCCAATACTTTGGGAAACCAGGGCTTGACGTGGGAATGAAGAAAAGGCGTGGCAGGGCCCACTGGCCTCCCTGTCTCGGCCAAGGAGTCAGGTCTCAGGCCGAACCTGGTTTGTTTCACCTACACAACATTGCCTTTCCCTGAGAGGACTGACTATCAGCACCCCTCCTTCCCTCCAAGTCCCAGATCATTCCTGTGGAAGTCAGGGCCTTAACACACATTTACATTTCAAAGTCACTGACCCCTGTAGTCAAACCTGTTGCCCTAGCAACACAACCTTGTAATCTAGCTATCTCCCAGATCAGACAAACTCAAAAGCTTGCTCTCCTGGAAGGATTCGGGGGAGCGTGGGGGCTGGAGGGAGGGAAACAGAGGCTCCCCTAGCATCCCCCAACTCTAAGTTTATGAGAAAGAATTTGGGACCTTCAGCGCTCATCTATTTTAGGACCTTTCAAGGTTTGGATTTCACTTCTGCTATTCTGCAGTGTGACCTTAGGCCAGACCCTGTCCCTCTCCAAGGCCCATCAATGAAAGGAGGTGGGTGCACTGGGCGACCCCACTCATGAATCTGATTCCATTACTGAGTGTGTCCCGGCTTCTGGGGGCCCACTTCCGTCCTTGCAGCTCATTCGGCTTTTAATTTGAGTCATTAGCCAGAGGCGCTGGCACATCGGAAAGCAATGAGGGCCTTCTCACCATATCATCTGTTACCCAGCAACTGCCCCGTCAAGGCTCCTAGTGAATTAGGGCTTGGCCAGGTGGTCTTTGGCCAAAACTGTCCTTAACTTTCTGTGAGAATGAGGTGTGGTGACATACACACTAAAGAACAGTGCCCGGGGCAAGTGCTCAGTATTTGTTAGTCAGTGTTATAAACATCTTCACAAGTAAATAGCTGCAGAGCTTGAGAGGGTTTAGCTCCAGCGAGTATTATCTCTGAACATCCTCTCTTACTCTCTCGCTCTGGACACTGTGACTCGGGACGTCTGCCACACACCCCTGCTTGTGCTCGGAAAGCATTAGCCTGTCCACCCACAGCTTTTTCCTCTCACGCTAAGCTGTGACCTTTTGAAATTACATGCCTTCCCTTCTAAACCTCATCTGGTTCTTCAGCATCTTTTAAATAGTTATCTATTTGTCTACTTACTTATTTTCCCTTTTGGAGAAAACAATGACATGTTGATTAACTGGCGATATCATTTTTTTTTTTTTACATAGAACATTCAAAATAATTTGCAGATGAATTATTCAACATAGGCAAACTTTCCAAGGTTGATAGACGTAAGGTTAACATGCAAAATTCAAGTGTATTTCTTTTTTCTATTTTTTTAAAAAAAATTTTAATTGTTCCGATCCATTTGTCCCCATCTCTCCACCACTGCTTGCCCCTGCCCCCCCCACCCCCCCTCCCCCCCTCAACCCTTCCCCACTTTGGCTTTGTCCGTGGGTCCTTTATACATGCTCCTTGATCAAGTGTATTTCTATAGATTGGAATCAACCAAAAAGTGACATGGAAAGAAATACGCCATTAATAGAACCAAAAAAAAATCCAGTACCTCAAGAGAAATCTAATAAAGATATGTATGGCTTCTACGCGGAAGAGTATAAAGCATTATAGAGAGAAAAATGTTTTAAAGGACATGAAAGAAAAGACCATGCAAAATATTGACTGGATTTTACAAAGATGTCCATTGTTCCGATTAAATAGCCTCCTTTTTAAAATGTATTTTTCAATGACAGCTAATGTACAATATTATATTCATTTCAAACATACAACGTAGTGATTAGACACTTATATACCTTACAAAGTGATCCCCCTGATAAGTCTAGTACCTACCTGGCACATACACAGTGATTACAATTATTATTGACTATATTTCCTGCGCTGTACTTCACATCCTTGTGACCGCTTTTATAGCTGACAATTTGTACTTCTTAATCTCTTCGACCTTTCAGCCCACCCCTCTAACGCCCTTCCATTTTGACCCTGCTGACTACCAGGTAGGTCAGAGATGCAGCTTTTGTCTTAGTTTGTCCCCAGAGCCAAGCTGAGCGTCCTGCTGGGGTTCCGGCCTGTTGTTCTGAGTCCTTGTCACTCAAGAGCGCCCCCGTCAGGCGGGATTGGGAAGCAGGGGAGGGGGAGGGGAAGCTGTGGTTTTAGAGTCAGCCGGCTAATCTATCCTGCGTGGCTTCAGATAAATTAATTCACCTCTCGGAGTCTCAGGTATCTTCGCAGTGGACATACTCTTTATCGTACAGCACAGTCATTGTCGGAGGATGTAACTATAAATAATCGACTCAACGTGATACGTGGGAGGTACTTAAAATACAAATTTCCTTGCCAGGCGGTGAAAGACAAATACCATATGATCTCACTTATAAGTGGAACCTAACCAACAAAACAAACAAGCGAGCGAAATAGAACCGGAGACAAGGAAATAAAGAACAAACTGACAGCGACCAGAAGGGAGGGGGAAGGGAGAAAACAGGGAAAGAAGGAGAAGGGTCTTCAAGGAACATGTACAAAGGACCCGCAGACAAAGACAAAGGGGCGGGGGCAGGGACTGAATGTGGGAGGCGGGGAGGGGGCGTGGGAAAGACAGGGGAGAGAAATGCAGAAAAATGGGGATAGCTGTAACTGAACAACAAACTTTTTTTTAAAAAAAAGAAAAAATACATGAACTTCCTTCCTTCCTTTTCTTCTTATTATGCCACTGCCACTTAAGCACAGCGTGAAAGCTGAGAAAACCTTGTTTGACCTGCTTGAACCCGTATTTTCCTCAGCTGTACTTACAACCTCTTCTGTTTCATTTGTACTTTTTCCAGCTCTTCCTGCCTTTCAATGTGTAACAGCACTTTTTTTTTTTTTAAATGCAAAGGCGAGCATCTTATCTGGGCTTCCCAGTTTTCTGCCTGACTAAAAACCAACCCCCCAAGAAGACTGTCCATGAAACAATCTCAGCTATGACCTCAGGAAAGGATGGAGGGAAGGGGCATGCTTTGCAGTGAGAAGCAGACTCCTCTTCCTCTCTCTTCACCAGCGGGTTGGTGCTCTTCCCGAGGTTCTCAGCTCCGCAACACGTGTACCCCCAGCCTCCACATTGTCTCCCTGCCCTGCATGTCCTCACCCTGGAAACTTTCCACCCAGGCCCACAGTTGGTCACGATGGCCCTGGGGCCTCTTGACCTCTTTCTAAACCTCTGCTTCCATTTCCCCTTCTGTAAAAGTAAGTGGGTGAGTTTAAGATCTGCAAACTTTTCCTGTAAAGGACCAGATGCCAAATATCTTACTCAGGCTTTGCAGGTTGACAGCTCAACTCCGCGTGAAATCGCCCACAGAGGACCGTACACAAACGAGTGGGCATGGCGGGGCTCCAATGACACTTTATCAATGGACACACCGACGTTTGAATTTCATATTTTTATGTATCACGAAACTTTCTTCTTCTCTTGATTCCCTCCCAACCATTTATGTACGTATGTACTTACTTATTGGTTTTTGTTTTTTTTTAAAGATTTTATTTATTTATTTTTTAGAGCGATGGGAAGGGAGGGAGGAAGAGAGAGAGAGAGAGAGAAACATCAAAGTGTGAGAGATACATTGACTGGTTGCCTCTCGCAAGCCTCCAACCGGCGACCTGGCTCGCAACCCAGGCAGGCATGTGCCCCGACTGGGAATCGAACCGACGACCCTTTGGTTAGCAGGCTGGCGCTCAATCCACTGAGCCACACCAGCCAGGGCCGCCCGCTCCCCCCCCCCCCCGTCCCCCAGTCATTTAAAATGTGAAGAACATCGTAGGCTCTCAGGTGGTATGTTGAACCATTTCTGAAGGTTCTCCCACCTTGTAGAAAAGTGACACTGAATGATTTGGTAGAGTGGTGCCTGGGCTTGTCCCATGAAAAGCTGATGTTGGTCCTCAGGCCAGTGTATCCAGAGAAGGTCACTCTGGAGACAGCTGTCAAGCGGTGGCAAATGCTGGGTCTGGGGTGGGATGACCCATCCTGGGAGGAGTTAAAAAAGACAGAGAGAGAGAGAGGAAGAGAGAGAGAGACTCTGCCCCCTTCCCCTCGCCCCCTCCCGCGCCTGCCTTGCCCCGAGTCCGAGTCCGCAGTCCCGTGCCACAGCCCAGTGGGCCGTCAGTGGAACCTGATTTCGGCATATTCCGAGCCGATGTCCCTGGACTCCTGGGTCTTCTGTGCCCTGAGGCCTGAGAAGCTGAGAGCAGCGTAATGGATCTCCTCTGGGTAGTTCCCTGATTCTGGGGCTGGCAGGGACGATTTGGGCCCTGGGGATTTAGCATCTGCAGGAGGGGTCCTGGAGGGACTGCTGGGTTTGTTCCTTCGGTTCCGAGCCTGAGGGGGAAAACGACCATCATTCATTCGTTCGTTCATTCATGCAACAAATACTTGAGTGCCTACCACACGGCAGGCACTGATGGAGGAACTGGGGTTACCCCAGGACGTGAAGTCTCTGCTTTTTTTTTTTTAATCCTCACCCAAGGATATGCTTTTATTGATGAGAGAGAGAGAGAGAGAGAGATCAATCGGTTGGCTGCCATATGTGCCCTGACCAAGGATCGAACCCGCAACTTTTTGTGTATGGGATGATGCTCCCGGCCAGGGCTGTCTGTGTCTCATTAATGTGGCCGCCCTAGCAAACTAACCCAGGTAGATGCCTGTAACCGCCATCGAGATGCACAATGGCGCTGATCCCAGAGACCTGGCACTCACCGCGGGGCAGGTACCGATCTGTTCTCCAGCTGTACAGTGTTATCATTGTAAGAGAACGATACACGTGCAATCATGTACACGGGACCATTAGAGTTCGGCTTTTTAAGGAAACTTTTGTCCCTAAGCGCTGTTTAACCAGTTGCAAGTATCAATCCTTTGTTCCTTCCTTTTGAGTGTATTCAAGGGGGTGGATGGGTCTGTTTGGGTTGTAAACGGATACGATGTACAGAGAAAGAGATCGGGGGCATGGGGAGCAGAGAAGACCCACAGAAGGTGGAGGTGGCGTCCAGGTGAGACGGGTGTGAGGACAAGGGGGAGGGGGAGGAATGGTTCGAATGTGCTTTGAAGGGGATTTGCTGGCGGGTTGGCTGCAGAGTGATAGAGAAGAGCTGTGTGAAAGATGACTCTGAGGCGTGAGGCTTGAGCAGCTGGGGAAACGTGCTCTTTGCTGTGATGGGGGGGGGGGGAAGTGGTGTAATTACAAGTTTGACTTTGAATGAGACAGTTGGGTGAGAGCCTAGAGTTCAGGGGGTGAGTCTAGGGTCAAGGATGAGCCTGGGAGACGTGAATTTCACAGTCATCAGCATCTAGATGTTTTCTCCTGAAACTGTCACCCTTTCTCCAAACAATAAGTGCCAGGTACTATTCTAAATGTATAAAGGGTACAATAGGAGCCTAGTGAATACCCGGAATGGTCCTAGGTGGTAGGTGGTATTCTTTTCCCCCATTTTAAAGTTTGAGAAAAGGCTCAGAGAAGTTAAGTGACTTGCCCAAGACCACACAGCGAGGAAGGAGGTATGAACCCAGGCAGCCCTGCTGTTAATGACCAGGAGCCACTGCCTCTCAGCGGTGTTAATAATAACGGTTGCATCATTAACTGCTACACATCGAGCAAGGGCATGCGTTTTGCTCCTCAAACCACCTCTCAAAGAAAACGGAGGGAGAAATGGGAGCTCAGAGGGAGCGAGCGGTTTTGGTCAAGGTCTCCTAGATACGCGGGGCCCGAGTCCGGATTTGGATCCAGCAACACTGCTTGTGCCCCTTCAACGTCCCGCGGGCAGAGGGTGGGGGCAGGGCGAGGAAGGGGCGGCAGGCCTGGGCCACTCACCAGGCGGCCGGGGGCCGGGACCACGTTGATGTAATCCAGGATGGTGCTCCTCCTGGTAACCCTGGGCCTCCGGGTCTCTGCTTGGGCCGGAGTGTCTGCCGGGATCTGTTTCCTCCTGAGAACCTTCACGCTGAGGAAACGACCCGCCTCGGTGTGTGCCCTGGAGCCGCCTCCCCTGTCGCCCGTCCCCAGAACCCCTCGCTCCTGCTCCTAACTCACTAGACCACGATGAGGCAGAGGATGAGAAGGAGGGTGACGCCCGTGCCCAGAGTGACTCCGCTGGAGAATCCTTTGGAGAGGAATCCTCCCTTTTCTGCAGGAGGAAACCTTTCTGAGCCTCTCTCATCCACGCGGGTCTCCTCGCCCACCAGCCCCCAGGCACTCGGGCTTCCAGCTCCCTTTCCAGACGTATTACCAGCAACGCCTTTAAGTCTCTCTCTTTAAAACCCCGCTGTGCCCCACGCCCAGGTTTTGTTTTCCCCTCTGAACGCCCAGCCAGAGGTGCAGGAGGCCCCTCCCCACGCCCTGCTCCAACCACAGGTTCCTCTCGCCCCGTCCCACTCAGGCTCCGCTTCCAGGGGGTCCCCAGCAGGCCCCTGACCTGGCAGCAGCAGGACTCCGCTGTGCGCCCCGTGGACGTTCTCCGCCTCGCAGCTGAGCCGGAGGCCGGCGCCGAGCCCCGCGCGGAGGCTCAGGGAGCCGTTGGCCCAGGGCCCCGCGGAGCGGGAGGTGACCGCGTGGGAGGCGTTGCTGTGGTTCCCCGCCAGCAGCCCCTCCCCCAGCCGCCAGCGCAGCGAGGGGGCCGGCTGGGCTCGGGAGGAGCAGCTGCAGCGCAGACCCTGGTCCTCCCAGGAGCAGAAGGGTCCCAGCAGCCGTGGGGGGTCTGTGGGGAGCGAGGGGAAGGGTCAGCGGTGCCGCTGCCCGCCCAGGACCCTGGTGACCTGCCCCTAGGTGCCACCGTCCTTCCACTCACAGCGCACGGAGAGGCGCAGGGAGACCTGAAGGGAGCCCAGCAGGTTCGAAGCTCGGCAGCTGAATTCGCCTTCATGCTCCAGGTGGATCCGAGGCAGCTCCAGGAGCCCCGGGTCGGAAGGCTGGGAGGGGCGCAGAATATCTCCCCGCCGGGCCCAGCTCAGCTGGGCTGCGGGGTTGCTGTGGGCGACACAGAGCAGACGCAGGCCTTCGCCCTCCAGGACGGGGAGGGACGAGCCGTTCCTGAGGTTTTCCAGGACTGGGAGAGGGAAGAGGCAGGGCAAACGCAGAGCTCAGGGCGCGGGCCCCGGGCGCATGGCGCACATTGCAGACGCCCAGGCCCCGAGTTTGCACTGAGGAGACCTGGTCCCTCTGTCCCCTTCTCCTACCTGCCCTTTCTGCTCCAGAGACCACCACTGTCAGGTTCACAGGGGCATCTGAAACAGAGACAGAGCGCCAGCTGCAGGCGGGTCCCTGGGGACAAATGAGACTGGCAGGCGGGCAGGGGGATCGCATGGCCACTCAGTGAGTCACCGGGGACACAGACCGCCCTAGGAAATAGGTGGGTGGGAAGGGCAGGCCCTTGTGACAGTGTGATTTATAGTAAGAGACCTATATTGGGGTCTTGGTCCCCGCCCACTCCGGGCACAGAGCTCCCGAAAGCCTTGGAGTTTCTAAGTGATGAGAGCGATAAAGGCATCTCCAGACTCATCACAAGCCCTTTGCCACTACAGCTGAGTTCGGGTTCCTGAGGTGACATCCGGAAAGCACCTGAGGATGGGGGGCTGGTCGCCAGGGAAACCAGTCCTGCCACTGCAGGGCTGGGCTGCTCAGCCCCACCCCTTGACCTCCCAAATGGGGTCAGGCTGCAGGCTGAGTTCAATCACCAATGGCCAAGGAGGTCATCAGTCACACCTATGGGATGAGCCTCCATAAAAATCCAAAAGGCCAGGGCTCCGATCCAGAAACCATTCAGGGTCCCTGAACACGGGGAGATGTGGGGACAGAGGCGCCTGGGGAGCGTGTGGCTGTTCCGGGCCCTTCCTGCGCCTGGCCCCACGTGTCTCTGCAATCGGGCTGTTCCTGAGTCATGTCCTCTCCTAACAAACTTGTGATCCAGTAAGGCAAGTGTTCCTCTCAGTCCTGGGAGCTGCTCTGTCTAGCAAGTCCCTCCAACCTGAGGAGGGGGTCGTGGGGACCTCCCACCCACAGCTCCTGTTCTTTAGCCAGAAGCACAGGTGACAGCCTAGACTTGCTATTGGCGCCCAAAGTGGGGAAGCCTTGCAGGTCTGAGCCCGTAACCTGTGCGACGCGTATCTCTGGGTTCACAGGGTCGGAAGTGCGTGGAACTATAGGGCACTCAGTGGATGTCAGAGAACTGTTTGGCGTTGGGGAGGCAATTAGCTGCATCAGACTTGCAATCTCAGCCATCGTCCCATATGCCCGGGTCCCAGGTTCCTGGGCGCTCTGGGACCCTGCCCCCAGGCCTGGCCCTCAGCCCCTCGCCTCCTGGAAACCAGGCCCTGCCGGTCACACTCACACTGCACAGAGAGGTTCAGGGCGCGGCTCTGGGAGCCGAGCCTGTTCTCGGCCCGGCAGGTGTAGCGCCCCGCATCGTCAGGCTTCACCCCAGGCAGGACCAGCTCCAGGCGCCCGGAGCCCGGGGGGCGGGACCAAGAGAGGACTCTGTCCTCCAGGGCCCAGCTCAGAGTGGCCGGGGGCCTGCTGTGGGCCTCACAGAGCAGCCGCAGGAACTGGCCTTTCTGGACGTCCAGACGTGGGCTGTCATTCACGAGCTCCAGGGCTGCAGAGAGGGAGCGAGCGGGGGAGAGAGACAGAGAGAGCGAGAGAGGGCGAGAACACATTTCCCCCACGCTCCCGACGTCTTTTCATCGCCCAGAGAGGACTGGACAAGCCGCGTCCCGCCCCTCACGCAGACCCTCGTACCTGATCCGTTGGTGTGAGAAATGCTGATAACTGGGACTTCGGGGGCGCCTGCAACAAGATTGGGAGCTGGCATTGGGGAGGCAAGTTTGGTTTCCCACAGCCAGAGAGAACCCACTCTGGGAACAGAAAGGATGACTGTCCTCAGGGAAGACAAGGGACAAAGGAGCCGTAAGACATGCTTGTGGGTGCAGGACCAGATGGCATGCGCTACCCCTCCCATCTCAGGAACCCCTCCTTTCTCTCCATGGACCCCTCCCCCCAAGAGCCACCCAGAGCCACCCCAAGCCAGACACTACCCTACCTCCCCACCTGCTGGGCCTGTTGGCCACCCCGATGTCCCCACCGCACTCACAGGCCACATTAAGCCGGACACTGTTTTCCAAGCTCACGGGTGCGCTGGGGAAGTTCACGCTCCGGGGGAAGTCCACGCGACAGGTGAGGCTGCTGTCGTGGTCCTGCGGTCCCGGCGTGAGGCTGAGCACTGAGACGTGGGCAGTTGTCCGGCTGATTTTGTGGGAGGAGAGGGCAGCCCCCGTCCAGGAAAAAGTAGGGGCTCGACACGGCTCAAAGTCCAAGTCAAACACACAGATGGCTGTCGCCTGCTTCCCAGGCTCCAGCATCTCTGGGATGTACACAGCTGGCTCTTGTGTCCTGGCTGGGATGAGAGAGGACACACTTGTAGCCCCCGATGGGGTACCAGAGGGTGACCCATGGTCCACTCCCCACAGCCCGTCCAGGGGGTGGTGGGGGAGGGAGGTCCCATCCCATTCCAGCCAGCACCATACCTGTCACATTCAGATAGAACGTATTTTTCACAAAATTATATTTCACAGAATTGCCTCTCTCGACCCGAAAGTGGTACCGTCTACTGTCTTCCCTCTGTGTCTCCGTGATCAGCAAGGAGCAGTTATATTCCTGGGCCTTGCCCACGAGGTGGAATCGGTTCCTGGTCCTTCTTTCCACATCTCGATCCAAGCGGGTTGTGGCCACCGGAAAACCGTGGATTGTCTCTGTTCCGTCAATGAACCAGTAGCCGTAGGCTGGGGTTTCCTCAGTCCAGCCTTCCCTGGGGTAGGAGAAGGAGCAGGGCACAAACACACACAGGCCCTCCGGTACGGTCACCACCTTCTGTACCGAGAGCGAGAATCCACGGTCCTGGGCCTGCAATTCTGCGCGCCCCCTTTGCCTGCCGTCGGCCCACTCACCGCCCCACAGCACGGCGAGGAGCAGCGCCGTTGGGAGCATCTCGGCCCAGGCGATCCTTGGACCTGCCCTGGGACAGGCTCATTCCCTGACGCTGCGACTGGCACTGAGCAGGGACAGAAGAGGAAGCCGGGGCAGGCTGGCGGGCGGAAGCTGAGCCCGGGCGACTGATGCATGAAATGAGCTCCTCATCTGAGGCCCGTGGAATCTCCCTTTCTCCCCACTCCCCAGCCCACCTCGCCCACTTGGACCCCCTGCCTTTCCTGGGGCCCTGCCTGGCGTTGGGCTCGCTGAGCTGGCCCTCCCTGGGCCACCTCTGCAGCAGGGAGTGGGAGGCCGCTGTCCAGCCCCGGGGCCTGGCTGTGGGTGGGTGGAAGGTGGCGCTGTCCCTCCGGGCCCTGGGTTATTGCAGAAGCAGAAGTGAAAGTTCATGGTGAACCCTTCTTACTGGGGCCCCTCGTGCCAGATGAGGGGGCAGCGGAGACTGGGTTTCTGGGTGTGGGGTGGGGAGCAGGGCTCTCCTCACGTCACATATGGTGCGGGATGCCCAGTAAATCTCGCTTTCAGATAAACGAGGAATCATTGTTTTAGTGTAAGTAGACCCCCGATACTGCGCAGGACATACGTACATGAACATGATACGGTGTTTATACCTGCCATTCAGATTTACCTGGGCGCCTGGGGTTTTCCTTTGCTGCATCCGGCAACAGCAGGCCGGTCTTGGTGCCGCGCCATCATCCTCCACGGCGCGTTCACGGAGCCGCGTCCCCGGGGAGCACCCACCCCAAGGCCTGAGCCCACCGCTCGTCCCCTCCCTTCTTCTGGCACACGACTGTGTGACACAATCACGTGCGACACCCGTTGGGATAAGAGCACCTGCAGCCAGCGGTGAGGCCTGCGGTGGCAAGTGCAGGCGCCGTAACGGGCCTGGGGGGCGTGCGGCGAGAGGGATAAACGTCCCCACGTGTTGTCCCCTGACCAGGCCTGGCTCTTAAAGTGACTCTGTCGTGGTCACGTGCAGATGCTGTGCTCATCCACGCCACCTCATGCCCCGAGACCACGTGTCTGGCAGGTGCTGGGCTGCACACAGGGGACGCGCAGGTGAGTCAGACACAGTGTCTGATCCCGACGGGAACTGAAGCCACGCAGAAATGAGAAGCACTGGAGGGCTCAGAAATGTCCTCCCTCTCCCCGGCCCCCGCAAGCTGAGGAGATGTTCATGGGGGTCCGGGGGAGGTGGGCGTTACTTCTTCCTGGTGAAGTCAGGACAGGTGGCCCGGAGCAGGTGACACCGAGGTGTTCCTGTCCTGGTGTCACAGCCACCGATTGGGGGACTTAAACAACAGAAATGTATATCGTTACAGTTCCGGAAGGGGGTCGGGAGTTCCAGGTCAGGGGGTCCCCACGGTGGCTTTCTCCGAGGCCTCTCTCCTTGGTCGGCAGATGGCTGTCTTCTTCCGTGTCCTCACAGGCTTGTCCCTGTGTGAGTGTTGGTGTCCTAATCACTTCTTCTCATAAGGCCACCAGTCCTGTGGCCCTGGGGTCACCCTCCGACCTTATTTTAACTGAATTACTTCCTGAAAAGCCCATTCTCTCAAGAGGCCCACTTTGAGGTACGGGATGTGAGGACTGGAACACGTCCGCTGGACGTGGGGCACATCGGTTCAAAGCATCCACTTTCCTCTCCACTCTGGTCCCCAGGTCCCCGCTGCCCAACGGGGCTTTTTGGGGGAGAGCTGGGTCCCTTCCCCCAGGGGTGCTCACAGGGGAGGCGCCTAACGGAAGGGGCGGGAGGGAGGGAGGGAATACCGTGGGGGAGCTGAGAGCCAGGAGGGGGCTCCTCTCCCTCGCAGGTGGCTTCTGCACACGACCCTCTGATGCTGCCCCCTTCAGCTGGAGAAGGGGGAGAAGACCCTCAGCCGCCCTGGAGCCCAACGGTGCTGATCCGTGGCTCCCCGGCTTCCCCAGGCTGACCCAATGCCTCAGAACCCCACCTTGGGGTGCAGGGCCCCCTGGGGCTAGATCCGCCTTGGAAGCTCAGGGCTGACCCCGCAGGCGAGGCGCTCTGGAGGCCTCCAGGGCGAGGCACGGGCAGCTGGGCAGCTCTAGGGGCAGGGCCACATTAGCAGGGACAAGTGGAACGAGGGAGGGGTCCAGGGACCCTTCAGTTTCGCCACCTGTGGACTGGCCCTCCCCCTTCGGGAGGCAGCTGCTAAGAAGCTCCCAGAGGTGGTCCTGAGACCAGCAGCTTCTCCCCCGACGCCCACCTTTCCCAGCAGCCCTGAGGGTTCTCTTTTCCTCTCTTCACAGGCAAAGTTCTTCGAGAATGACACCTTCTTTATGGACCGGCCACCCTGCCCAGCCCCGTGCAGCCTTGCTCCGTCCCCACATCATCGTCCTGCCAAAGTCACCCAAACCGCAAACACCTAAAACCCACAATTTCTGGTCTGGGTGGAAGTGGCTGCCGCCCCCCCAGCAGCATTGCACGTACACAGTCACCTGTTCTCTTGGGAAGCACGCCGGTCTGGCTTCCGTGTCACCTAGAGCTGCCACCTTAGTCGAGGTGGGGACACCATGCACATGCTCTGTGTGAAGGTGCATCTTCCTGTCCCAGTTCCGGCCGGGACTTCCTGTGCTGCCCCCAGGGGGCGCTCCGCCCACAAGCCCGGCTGAGCCCTGGGGAGCCCCAGGCTGCAGGATGTGGGGACTCCTTGTCCTGGTGCAGCGCAGCTGCTCAGGGAATCCTCCCAGGCCCCCGGGGCGGCGTTTGCAAATGCTGCTCCTCCCGAAAGGCTGCATTCGTGCTCGCGGCTCCTGCAGGCAATGACGGCGCCCCTTGCACCGCACCTCCCTCCACGGAGCTCTGCGGGGGGGAGCCTGCAGAGCCAAGGCTGTCACCGCCAGCGCCGCATGGCCCCCTGCAGACCCGCCTCCTCCAAAAGACAACACGTCCATGTCGTCCCACTCCCACAGCCTCGTTCGGCAACGACACGCACCCACACGCCCTCACCACGGGATGTGCACGTCAGAAAACGGGCCGCTGGGGTGTCTGAGTCCCGGCGGGCTGCGCTCCCAGAACACCGGACCCGGCGGTTTAAAGACCAAATACTCGCTTCTCGCTGTCCTGGGGGTGGAAGTCCCAGAGGAAGGCGCCCGCAGGCCTGGCGTCTGTGAGGGCGCACTGCCTGGATGGTAGGCATGGTCCTCTCACTGTGTCCTGGCATGGAGGAGGGGGCCAGGGAGCTCTGTGGGGTCTCCTAAGAGGGGACCATTCTTGGGGGCTTCACCCTCATGCCCTAATCCCCTCCCCAAGACCCCAGCTGGTTAGGTTTCAACACGTGGTTTGGGGGGAGGCACAGTCTGTGGTACGTGGGGGGGGAGGTGTTTGGGTGCTATCTTTGCTCTGCGTACTTTGGGGGCATGTGACCGTCAGGAACTCTTAGCTGGGCCTTCACCCTTGTCTCTCAAATCAAGACAGCGCACCGTGAGGCAGAACTACAGTCGGATAACCCGATTCTCTAATTTCCACTAAAGGAAAAAATTTGCAAGCTCAGTACTTTGCCATCAGTTATAACTGTTGCCTAGTCATGGTGTCCGCACTCAGTGGGAAGTACTCTTTTTACAAAACCTAATACCATTTCTTTTCGTTGCAGCCTCAGGCCGTCTGGGATCTGCTCCCTGCAGACTTCTCCGGTCTCCTATCTTTTCACTCCATTGCCTTTGAAAATCGCCCTCTAGCAAGGCCGAGGCAGCCATGGGCACTCACGGGATGTCACGCCCGGCCAGGCCCCGGGGACTGCGGTGGGACCGGACCACTCCGGTCACGTCTCCGCACAGACACAGACAAGAACATGGTCTAAGCCACAAAGTGACCATACACCGCGGTCTGGGATGACGTGAATGACGGCTGCTCGTGGGCCAACTCCAGCTCCGGGCGCTGCTATGGACTCCGGGGTGCGTCCCCCCCCATCCCCATGGGGAAGCTCTAACCCCAGTGTGGTCAGGTCAGGAGGTCGAGCTCTCGTGATGAAATGAGCGCCCCTATTTAAGGACCCCAAGGGGCACCCCCACCCCTCCTCAAGGAAAGGGCACGTTGGGGAGAGGTTGCTTATGGACCCGGAAGTGGATCCTTGTCAAGCACCTAATCTTCCAGTGCCTTGATTTGGGCTTTTCAGCTTCGGAACTGTTAGTGAGCCCCGGCCGGGTGGCTCCGCTGGTTGGAGGGTCACCGAAAGGTTGGAGGTTCGCCACCCATTCCGGGCCCCTACGTAGGTTGCGGCTTTGATCCCCGGTTGGGGCCCTTATGAGAGGCAACCGAACACAGTCTCTCGCTTTGACGTTTCTCTCTGTGTGCCTTTCCCTTGCTCTCTGTCTAAAATCAATAAACATATTTAAAACAGTTTTTAAAAGGGCTGTGAATAATAACTTTCCATTGTCTAAAAGGCACTCGGCCGATAACTCTTTGTTGTGGCAGCTGGCATGGACTAAGACTGGCCCCCGGGGGTCGCTTAGGGGGACTGGCATTTATTTCTCTAACTGAAGCCCCGAGCAAGACGTGGAGCATGTGTGTCACCCTAGAAAACACTGCCCAGCCTGCCCTTCCACTCACCCCAGCACGACCAGCCCGCCATGCTTGAGGGAGAGCCTCGGCCCGGGTGCCAGGCGGCGCCCTGCAGGACCGCGCCCCCGGGGTCTCAGCTGCCCCCACCTGCGCTGTCCCTCTTCGGGGCAGACCTGGCAGGGACGAGCAGCGGCGCTGGCCTCTGCCCCTCCTGGGAAGATGCCATCGCCCTCCACTGGGGATGGGAGGGTGGAGCCCTGTGTTCTTGGCACCACTCACCTGGCCTGCGGCTCCCAGGATGCCGAGCTGGAATGGGGGCAGCAGGGTGCAGATGCCACTTCCAGTGCCACCGACCTCTGTGTCCCTGCCAAGGTTCAGTGACTGTTCTTGAGTCCATGTTTCATCTTCTGATGTTTGCTCTGAGACCCATTTTCAGAGGACAGAAATGGTTGCTTAAAGACCAAATTTTCAACCGTTAGGCTTCTTTGAGTGAACACTGAGTCCACGGAGCACCTCACGTAAACAGTTCACAGTGGAACCAGCAGTACTATTCTTAAAGCCGCTGCTGGGGACGATCCGAATGTCCGTCAGCTGCCGAATGGATAAGCAAACGTGGTGTGTAGCCCTGCAGGGGAATAATATGTAATCACTGAGAACAAAAGGGAATTATTTTAAATCAATACAATAAAGTTTAATCATTTAAAATATTATGCACACGTACTCCAGTGTGGCTGAACTTCTAAAACAGGAAATTATCAGACAAAGAGATGTGGTAGGATTGCATGTATATGAAATGCTGATTAAAAAAAGGTACTTAGAGATTGAAAGCAGACAATGATTTTTTAAAGATGGGGAAGGAGCAGGTATTATTTGCAGAGAAACTCAAAGTTCTTTGTAGCTAATCAAATGTGTGACAGCGGTCACACAATTCTATAAATTCACTAAAAATATCATTGAACTTTTACTTACAATGAATTAATATTATGCTATGTAAGATATTCCATAATTAAAATTTTTGTCAAGTTCTTGCTGGGGAATTCTGCTTCTGAGCATGGGAAAATAACAGCATCTGGAATTATCATTCTTTTGTAAACAATGACAATAGTGAGCAAAATATAGGAAATATATATTTTTATACAAGAGGCACAAACAGGGAATATGCAGGATCCTTGAGAGAAGACAACACACATGAAGAGACTTCTAATCACCCGTGTTTTCTGCCAGCATGGAGTTTGCAATGGTGCGAGCGTGCGCACGCGCACACACACTCGCAAATGGACTAAATGTTTACTGATTTGATGAGCCAGACACCGGACTTTAAAAGGACTGTCTTGGCTAAAGTGTGCACATCCGATTTTCAGACAGGAAACAGCATTGCAGAGTTGAGTTATTGGCAAAACAGCACTTGGCGTGTGCAAACCCCATGAGGCCCAACAAGAACGATTTCTAAGGAGAGAACAATCACCAGACAGCTGTGACATGCAAAATTCCCGGAGATCACGAAGTGCTTGGTTGTGCACATTCCTTCCAGCCGGAGGGAAGATACCGCTTTTACTTTATGGGCATTTAGTCAAATCTCCAAAAGGGCCATGGCATGCAATCGGAAGACCATTAATGCTAAAATAAAGGCTACGTTAGATCTGCCTTAGAAAAGAGGCTAATAATTAAGAGCCTTAACACCATTGGCCCAACATGCAAGTCACCTGACAGCTTTCAAGAGGAAGGATCAATATTCTTCAAAGAAATACAAAATCAAGCAGTCAGCCACATGAAAGTGCCAATGCCCGCCCCTTTGTGAAAAGTTACAGGACATATAAAAAAGCACGAACGTGGGACACTTCACAGGGGACAACCATCCGGTACCTGACGCTCAGACAGGACAGAGGAGATGGGCCCGGCAAACAAAGACATTAAAAGACTTGTTGCACGTATGTCCCATAGAGTCAAGGATCTAAAAGAAAACATTCCTTTAATAAGAGAAGATATAATGAGATTAAAAACTAAAGAACTGCCACTCCCAGAGAAGAGGACTCATGACCAGAAATGCAAATGTCGCTGAAGGAGAATAACAGCAGATCCCACATTGCAGAATAATCAATCAACTTGAAGGTGTAGTGATAGGTAAGGTTATAACTCAAGAATATAGAGGGAAGAGAGGGTGAAGATGCTCAAGGCCCTAGGAGACAGCGTCAGATCATGTAAATATGTAAATTGTGAGACCAGAGACGAAGAGAGAGAAAGAACAAATCTATATACTTATTAAATAAACATTGGCTTCCGTTTTCACAAATGTGGTCACAGCGATAAATTGACACGTTCGAGATACGAAACAAATTTCACCAGGATAATATCTGTCTCTCCTTCTCTTTAACACAAATACACATGCCAAGAACACACGAGGGCAATTACTAATCACATCCTTTAAAGCCAATGACGGTCAGAAAACATTACCACCACCCAGAGAAAGACGAATAGCACACAGACACAAGAACATAACTACAGCAGAATTCCCGTGAAAAAAGACTATAGAAGCCCCCAAAACTTGAAGAACTGAAAGAAAAAAAAATGTTTCCCTAGAATTTCTCATCGAAGAAAAATGTCTTTTCAAAGCTCGTGGGAACAAAACCTTTTCAGACAAAGATCGGCCGGGAGAATTTATCACCAGCATGTCCGCATTACAAGAAATGTACAGGAAGACCTTCACATTCAAGGTAAAAACAGAAAGGCGGTGAAAACGGAGGAACATGGTCACAAGATAGAGACTTCCAGTTAGAACCTAAAGAAGGACCTGGGTGGGACGTACAACGTGAGAACCCAGCTGACACTGCTGGACTCCACAGGGGACACGTGTTGAGTTCTCATCACAGAGGGAAACCTTTTTTCCCTTATTCCTTTGCTTAGTTTGTATTGCATCTGTATGAGAAGATGGATGTTATCTGGACTTACTGTGGTAACCCCTCCACACGGCATGCAAATAAGACCACCACGCTGTGCCCCAGAAACATATACACTGCTATTGGCATTAGCAATACAGCTGGAAACAGGGAAACTAACACTCTGGAGAAACTTCAATGCCCACAAAGAAATCGAAGTCCTTGAACTGGTTAATATATACATAAATACAAAACAGATGCTTTTCTTAATTAAAAATCACTCTACAACGGCTTAAAAGTAATACATTCTGGGATTTCTATCGATCTATTGTGGGCTTCTCAGAGCTACATGAAGGCAAGAACGCAGAAGCAAAATACGCCAGGAAGTATAATTCAAGTGAATACCAACTTCCTTCTCCAGCTCCCCGCTTGCCCTCCATCCACTGAAATTGAACTCCCAAGGAAGAGCTGCAGGAACCACAGGTGAAGGGTCATTTCTGAGCGGGACACAGAGCTGTTCCGAGTGGGTGCCAGCCTGCCGTGGTGGGACAGACCCGCCTCCACCGGCCAGGGCTCTGGAGCCAGGAGCCCAGCACCTCCTCGGGGACGGGGCTCAGTCTCTCCTTGCGGCCTTCCTCACGGAGGGGCCCCTAAACCTGTGGGGGAAATGACACAGCAGTTCTGTGGAGGGTTTGCCCTGCAGGGAACAAGATGTGTGAAGCCACAACGGTGTCCCCCAATCCAGGACACGCTGAGAAACCTGCTCACCTGGTGTAGCAGAGCCAGGTGAGGCCGTAGGTGAGGAGGAAGCCAGCCCCCATGAGGGCCCCTCTGATCAGGGTGAGGACCAGGGGCCAGGAGCCCTGCTGCTCCACACAGGCCTGGTGGGAGGTACAGGAAACAGCTGGAAGAGGGCGGGGGAGGGGCAGAGGTGTGAGTTCCCTGAAGTCAGTCCTGATGAATGCACCCCAAGTGCCCACCTCAGACCACAGGTGTCCTGCTGATACTCACCCTGCACAACTAGGTTCACGGAGAGGTGGTAGGAGGGCCGCGGGTGCTCAGCGCGGCAGGTGAATTGCCCTGCATCCGCCGCGACCACCTGGGGCAGCTCCAGGACCACCGGATCCAAGGGCTTGGAGGGGCTCACGGTCAGGCTCCCCCGGGACCAGCTTGGCCTCCCTGGGGGGTTGCCCTCCGTCTCGCAGACCAAGCGCAGGGACTGGCCCTCCTGGACCCGCAGGGAGGTGGCGTTGCCCAGGACCTCTGGGACTGAGGAGGCAGAGAGAGGGACAGAGGGCAGGGCTGAGGGCCCTTCTCCCCTCTGTCCACCCCCAGACACGGGAGTGGGCAAAGGTGTCTCTGAGACAAGCGCTGCCAGCAAGGGCCAGTGGGGGCGGAGAGCCGCGAGGCAAGGTCGGGGAAGGGGAGGCCAGCTGCTGCTCCCAGACCTGGCGGGGGCATTCGAGGACCAGCTGGTCCTGTGTGCGCCTGGGGGAGAGCCCTGGGGGGGGGGGCCTTGATGGGGACGCTGCGCAGAGGTGGCTCGTAGGTCTGCCCCGGGAGGCTCACACACAGGCGCGCTCTCAGCCGCTGCCCCGAGGGCGGGGGCGCTGCGGCCAGTTCTGAGCAGGGTACGAGTAGGGTCCCATGTGGGGGATGTAGAGATGATACTGGGGCCAGACTGTGGCCGACTGAGGGAGGAGAACCTGGCATCTGCAGGCCGCAGAGGGGGCCGACCCAGGTACAGGTCTCTGCCACGTCAGGCTGACCACGAAGAAGGAGGCCCGAGGGGAGGCTTCGCCCCTGGGGATGGAGGAAGTTCGAAATGAGAGACCTTTGCAGGACGGCACGTGTGCAGAACTCAGTGAGTCCTGGACCGTGTTGGGCAAACACGGGGAGGCCTGCAGTGGCTTCCTGGACATCGAGTCAGGTCCCTGAGGCAGGAAGGGCCCTCCCAGGGGGCGCAGAGGGCTCTCGGGGTGACCTGGACAGCCCAGGGCTCTGTAAGGGTCCTCAGGGAAGGGGCAGGACGGGAGCACCGGGGTGCGGAGGATCTCCCGGGGTCGGGACGAAAGGGGCTGGTAACCAGGCGGCCAGCGGTAGACTCGTCTCCCTGGAGGAGAGAGAGGAGGCAGGGCCGCGGGGAGGCAAGGAGTCGGGGAGCGGAGTCACGGGGGAGTGAGCGAGAGAGGCCGTCCGTCCGGGGTGAGGGAGCCACCAGAGGCGACAGTAAAAGGCCAACGAGAAATTCGCAGGAAGCCTAGAGAGACCTGGCAGGAAGCAGGGCGGGGAGAGGGCAGAGGGGGGACTAGGGCAGGGACGAGGGTGATGGGGCTTCATGTGCTTCCTGTGCCCTCGGACCTCAGTCCCGCCCCGGGCCTCTCCCACCTGTGCTGTTTCCCCGGAACACGCGGATCGTCGGAGTCCGTGAAGCGTGTAAAGGCGAAAGAAGTCGCCGGCCACGTGCGGTGTGCTGGGCGGGTCAGGAGCGAGGTGGTGGGTCTGGGTGTCCTCTCCACCCTCACCCCGGCCGGGCCTCGAGAGCAGTGTCCAGCGTCCTCCACCCAGGCCGCACGTCCCCGACCCCCTGCACCCTCAGGGCCCCTGTGTCCTGGCCGGGCACTCACAGGACACGTTGAGCTGGACAGTCCTCTCCTTGATCAGGCCGCCTTGCAAGGCCACCCGACAGGTGAGGTTCATGCCGTGGTCCTGGGGCCGCGGTGTGAGGGTGACCACGGAGCAGCTGGCAGTCCCGAAGCCCAGGCGGGTGACCTCGACTCCGCTCCAGAAGAAAACGGGTGTTGTGTCTGTCTCACAGGCCCATGACACTGTACAGGTAACGTTGCTGGGGCGGCCGGATTCCAGGGTCCCCTGGATGTGGATGTCAGGTGTCGATGCCAGAGCTGGAGAAGAGAGACAGAGACCCAGGCCCTGGAGGTGGGGTCCCCGCGTGTGCCCCTGACTGCAGCCTGTGTGCCAGGCCAGCCCCTGGCTGCAGTCCCCATCGGTCCCCAAGTCCATCCCGGGAGGAGAAGAACCAGCCCAGGAGCCCTCAGGACTCAGCTCTGTGTCCTCGCCTTGACCCCATTTCTTACCTGTCACAAGTACAGAGAGCCGGTTATATGTATAATTGTATCTCACATGGGACCCTCGCTCCACCCTGAAGAAGTATGTCCCTGTGTCTGTTCTCTGTGCGTCTCTGATGTGCAGCGAGCAGTTGTCGGTCTGGGGATCCCCGAGGAGGTGGAATCGGCCCTGAGTCTCCTGTTGCACTTTACGATCGGGGCTGTTTGTGGCCACTGGGTCATCCTGGCCTGGCCTGGCCCCCTCCCGGAACCAGCAGCCATGAGCTGGGGTAGCGTCTGTCCAGCCACCTGGAGGGTAGGAGAAGGTGCAGGGCACGGAGAACACAGGCCCGCCTGCACCGTCACAGACTCCTGAACGTGCAGCTGGAATCCCGGATCCTGAGCCAGGACCCCTGCGGGGAAAGGGGGGTCAGCCGGGGCCTCCGCCCCAGCCCACACGCCCTCCCCTTGGGCACTCACCTCCCCACAGCAGGGGCGGCAGCAGCCACAGCATCTCTGGAGGGCGTCTGGGTTCCTGTAGGTAAAAGGAGAAAGAAGGAAGGGGGGTGGGGGCTGTGGGGCGTCAGCCCCACAGAAGCTGAGAAGGAGCCCTAGGCCTCCCTGTTCAACGAAGAGGAACCTCAGAGATGGAGCCTGACCCCCTTCTGCACAGAGCAGGCAGACACCACGGAGGCCTGCTGTCCTGCAAGCGTTTGAGGCAAGGCCGGTTCACGGGGGGTTTCAGGCAGCTGGAAGAAAATATGTGGAGCCGATGGGATGTTTGATATGCTTTTATTCTGGGGTGGGGCGATTCACGTGCGCCACATGCCACGAGTTGCATCATGGAAAGCCCCGACTTCCTTATATACTAAGTGCACCCAAAGCCAGTCCAAAGCCAGTGGGGTACCAATATGACTTCTAGTTGTATAACAGACCTTGATTCTGCGCATGCAGGCCTCAACATAAGGTTACATGAACACTGCTAAGGCACGTTGGCCTGGAAATCCGGGTGAGGGAGCCTGGCTGACTCCATTGTCCCTACATTCCACCCCTTCAGCATTTTTTACTGCACAGTTTACGTGAGGGTGTCTTCTGCGAGGGCCCGTAGGTGAGAAGGGCAGAGCCTTGCACTCAGATGCTGCAACAGCAGTACAAGCTGCAACAGCACGCAACCAAAACAGGAGCACTGCCGCCCAAGACAGCAAGGACCCACCACCATTCAGTAGTTAGGATGCCCACCATTCCAGCAGGAGGTCACCTGTCAGACGTTCAATAACATGGCTCTCAGGAACTAAGGCCCGTAGAGATTGGCGAGTATTGTGACGGACATCTGGAATGTACACACAGGGTTCGGCCCCAGCCAGGGCACATAGCCCGCCTTGTGATGCAGTGAGCGTGGCTAAAGCCACAAGATTTTGTTAGGCTATTTGTCTTTATTGATACATTTCCTCATTGAAGAGGTTTAAGGAATTCCGTGTTTCATTCAACGCACGAGCAGTGTGCAGAGCTAAGGCAGTTATCTCAGTGACTACAGAAGCAGCTTGAGGAGAAAAAACGGCTACTGGGCAACAGTATCGGGGGGTACGCTCTGCCCGGTGCCACACCTTAAATGTTCCCAGTAGCATTTAAGTTGTATCCCAGTTGACTGACTAGCACGTAAGAGTTTTCTGAACTCGGGCAGGCAGATAAGCTCCCCCCCCCCCCCAGGTACAACGGCCAGTCTAACTTCCGGGCAAGTAGGGCCACTCATGTGAGCCACACACCCGGAGGGCCCCCGTGGGTACTGCGGCTCACGCGTTGTCTGCGCCTCCCAGCTGTGCTTAGGAATACGCTTCTGACGCAGGCTTGTCGGAGTCCAGCCCACTTGGGCTTGTCGTTGCTGGTCCAGCCAACTCCACGGCCTCAGCCGTGAGCCACCCCAAGTCATCCCATGTGGAGGAGCCAACTACCAGCTGGGGCCGGTCATGCCACTGCTCTGCCCCAGCGGAGATGTTGGTTCAGGTCGCGCTCCCTAAGGGATGTGCACCGTCCCGCTGGTGCTGTAGCCAAGTCCACTTTGAGAAGAAGCCGGAGAGATGCACCATGGGAGGCCGGCTGACGTGCTCCGGGGGATCTCAGTGCAGAGCCAGCATGCGGGGTCAGCCACTGAGGCACAGGTATATACCCAGTCCACTAGGGTGTTAGTTTGTACCCTAGGGGCGAAAAGACAAAGCAGTTATTGGAACTAACGATGGCAGATCACGACCTTCAGGAGGATTACAGGCAAGTTTCTGGTCAGCTGATTAAGACAGTGGCTGGCAGAGGGGGCCTTCCTGGGCACGAATACCAAACCCTTCACGCCTCGACAGGGGATTCAGCACCTACTTGCGACAAGAGTGGAGAACTTAAAACGGGCCATGAGGATGCTACGAAGGAGCCATGGAGAAGCATTTCATGGTCTGCTCGTCCCGGGTATATCGCCCGCAATACTGGAGGCCACGTCCCAACTACCCGGGGCACTATTTGCAAGTTTCTCTTCACCCCTTGTCCCCAAGGGGCAACAAGGGCCACCTAACACATGTGGGGGGCTTTTGTTTCCCCAGGCCGCGTTCAGGTGGCCGTTTGCCCTCTCTCCAGGCCCTTGGGTGCAGGCCGTAGAATATTTCCCTGTTTTCCCAGGCCTGGTTTCAGCAAAGCATCCTTAGTCTGTACTTGGAGCTGAATTCGAGCGGGTGTCCGGTGGAGGAAGGCTTCTACCACAGCTGGGTCTTCCCTCCTACTTCTTTTGTTTAGCATCTGGAGGACGGTCCCCAAGTGTTCCATCCAACCCCCAGCGCAGGGGTGGCAGCCATGGCTCGCAGGCCCTGCTTTCATAGGCCATTGGACTGTTGCATCATCCCGGCAACAGCTTAGGGGTGATAGGCCACATGGAACCGCCAGTCAGTCTGCAGGTCTCGGGCCCATTGTTGCACCAAGGCCCCTGTAAAGCGCGTTTCACGATCCCCTGCAACCATCCAGGGTCGCCCATCGGCCGCGCGTATGTGCTCTGGCCCAGCGACTACAGCTTCCTGACCAGGGTGCCGTGCCGGGTACGCAGCCAACAGTCCAGTGGCCGTATCCTCACACGGGATTGTATACTTACGCCCCTTTGAACTAGGCAGGGGTCCGATCACGTCAACCTGTCATTGGGTCAGCGGTACTTGTCCCCGCATCACCTGCCCGGCGGTTCCCACAGGCCTCTGGGGATGCTCTCACGAGCAGACAACACAGGTCTCAGAAGCTTCCTGTACGTCTGCTGAGGTGGCAGGTAACCCCCAAGTTTTTATAGTAAACCCCATGGTCTTCTGTCCAGCATGTAAGAGGCGACGCTGTAGGCACTGGGCGACCTCTGTTTCCTGACGGGCCAGTGGGCACCGTTTCCAGCCATTGCACCTTGGCTAGCATGTGAGTCTCGACATTCCTGGGGTAAGCAAGGGGCGCATGCCCGGTCACATGATATACAGTGGTTTGTCTCTGGTGGCCCAGTTCCCCTAGGTCTTGCCACAAGGCCTGTCTCCACAAAGCCCTATGCATGGCCATCCATTTATTTGCATGCCATGTAGAAATCCAGAATGTTAGTCCCCAGTACACTGCCCAACTATCTGTGCAAATAAGTCACGGGCAGGGCTTCAGTCGCCACCACGAGCCACACAGCTCGCCCTTCTGCCCACTGGCCACACGGGAGAGTTGAAGGGACTGTGGGCGGCCCTACTAACTATCCCCGTTTTCCGGCTCTCCCATAGCCGCCGTAACTGCCTCCTGCCCTCGGGGCAGCCGGTGCTGCTTCCAGGCTTCCGCCCCTCCCGCTGGCAGCCACTGGCGGGGCAGGGAGATGCTCAGCTCAGCCCCGCACAGTAGCTTTCACTCCTCACACGCGCAAGCGGAACTCCCCCGCAGGGGTGTGCAGCCGCAGTCCTCAGAGCACATCGGTGCCCACCGTATACTCAGGAATAGGGGACACATACACAGTATATTCATGGGGGGGGCACAATCGCTCAGTACTCGGAGGGAGCCGCCTGGCCTTCACTCCCACGCTGCCCCGTAACCATCAATGGGCCGCAAGCCCCGGAAACTTGTCAGGGTTTCCATACAGGAGACTACATTCTGCCCCTGCATCTACTAGAACCGGGACCCGCTGGACATTTGTAGGGCGCCTGTGGATCGCCAATTCCACACGCAGCTTCTGATCCCACCTGTTCCCTGTAGACGGGTCCCTCAGCCCTCCCCCTATTCAAATGGCCAAAGGATCTTTCCTTCTTTTTCTCAGGAGGCTGGTACAGCCATATGGTCTTGGAGACGCACAGGATGGGCCTCCAGGGGCACACCCCCAGGTTTCCCCTTCGCCTCCTTCTCTTTCTGGGGTCAGCACGCAGCTGTTTCCACAGCTCTAATAGGTAAGCGTTTGGCTCTCCATCAGCTATATTTTGATTTATTTGAGCCCCCCCCCAAAAGATCTGACCACAGCTGGGTCCTGGTCACCCGCATGGTGTGGATTTTTGTCTGAGAGACAGAGGGCTCTCGAGACACCGTCCAAACTCCTTTCTGCTGCTGCTGGCTCTCCGCCCCTCCCAGTCCTGCCACCATCGTGGTGACGTCATTAACACAGCGCCCCACGACGGTTGGGGCCAAAATAGTCTTGAGGGATCCAGAAGGAGCGGAGGGGGCGTGTTGCAGCTCTAGATCCCTCCTCCCTGCCGCAAAGCATTCATTACTGGGGCCCTGAGTGTGGGGATTCAACTTGTCCTGGCGCATGCATGCCCACCTCCCATAGGATTGCTGCTTATTCACAGTGTCCGGCGGGTCTCCTCCGTCCTTCCAGACCGTGGGAATGGCAGCCACGGCCCTTTCTAACAGACAAGGAGAGCCCTGCCCCCTTCTGTGCCGCTGGCTATTTTGCGGCAGGCGGCGCAGGAAGGGGTGAGTTGTGGTGGAAGCTAGGTTTTCCATCTCTTGATGGGTGCACATAATACCGTTCACCCCTAAATCCCAAGGGCGGAGGAGCCACGCTGCCCAGGGCTCCCTGGCCGTTTGCCGGGACTGCTCTCTCAGACGACTAGTTCGGCCTCGGCGTAGGGCCTGCGTGTAGTTTGGCCGATCGTCTGGGCGGGGCCCGCCGGCCTCCCTCCAGGCGCCCTAGGCGGCTGTGTTTCTTTTTCTGCACCACCGCTGGGCAGGCCTTCACAGGACTTGGTTCCTCCTTCCCAACCTCCGAATCATTCACTATGATTTGGGAAGGGGACCCCCGCAATTCCGTGGTCCTGAGGTCCTCCTCTAGGGCACGGACCCCAGCCTCCAAGGCTTCCTCTCCCTCTCGGAGTTCTTGTAACTTCGCCACATCGGGAAGCGCAGTCTCCATCACGTCTCGCAAAGCTGTAGGAAACCCCTAGCCCATGGCCTCCTTGGCCACCTGGGCACTCAGCTTTTCCGGGGTCTCCTCTACCACCTGCAGAGGCTTCTCTGTGGTGCCAGGTGCACCACTGACAGGGGGCCAGCTTTGCAGGGGAGCCCAAGTTGCAAGGAGACTGGCCATCACATGCCACATGCTGGTGGCAGGCCACCCCTCCAGACCCCCTTCCAAGGCTTCCGATGACTCCACACCGGACTGAGACAGAGCCTGCCAATGATGCCAAGGTTCCTGCAAGGGTTCGAGGCCGGGCACGTTCACACAGGATTCGGGCAGCTGGGAGAAAACACGTGGAGCTGACAGGATGTCTGACATGCCTTTATTCAGGGGTGAGGTGACCCGCGTGCGCCGCAAGCCACAAGTCCTGCCTCGGAAAGCCCCGACTTCCTTATATACTAAGGGCACGCAAGGCCGGCGAGGAGCCCATACTGACCTTCTAGTTATGAAACAGACCTTAATTCTGCACATGTGGGCCTCAACTTAAGGCCGTATGGACACTGCTAAGGCATGTCTGCATGGACATCTGAGGGGCCCTGACTGACTCCATTGTCCACACACCTGCCCAGTGGGGAGCAGCTGGGGAGCAGACCCCAGGTCCTGCCCCATCTTGGGGGCTCCACTGCAGCACCAGAGCAGGACCAGGGCCTTGAGGGCCCCTGAGGATGGGACACCTGATCTCCCGAGGTCCTCCCGTCCAAGGGGCTTTGCTGAGCTCTGGTGTGTACACCAGGGAGCTGTATGGACCTGGACTTCACAGCCTCATCCGGGCTCTCAGGTGGTCAGTTCCGCAAGGTGTAGGATTCATGTCTGTGTGAGGCAGAGGGAACAAGGGGTCCTGGCGAAGCGAAGGCAACATCCATCCATCCACCCACCCACCTACCCACCAAGCGCTCAGTGAACATTTAAGTGGTGGGCTGGAGACAAGAAGGGATACATGTGTCCACTCATGTCTGTCAGTGAATCTCCGCCCAGTCACGTCACTTCGTCCCCGAACACAGTGCTGTTAGGCTGTAGAGGTGCAGCCACGGGAATGTTGACCCTGTTTCCTTGTGGCATGATGGGTATTTCCTATAAACAAGAGTGTGTGTTTTCCTTTTTGTAATCTAGTTAAAAATAACTCTTTTCAAGCTGCAACACTGAAAACTCTACAGCCATTAACACCCTCCGCGGGGTCCTAAGAGCCCAGGGAAGCCTCTCCGTTGACAAAGTTGCTCCTGGTCCTCCCAGCCCCACCCTTGACTTTCACTTCCACTCTGTAAAAAGGCTCCCTGCTTCTTCTTTTGCACCTCCGTGTCTGTTGTTCACCATGGTTACAGGCACTGGAGCAGAATTCTTTTTATTTTCAAATAAAGTCTTTTTTATGACACTTTATTGTTTATGTTGTGACAGTTGTGCCCGTTTTCTCCCTTTGCCGCCTCCACGCAGTCCCTCCACTCTGACTCCCTCGGGCCGTCCCCACACCGTTGTCCATGTCATGGGTCCTGCGTATATGTTTTTTGGCTACTCTATTCCCTATGTTGTGCTTTCCATCCCCGTGACTATTCTGTAACTATCAATTTGTACATCTTAATTTCCTCACTTTTTTCTCCCATCCTCCAGACTCCCCCTATCTTGCAGCCATCAAAATGTTCTCTGTATTTATGATTCTATTTCCGCTCTGCTTATTTGTTTACTTTGGTTTTCAGATTCATTTATTAATAAATATGTATTTATTGCCATTTTGTTGTTCATATTTTTGTTCTTAACATTCCCTATAATACCGATTTGGTGGTGATGAGCTTTTTTAGCTTTTGCTTGCCTGGGAAGCTCTGTATCTGTCTGTTGATTCTAAAAGATAGTGTCACTGGGTAGAGTAATCTCAGTTGTAGGTCTTTGCTTTTCATCACTTTGAATATTTCTTGCCAATCCCTTCTAGCCTGCAAAGTTTCTTTTGAGAAATCAGCTGACAGTCTTATGGGAGCTCCCTTTTAGGTCACTATTTTTCTCTTGCTGCTTTTAAGGTTATCTCTTTGCATTTAACCTTTGAAGTTTTAATTATGATGTGTCTTGATGTGGGCCTTTTGAGGTTCATCTTGTTTGGAACTCTGTGCTTTCTGGACTTGTATGTCTATTTCCTTCACCAAGTTAGGGAAGTTTTCTGTCATTATTTTTTCAAATAGGGTTCCAATTTCTTACTTTCTCTTTTCTCCTTCTGGCACTCCCATGATGCCAGATTCTCTCAGAGGCTCCTAACGCTACCCTCATATTTTTGGATTCTTTTTTCTTCTTGCTATCCTGAATGTTTTTTGCTTCCTATATCCAAATAGATGACTTGATTCTTTGCATCATCCAAGATTCCCTGTAAATTGCTATTTATTTCAATTAACATTCCCTTTGTTTCTGACTGGATCTTTTTTTTATGCCATTAAGGTTTTCACTAAGTTCACTGAGTATACTTACAGCCAGTGTTTTGAACTCTGCATCTAGTAGATTGCTTATCTCCATTTTGTTCAGTTCTTTTTTTCTAGAGTTTTGCTCCGTTTTTTCATTTGAGCCATATTTCTTTGTCTCCTCATTTTGACAGCCTCCCTGTGTTTGATTCTATGTATTAGGTAGAGCTAGATCTCCCAGGACTGACAGAATGACCTAATGTAGTAGATGTCCGGTAGAGTCCAGTGGCACAGCCACCCCTATTACCCAAGCTGGGTACGCAAGGGGTGCCCACCATGTGGGCTGTGTACACTCTCCTTTTGTAGTTGAGTGTTGATTGCTGTTGGCACGTCCAAGGTTAGCCACTGCTTGTATTCTGTCCAGGGCCACTCAGCACGAGCTACAAAGCAATCTGCAGAAGGCTGCTACTTTTCTGGGCTTGAAGGTACCTGGGCAAAACCCAGTTGTGAATCAAGGCCAGCTGCTGCGAGTGCCAGGCCTTGGGCAACTTAAGGAGAGATATGGGGCTCACTGAAGCCAGACATTGCTTGTTTTAGAGAATTTAGAAAAACCTGAAGCAGGGGCCAAGGCAAGCCATTCATATGGAAAAGCCACTGAAAACAACTTCTGTGGGCCCAAAAGTTAGGCGGGCAGGTCCTCGGGGAATCAGCAGGATGGGGCAAACAGTGTGAGCCCTATTGATGGAATCTCAGATATGGTGCCCGCCTGCCGGCTCTGTGGTTTTGTAGCGGGGAGGACTCAGGAGAGGAACAGTGACCTCTTTCAGCACTTCTCTTCTCCGGCAAAAAGCTGATGCCAGACATTTAAGTTCCTCCCCATATGTCTCTGACACCTTTCAATCTTCCACCCCTATGCTGGAGCTCAGAGGGAGTGAGTCTGAGTAAGTCTGCGCATGGGCCCTGTAAGACTCCAGGGACTCGAGGAGTTTCTGTCTTCCAAAGCCTCAGTGCGCACTGGTTTTTACAGCCAGAAGTTATGGAGACTTAACTTCCTGGCTCTGGAACCCTGGCCTTGGGAATCTGGTAGGGGACTGGGAGCCCTCATTCCTGAGATATCCCTCCCAATTTTTATCCACTACATGTGCCTGGGGGACCAGCCTGTTCTGTGTCTCTGCCCCTCTTACCAGTCTCAATGTGTTTTCTTCAATTCTGTAGTTGGAGGACTTCCATTCAGCTCAACTTCTGATGGTTCTGAATGATGGTTGTTCTATAGTTTAGTTGTTATTTTGATGTGGTTGTGCAGGGAGGCGAGCCACATTTACCTACGCTACCATCTTGACCCTCAATAAACTCTTTTTTGTGACTGAACACCTGGTCAAGATTTGTTTATGGTCAACACCCTCCATCTGCCAGCCACTGACAACTATCGGTCTGTATTTTGCCTCTAGAAGTTTGACCACATTGGAAACCTCATATAAGTGGAAGCATATTACTTTTCTTTGATGTGATGTGTCTATTTCACTGACCAGATGTCATCAAGATTCACCTGTATGACAGCAGGTGACAGAAACCCTTTCCTTTTTAACGCTGAATAATATTCTATGGTTGTATATTCCACATTATGCTTATCCCTTCATCTGCAGAGGGACACTTAAGTCACTTGCCACATTTTGGTTGTCGTGCATAATGCTGCCCTGAACATGAGTGTGCACATATTTTTAGAGTCTTTGTTCTCAATTCGTAGGCTATATACCCAGAACTGGAATTGCTGGATTGTATGTTCATTCTTTTTTCAATTTTCTGAGGAACCTCCACACTCTTAGGTACACCCGCACCCCCCATTTTCACTCACCATCCGGTGGCAACACAGGTCACCTGCAGTCTGGGCCCATCTCCTGATCTCCAGACCTTCCTCCCTGCCTCTCTCACTGACATCCCTCAGGGAATATCCAGTGACTGCTCAGAATGCACGTCACCCTCAAACCCCCGCTCTCTGAGTCCTGCACGCTACACCCCTCCATCCACCCAGGGGCTCCAGGAAAATATTGTGGCACCATCCTTGCCCCTCTTTCCTCACTCCTCACATGCATTAGAAAATTCAGGGAACTCGACCTTCAAATTATATCCTCCTTCCTGCATTGTGTCCCCGGTCCCTGGGCCGTCACCTCCTGCCTGGAGTGGACAGTGCTGCTGTGCCACAGCTCCTCTGTGCTGCCCAGGGCTCACTCCAATGACTATGGACAGAGCAGCCATTGGGGTCCTGGTAAAGTTAAGGTCTGATTCCATGCCCGCTCTCCTCAAAGGCTCCACAATCTTCCCACAGCGCCACAGAGGCCCACAGCGAGCTCCCCTGGGGCGTGTGACACCCTCCCCGCTGCGCCCACACCCTGGCCTCCCTGGGCTGTCACATCAGCGCCTTGTCTCCAAAACACCAAGCCTACTTCTTTCTCAGGGCCTCTGCGTTCAGTGTTCTTCCTTTTTTCTCTTTTTGGGAACTTTTCTCTTAAACACACAGCCTGCTTCCTCCTTGCCCCCACTCTCTGTTCAGACATCACCTCTGTACACACTCAGAAACAGAGAACCCTCCTCATGACACACGGTCATTTCTCTGTGCAAGTCTCTCTCAAACATCTATCAATATGTGACATGCTCTTATTTTATTTCTTACTTCTCATTTTCACCCTTGTCTCCACGATCACAGCACTCTCAAGAGCTAAGAGCGTCTCAGTCCCTTTTTTTAATGGGAGTAAAACATGCAAAAAATAAATCCATTTTAATATTTCATAAGGTACAATTCAGTGACACTAGTGACATTTCTAATGTTGTGCAACCACCACCACTGTCTATTTCCAGAACTTGCCACGATCCCAAACAGAAATTCGGCACAGTTACAGAATAACACCCATTCCTTGTCCCCTAGATCGGAGCAGCCCCCAATCTCAATGAATTTGTGTATCTTAGCTCAGATGAGCAGAATCATACATTTGTCTTTCTGTCTCTGGCTTCTTTATTTATCATATTGTTTTCAAGGGTTCATCCATGTTGGAGCAGGTGTCAGAATATTAACTACTTGTTTTTAAGGCTGAAAGCTGTTCCATTGTATGTATGTGCCTCCTTTGGTTCCCCCATTCTTCAGAAGCGGGACACTGTCGTAGGCACTACAGCTTCTTTGAATAATGCTGGTATGAACTATGAAGTGCAAGTACCTGCTTGAGTTTGTGTGTCCAAACCCTTCAATATATACCTGGGAGTGGATGTGCTGGGTCATATGGTTATTCTAGGTTCAACTTTGGAGAAAATTCCAAAGAGTTTCCCATGAGGCTGCACCATTTTTCTCTCTCACAAGCAATGCACAGATTCCAGTTTGTCCCCATCTTGGCCAACGCTAACTTCCTGTTTTTTGAAACACAGACTCTATGTCCTAACCATTGTGAAATTATATTTAATTGTTGGTTTGAGTGGCACTTCCCTAATGACTAATGTTGGTGACCATTTTTTTTAATGTGTTCATTGGTCATTTGTATACCTTCCTTGCAGAAGCATCTTTTAATGTCTTTTGGATGGTGGACATTCTTGAAGCTGTATTCCCTGATGCCTCTCTGGGGTCTACAACAATGCTAGTACACAGTAGGTATTTGATAACATTTGATAAAATGAGTCTATGAATAAATGAATGAATGCCACTCTGCTTAAAACTATACAATCACACACACACACACACACACACACACACAATCAATGGTGTGGCTGAGAGTGAGAGAAGATCAGGATTTTAAGATGTAGGAATTGGGGCCTGGCTCGTGTGGCTCAGTGAATTGAGTGTTGGCCTGTGAACCAGAGGGTCACTGGTTTAATTCCTGGTCAGAGCACATGCCTTGGTTGCGGGCCAGGTCCCCTGTGTGTGGCCCATGAGAGGCAACCACACATTGATGTTTCTCTCCCTCTCCTACTCCCTCCCTTCCTCTCTCTCTAAAAATAAATAAATAAAACCTGTAAAAAAAGACGTAGGAACTGGTGCAGAAGAGCATTTCAGTCGAAGGAACTGCACATGCAGTCTCAGAGTCACCAAGGCCCTGGCCAAGCTGGCTGTGGAGATGGTGTGAGGTCCAGAGACATGCTAGAATCTTGTGTCGTGTTCAGATGGGAACAGACCATGCCAAGTCTTCAAGTCCAGCCTGTGTTGTTTGCACCTGGGTCTCTGGTCACAGAGAGGAACCGTCAGTGTTCATACTTTGCTGACAGTGGGCATGTCTCTGGAACCACTATCTGGAGGCCTGTGTTGAGGGGAGAGATAGAAGAGAGAGGCTGATGTGTTCAGAGACCCAGGGAGGAGATCAGAACACAGGTATGACCAGGGTCAGACGGGGAGAAAGAAATCAGAATCAGCTCTTATTAGGCTCAAGAACACATAAGACTTAGTGATTTATTGGATTGGGGGGAAGGGAACGAGGGCAAAGTGGAGAACTGCACCTCACTTCGGCCTTAGAGAAAGGGGGCCCTCGTGTCTCACTGCGAGGGGGAGCCCAGCAAAGAAATGGGTTTGGAAGGAAGTTGGCAGCTCAATTTTAGCAAAGATGAGTGGAACAATCTGGGGGAGCAAACAGGGGAAGGTGTCTACTGGATGTTGACAGGTGGAAGTCTGCCTCACTCACCTGAGGGGCCAACCTGGGACAATGTCTTCATCCTCCACGTCTTCTGCAGTCCTGGCTGACTTCCTCATGCAGAACTTCACTCTGAGAAAATAGATTGTGGTCTTTAAGGATGATGAGATCAGGGTATAATGGGCACCAGACCCTGTTCCTTCAAATCAGCTCAAAGGGAAGCTGAGGCAGCAGATGTCTGGTTTGGCCCCACAGACCACCTTGAGCACAGCAGGTACTTCTCATCCTGGACATTTGCTGGGCGCTGCACTTAGGACAGCTGCCCATGAGGGATCTTCACTCACCAGCCCATCAGCCTCCGGGGTGTCCCATGCCATGACCCATGCACACCCTATTACTGGTTCTGGACTCAGCCACAAGCCCCCTGTCTTCCCCTTGCCTCCCTATCCCCCTGGGGTTGAGCTTACATGAGGACGATGAGGCAGAGGAGAAGGACCAGGGTCTTGACAGCTGCTTCTGCAATGACCACCAGCACCATCCCTGCCCTGGGTCCTAAGAGATTGGTAAATGTGACTATGCACATAAGTAGATCCCTACATTGTAAAAACCCACCGACCTCCAAGAAAAGGGTGGTGGCATGCTGAAGAAACTTGTACCTCATATTACAGAAAAACATCTAATTCTTTTAATTTGAAAAATGTTTCCAAGAATGAATAATAAAATTCAAGTCATGCAGAGGACTGAGCAAAGAGCATGGACAGTTCACAGAATGAAAGACACACACATGACTCCATCATAAAATGCACATTCAACACCATTCATAACAGGAAAAATGCTAAGTAAAACTGTGTGGAGAGTCCAGTTTTCACTTGATAGTGTGTATACTCTGTTTTGTCCTACCCTGGTCTGGTGAAATCTTCCACACTTTCTGGGAAACAATTTGACAAGTTTTCAAAAATGGAGGATGTGGAGAAAAGGTCACCCTTGTGCACTGTTGTTGCAAATGTAAATTAGTGCAGCCACTATGAATAACTGTGTGGAGGTTCCTCAAAAAAAATTAGAAAGAAACATCGTGTGAGCCAGCAATCCTCTGTCTGGCATTTATGTGAAGAAAATGGAATCACCAGCTTGAAAAAGTATCGGCATCCCCACGTTCATTTTAACATTATTTACAATCGTGAAGATATGGAAACAAATGTCCATTGAGAGATCACCTGATAAAAAAGATGTGATATATAAACAAAACAAATAGAACGGACTCCTGTCATTGGTGACAACATGAATAGAGCAGGAGGTCAGTTTGCTCTGTAAAATAAGTCAGAGAAAGACGAATACCGTTTGATCCCACTGATTTGTGGAATCTTAATAGCGAACAAATATCAAATTCATATACAGGGCCGAGGGGTAGATGCAGGAGGCAATAGACAAGGGGCGGGTCAAGGGGTGAAGACTTGCGGTTATAAAATAAATAAGTGCCGGGAATGGAATGGATTGCACGGGGGCCGCACAGAACAGCGCTGTCTAGTGTACTTGAATGTTGCTAAGACAGCAGGCAGGGCGAGTCAAACGTGGGTTTACCTCTGTGAGCATGTGAAACACAGAGTTTATTCCGGGACTATCATTATTAATTATTATATTATTTTCCACCTGAGCAACTGCAAACCTACTCTTTCCCCACCCTGTATCTTAAAAGTTTTCGTAAGAGAAAAAATTATAAATAAACGTTTATAAATAAAAAATTGCGAGAACACACAACTCAGCTATGTAACTTTCAGGGATTTATCCCCATCTTGCACACACGTGCACACATGCCTGTGGGATTGGACATGATATAATTCATTGCAGCATTTCAGTTAGAAAAATAAAATGATCATCATGATTTTGTATTAAAAGAGAATGCCAACAAAATCGGAATGTCCCCATGCAATGGAAGACTCCGGTCACCAAGCAGAATGAGGAAAGTTGGTACTGCTGATATCAAGTGACCTCTTAGATCTTCTCCTTAAAACTCCATGAGGCCAAACAGAACAATTTCTAAGGAGAGGACAATTACCAGGCATCTATTAGTTGGAAAATTTCCAGAGATCAAAAGTGCCTGGTTCTCTGTATAGTGTCTTTACGCAGAGCAAAGATATCTCCTTGAATATACGGTGCATTCAGTCCAACATCGGAAAGGCCCACAGCACGCCCTGGCTGGTGCGGCTCAGTGATCGAGCGCCAGCCTGTGAACCGAAGGGCCGCCAGTCCAATTCCAATCGGGGCTCATGCCTGGGCTGCAGGCCAGGTCTCCAGCTGGGGCTGCTTGGGGGGCAACCACACATTGATGTTTCTCTCCCTCTCTCCCTCCCTTCCTTCCCCTCTCCCTAATAATAAATAAATAGATTCTTTAAAAAATAATATATTTTTTAAAAAAAGAAAAGGCCCATGGCATTCGAGTGAATGCCCTCGAATAAAGGCAACACTCGACCTATCATAGGAGACAGACTAAAAATTAGAACCTTAAAAATATTGGCCCAACATGCAAGTGAATTCATTGCCTTCAAGAAAAAGGACCAAGTTTTTTAAAGAAATACAACAAAACCAAGCATCAGCCACGTAAAACTGACAATGTCTACCACTCAGTGAAAAGTTCCTAGGCTTTTTCACTACAGAAATATGAACATGCAACACTTCATAAAAGAAAAACCATTCACTAAATCATGCTCAGATATGACAGAGGACATGGACTTACCAATGACGTTAAGAGATTTCTTACAAATATGTTTCATATACTCAAGGAGGTAAAATAGAGCATTACAGTAATAACAGAAGAAAAATAACAAGCGAAGGAACGGTAACTTCCAGAGGCGAAAATACATGATCTGAAACTCACATTTCACTGAATGAGATTAACAGCAGGTTCAACACGGAGGATAATCAAAACACTTGAGCATGTAGCCATAGCTCTTCTTACAACTGACAAAGACAGAGAATAAAAGCTGGATAAAGGTGCACAGATGCTCAGGGCCTGTGAGATAATATCAGGCAATGTAACACATGTGAAATTACAGACCGAGAGAAGAACAGAGAGAAAGGATAAAATATACATGTACAACTAGCTTCGATATTTTCAACTTTGATTAAGACTTTACATCCAAGCCCAAGACACTGAACAAATTCCCAATAGGATCAAATCTCTCTCTCCTTCATTCTCTCTCTCTCTCTCTCTCTCTCTCTCTCTCTCACACACACACACACACACACTCATACACACTCATACACTTACATCCCATATCAATGCAGATATTAATCTAATCATTTAGCCCAGTTTAAAAAAATAAATTAAAACCTGCCAGAGAAAAAGACAAACTTTGAGTAAGGAATGAAATAAAAATTACAGCAGAATCCTCATAAGTAACTATGAAAGCCAGAACAAGTTGAAGAACTAAAAAAGAAAATGTTTTTTAGAATTCCTTATCTCATCTAAAAATAATATTTTCCAGAGCTAATTAAACATAAGCATTTTCAAATAACTGTTGAGAGAATTCATCACCAGCATACCTACACTACAAAAAATATACGAAGAGGACTTCAGGCCAAAGAAAAATGAGAGAGACAGGGAAATGGAGGAAGATGTCAAAATAACCCTTCCAATTATAACATAAGTATTAGGAATGTAACGTACAATGTGATGACTATAGCTAAAATATCTGTACAATATATTAAAAGCTGAAAATGTGTATATCCTGTGTTTTCATCATACACAGAAATATTTCATTTTCTTCTCTTACTTTTATTGCATTTATATGAGAAGGTGAATGCTAGTTGAACCTACTGTGGTAGTCTAATCATTTCACAATATGCATACATCAAACCATCATTGTGAAGGCCTTAATCTTATATGCTGAGAAAGGTTAATTATTTACCAGTAAAACAGAAATATATATACATATATATATATATACTATAGAAGAATTTGAATTGCATAAAAAAATGAAGAGCAATTAATCAGGCCCACATGGATCAGTATAAAGGAGCTTATTTTTCTAATTATAAAATATCTTTATCACTCACCTTTTAAAAATAATATTATGAGATTTATAATAATATATTAGGGGGTTGTATAATGGGGTTATCAAAACCCCATTAAGGTAAGCACACAAAAGCGAAATATTTGTGGAGGATGACTCAAAGTATATGTTTACCTCGCTTATCCTCCCAACCGTTAAGGCAGAAATATGAGAAAATGTCCTGGGAACCAAAGGTAAAGAATCATTTCTGAGTGGGACGCAAGGTCAAGTTACTCAGCACCTCCTTGCTCGGCAAAGCCGGGCGGGGTGGGTGCCAGGATACAATGGTTTGACGGATCCTCCTCCACCTGCCAGGGCTCTGGAGCCCAGACCTCAGCACCACCCTGAGGAAGGGGCTCAGCCGCGCCTTGCAGCGCGGTCTCCACGGGGGTCTCTGAACCAGTGGGAGGCAAAAGTTCTGAAACGAGAGACCAGTGCTTTGGAGAGTTTGCTCTGGAGGGGATGAGATGTGCGCAGCCACAGGGACGTCCCCAAATCCAGGGGACCTTGAGAAGGGCTCCCTCCCTGGGACAGTAGATCCAGGTGAGGAGAAAGCCAGCCCGCCTGAGGTCCCCCCATGAGCAGGGTGGGGACTGTGGGCCAGCAGCCCTGCGGCTCCCCACAGATCTGGGGGCAAAATCAAGAGATGCCCGGGGGAAGAAGAGAGGTATTTGTCCTTAAGTCCACACCTGAGTCCTGCCCACGGTGCCACCTCACAGTGCAGGCGTCCTGCTGATACTCACCCTGCACAACTAGGTTCACGGAGAGGTGGTAGGAGAGCCGCGGGTGCTCAGCGCGGCAGGTGAATTGCCCTGCATCCGCCGCGACCACCTGGGGCAGCTCCAGGACCCCCGGATCCAAGGGCTTGGAGGGGCTCACGGTCAGGCTCCCCCGGGACCAGCTCAGCCTCCCTGGGGGGTTGCCCTCCGTCTCGCAGACCAAGCGCAGGGACTGGCCCTCCTGGACCCGCAGGGAGGTGGCGTTGCCCAGGACCTCTGGGACTGAGGAGGCAGAGAGAGGGACAGAGGGCAGGGCTGAGGGCCCTTCTCCCCTCTGTCCACCCCCAGACACGGGAGTGGGCAAAGGTGTCTCTGAGACAAGCGCTGCCAGCAAGGGCCAGTGGGGGCGGAGAGCCGCACGAGGCGAGGTGGGGGAAGGGGAGGCCAGCTGCTGCTCCCAGACCTGGCGGGGGCATTCGAGGACCAGCTGGTCCTGTGTGCGCCTGGGGGAGAGCCCCGGGGGGGGGCCTTGATGGGGACGCTGCGCAGAGGTGGCTCGTAGGTCTGCCCCAGGAGGCTCACACACAGGCGCGCTCTCAGCCGCTGCCCCGAGGGCGGGGGCGCCGCGGCCAGTTCTGAGCAGGGGAGGAGTGTTGGTCAGGTGTGGTGGACGTGGAGATCATCTGGGGGCTCAGATAGCGGCCGCCTGGAGGGGCTGAGACTCCAGAGCCTCTCCCACCTGTGCTATTTGCCCTGAAGACACGAACAGTCAGGTTCTGTGGAGCATCTGGAAGAGAAAGATGGAATTAATTGTCCACCTGCAGTGTGGTGGGCTGCTCAGGAGCGTGGCGGTGGGTCTGGGTGTCTCTCCATCCTCACCCCGGCCACGCTTCGGACGATAACCCCCAAGCGTCCTCCACCCAGGCCCTGCTCCCCCCCACCCCGTGCCCTCCAGGGCCAACGTCCTGGCTGAGCACTCACACACGTGGAGCTGGATGGTCCTCTCGGTGCTCACGGCAGCTCCGGGGAAGGTCACCCGACAGGTGAGGTTGGTGCCGTGGTCCTGGGGCCCTGGCGTGAGGGTGACCACTGAGGAGTTGGAAGTTCTGGAACCCAGGGAGGTAATGTTGCCCCCGATCCAGTAGAATTCCGGTGGCGTCCCTCTCTCGCAGGCCCATGGAACGGCACAGGTAACGTTCTTGGGGTGCCCTGATTCTAGGAACCCCTGGAAGTGGACCTCAGGTGTCTGTGACAGAGCTGGAGAAGGGAGAGACAGAGACCCAGGCCCTGGAGTTGGGGGTGTCTGAGTGTGCCCCTAACAGCAGCCTCTGTGCCCGGCCAGCCCCAGGGTCCTGCATCAGGGTCCCCCAGAATTCTTCCTAGGATGAGGAGTTACATGTCCCATCCTGTCTGTCTCTGGCCTGGGTGTCCTCTAGACTAATCTGCATGTCCTCTCCTTGACCCGATTCCTTACCTATCACATGCACCGAGAGCTGGTTCTCTTTGTAACTGTATTTCACATAGGGCCCTCTTTCCATCCTGAAGAAGTATCTCCTTGTGTCTCTCCTCTGTGCGTCTCTGATGTGTAGGGAGCAGTCGGAGGTCAGGTTGTTCCCGATGAGGTGGAATCGGCCCCTGGTTTCCTCGCTCAGTTTTCGAGTGGGGTGGTTTGTGGCCACAGGATCATCATAGTATGAGGCGGCCCCTTCCTGGAACCAGTAGCCATGAGCTGGGGTGGAGTCAGTCCAGCCTTCCTGGGGGTAGGACACAGTGCAGGGCACGGAGACACACAGGCCCGCCTGCACCGTCACGGACTCCTGAACATGCAGCTGGAATCCTGGATCCTGAGCCAAGGCCCCTGCAGGGAAAGGAGGGTCAGCGGCTGCCTCCGCCCCAGGTCACACGCCCTCCTCTCAGGCACTCACCCGCCCGCAGCAGGGGCAGCAGCAGCCACAGCATCTCTGGAGGGCGGCTGGGCTCCTGTCGCTGAAAGAGAAGGAGGGCTGTGGGAAGGGTTAGGGAGTCAGCCCCACGGAAGCTGGGGAGCAGCATGGTACCTCCCCATTCACAGAAGAGGAACCACACATGCAAAGAGCTGGCGGACGGCCCACAGCCCAGGGACCCTGGAGACCGGGCCAGAGAGGAGCGGCCAGGGAGCAGACCCCAGCCCTGCCCCATCTCGGGGGCCTCTCTACAGGACCAGGACCTCTGAGGACATCTGAGAATAGGACACACGAGTCTCCTCCGACACTTACTCCTGGCGCAATGCCTTTAAAAAAAAAAAAAAAAAAAGTGAAATCAGCCCTGGCTGGTGTAGCTCAGTGGATTGAGTGACAAGAGAGCCTACGAACCAAAGGGTCGCTGCTTCCGTTCTCAGTCCGGGCACCGGCCTCAGGTGCAGGCTAGGCCTCCAGTAGGGGGCGCACGAGAGGCAACCACACCTCGATGTTTTCTTCTCTTTCTCCCTCCCTTCCCTTCTCTCTAAAAATAAATAAAATTTTTTAAAAAACGAAAAAATGAAATCAGACTTATGACCTCACGGTGGCTCTTTATGTGTATTGTATGAAGAGGAAGCATTTTATCTTGGTTTACAGTAGTTCTGACAATATGCTGGCAGAGCAAGAGGTGCGCCGTTACCCAGTCTCAGGGAACCTGAAGAGCAGCGCTGAAGAGCGCCCCCCGTCCCCGCCTAGTGGCCGAATTTCATCAATGCACTGGGTTTTCATTTCGTCTGGGCTGGAGATGGCCGCGAGCGCAGTCCTAACTGCACAATGGCTCAGGGTTTTAATAACATATTGTCGGGAAATTTGCCCATTTACTACAGATTTTAAGTTTCTGGGCTTTAAAGATTTTCATTACTTTCTGTTTAATTTCTGCTACAATAAGCGATGCCTCCTTTATGTTCTCGGATGCAGGTTACTCTTGCCTTCTGTATTTATTTCTGGATTAACTGAACTCTGTCAGCTTTACTGTCCCTATCAAAGAACTAAAACTGCGTGATGTTGTTCGTCTCTAGTGTGTATTTTTTTTATTACACGTGCTCTTAAATTGGTATCTCCTTTCTTCAATTTTCTTTTTATTATACTGTTATTTTCCTAAGTTTTTTTAAAATAAAAATTCAGCTTATTGAATTTTAGCTTTTTTTCATCACATATAGACATATGAAGTTATTTATATTTCTTCTAATAACCACATTAGGTTTAAAGTAAATGTTTTATCATTAGTATTTTTATTATTAGTTAATTTTAAACAATTTTAAATTTGCATGACATTATTTTATTCTTGACTTATCTATAAGGGATTTTCTAAGTTTCCACTAATATTTAAATACATAGTGATACAGTTATATTTATGACTATATAATATGTAAACATATAATATATTATATATTTATGACTACAAGAAGGGGGGCCCCCAAAAAACCCAGAATTATCCTCTGGAGGGTGAGCCCCTTGTAGTACAGGCTTCCCCCACTAGATGAATGTTCTAGGAACCCATCATGTACCAGCTAGTGTTGTTATGAGAGACTGTTTTCAGCTTCAGTGACCTTTTTTTTGAAGACTATCTTTTGAAGACTTTTGCCCATTTCATGATGGGTGATTTACAAATGCACCTGCCCACATTGTGCTGAGGGTTCAGCAGCATTCAACCAAAAAACAGCGCTACCCCGCTGCTCCACCCTCCCTATTCACCCGATCTTGCCCCCAGTGATTTTTTTTTCTTTTGTCTCCCCAGATAAAAAAAGCCCTCAAAGGGAAACCTTTTGCTGAGGCAAGAGAGGTGAAACAAAAAACGGGAGAAGCACTAAAAGGTGTCAAAGTTGACAAGTTAAAGAACTGTTTTGAGCAGTGGAAAAAACATCTCAATAGGTGTATCACATCAAATGGAGAGTGTTTTGAAGGTGACTGAAGCTTGAACATGTAAGAATAAATACACAATTTTTTATAAATAAATTGTTTTGGGGGATCTCCCTCATATATTACATAATCAAATATAATATAAATATAACATAATGCTTTTGTTATTGATTTCTAATGTAATAAACTTGAAATCAGAGAATATAATCTGCATGATTTCAATCCACTTACATATGCTGAAATTTTACTTTATATGGTCCAGTATATGATAAAATATTTGGAATGTTTTGTGTGTGTGCGCGGGCGCACATATGTGCACGCTCAAATAGAGAGCATATTCTGCCATCATTGAGACAAATTTTCTATCTATGGCTGTAGGTCAGTTCCTTAATAAGCTGTTTACATGTAGTGTAATAACATATCCTTACTGATTTTCTTGTCTCTGTGTTTTATCAATTATTGTATTATACATTAAAATTCCCTCTAGGAATGTGGATTAGTTTAGTTTTTCAAAACATTTTCAATTTTTCCCTTATGTTACCATATGCATGTACATTTCAAATGTAGTACCTTCCTGTAAACTGAATTTTTAATCATTATGAAGTGGTCCCATTTATTTCATTAATACTCTTTATTATAAAATATATATTTTCTGATATTAATATACCTGTGATGGTTGTAATCCTCACTAATAGTCAATCAAACACTAATCTAGGTTTTATGTACATCTCTTGTAAACAATGTATAGCCACATTTTTTCTGAGTCTGACTATATTTGTCATTTATTGAGAGCATTAAGTCCATTTGTGCTTAATGTGATTTTTTAATGTATTTGGGTCTAAACGCATAATCTTATATTTGTACTCTATATGTTCTATTCTCTTTTTTTCTCTCTTAATCTGTTATTTCTTTTTCTCTCTTGTTTGATTGAAAAATGTTTCCAGAATCTCTTATACTTCTAGTTTGGAGATGATATACTTGGAATCAATTGATTTAGAAAATTTCCTTGAGCTTACAACAACAAAATAGCAAAATTGAAAGCTTATTATAACATTTTATTTTCTCCTGAATAACATAAAGACTTTATTGGTTGTAAATTCTATTTATATTTTCCTGAGTTATGTTACGATAGTGTGGCATTTCAATATTATACTTTATGTTTGACCCCTCTACATATCATCATTATGGTACTTGTTTCCTTTAGCTCATATATCTGCCGCTTTCTTTTTTATTGATTTTTTTTTTCTTTTAGAGAGAGAGGGATGAAGTGGGGAGAGAGAGAGAAACACCAATTTGTTGTTCCACTTACTTATGCACTCATTGTTTGCTTCTTGTTTATGCCCCGACCGGGGATTGAACCAGCAACCTTGGCATTTCAGAATGATGCTCTGACCAACTGAGCTACACGCCAGGGAGGAGATAGAGTCTTTAAAGAGATATTTTAGTTCAAGTGAGGTCATCAGGGTGGGTCTTAATCCAGTGTATCTGGTGTCCTTATAAGGAGAGGAGATTTGGACCACAGAGGGAGCACCCTGTGAAGACACAGAGAGAAGATGGCCGTCTACAGGCCAAGCAAAGAAGCGTCAGAAGAAACCAAGCTTGCTGACTCATTGATCTGAGACTTCGAGCCTCCAGGACTTTGAGAAGTAATTCCTCATTAGTGTGTCTTGATCTCTGAGTACACAGTGTTGGTGCCTTCCTGTTCCTGACGCCTCAGATTGTGAAATCTGAGGAAAGCATACTGGAGCTCCTGTTCCTCTTTTGCGATGGGGCTGGCACCGTCAGGGGGTGGGTGAGCTGAAGGGCTGTCTCTCAAGAAACGATGCGGATGCACCTGAGTGGAAAGAAGAGAAAGGATTCAAAGCTGCTCAAATGTGTTTGGGAGAAAGCAGCCAAGGGCCATAATGGGATTGGGACAGGTGGAACTTTTATCATTTTCCCATCCATTTATTTTAAAATGTTTAATAATTAAGACTGGCCAGTCCCCAGAGAGTGTTTGCATTGATCACATTATATTCTTTAAAGAAATGCTGGGAGAGGATGCTATGATCGTATTCACCTTACAAAAAGTGAAACTAAGACTAACAGAAATGAGATGCGTTTCCATGAAGACACACATCTATGTAAATGCACCGCTGAGCCAGGACTCAGTACCAGTCTTCCTAACAACAGTGTCACCCTTTGTGCAGGTAAGTTACAATTTTCTACAAGAGGCAGTTACTAAACACATAGGAAACACATATATTTCAAGTTCTAAATTTGGGCTAGAAGATATTTTGAAATGTAAAGCAGGGGCAAGGGTGGCATATCCTAGAAGACAGAGCAGAGACCAGGTCTTGCAGCAACCAGACCCCCCTCGCCTGTATCCACTCCCCGCCCACAACACCCTCAGGCTACAAAAGTATGAACTAGAAACCTTCAACCAGCCCTGGCTGGTGTGGCTCAGTGGATTGCATGCTGGCTTGCGAACCACAAGGTTGCAGGTTTCAGTTCCCAATCAGGGCACATGCCTGGGTTGCGAGCCAGGTCCCCAGCTAGGGGCGTGCGAGAGGCAGTTACACACTGATGTTTCTCTCCCTTTCTTTCTCGCTCCCTTCCCCCTTCTCTAAAAGTAAATAAATACAATTTTTAAATAAATAAAATCTTTAAAAAAAATAAAAAACAGAAACCCTCAAACAGTAGCTCAGAAAGACAAAGATTATGGGAATGCCCATGTTAAGCAAAAGCAGGAAGGAAATAAATGACAAATCAACTACACTTCTACTGCAGAAAAAGGGCAGAAGAGAAAAAATGTGACTGTTAATAACCATAACTAAAGTGTATGTGGATGAACCTCACCAATCAAAACATAATTTTTAATAGAAAGTGAGATCCAGCAATAGAGTCATCCAATGATTTAGTCCGGAAGCATTTCTTGAATATCTACTGTAAGCTATGTGATAGGCACTCCCCTGGGCCCTGGGTATGCAACAGGGAATAAAAAAATAACAGTAACATCAAACCACCCTTGGGACTTCCATGCTAGAGGACAGAATGATTCTGACTGGTAATTGTGAGTACTGTGCTTAGTGTATGCCAGGTACTGTTTGAAGCAGTCCTCATAGCTGCTCTGTGATACAGACACTCTTAATATCTCCACGTCACAGAAAATAAACAGCAGGATATAGCCCGTCTAGTTCTACAAAGCATGCTTTGAACCACTGACTACAATAGACATTTATTAAAAGGAAAAACAGTTTACTGAAAATTTGAAAATTACGTGATGAAAAAGATGCATTGTGACTCCTGATAAGATGAGGATTTAGCTCACACTAAGGATTTCATTCCCCAAGATCAATCAAGCAACAACAATACAGGGAATTCTGCAAATTAAAATAAAAAAAAAAAGATTTTCTGTTTACATGTTTTACCAGTTACTGAGAAAAGACTTTTGAAATAATTGTGAATGTATCTATTTCTCCTTGCAGCTCTGTCAGTTTTTGGTCCATTTATTTTGATGCTCTGTTGTTAGGAGCATACATATTTAGTACTTTTATATTTTTTTACATGAAGTGATAGAAACCAGGTATGTAGAGCAACTATTGCATGAGTCCACTTATATAAAGTTCAAGAATGGACAAAACTAATCTATAGTGATAGAAATCACTGATTGCTGGAATGGGGAAGGTGACGGGGAAGGGAAAGTTAGGAATTTGGGGGCATGATGGAAATGGTTCATCTCTTAACTGGGGACATGGTTACAGGGTGTATACATTTGTCAAAGTCATCTAACTGTATACTTCAAATGGTGCACTTTACTATATGTAACGTATGCCTCAATAAAGTTGATATTAAATAATCATGGTGATTGCGTGAGGAATTGTGACTTTGGGGTGCCTCATCTGTCGATCCCGAGGCTCCAACCCACCCCTTCCGTGCACTCAATGGGTCTGACACAGACTCGGTTTGGGTCATTACTCTTCCCCAGTGTCAACATCAGAAGGAAAGGCTAATATTCCCCGTACTCAGCTCTTTAAAAAAAAAGAAACGTTGTCACTTGAGACAATATGGATAGTATCATACTAAGTGAAATAAGTCAGATGGAAAAGAACAAAAACTGTATGATTTTACTCGTATGTGGGATATAAAACAGAAAGCAACAAACAAAACAAACTCATAGACACAGTCAACAGAATGATGGTTACCAGAGCGGGAAGGGTCTTTGGAGGAGGACGAAGAAATCAGGGGGGTCAAATACATGGTGATGAGAGAGACTAGACTCTGGATGGTGTACACACAATGGAGTATACAGATATTGTATTATAAAGTTGTACACCTGAAATTTATATGTTATTAACCAATGTTATCCCAATAAACTTAATTTTGAATACCCCTAGCAAACCAATTGGACCATGTGCAGATTCTACCGGAAGCAGCACCATTAGAGCAGTCGAATCATTTAAACTAACCACTGGTGGAATTCCGGAAAGTGCTGGATATCTAACATTGCCATGTCTGAAAGCCCCCGTGGAGAGCAGCATTCAAAAGGAATAATGCTGAATGGGAGCTATGTCCGGTCACTCACCCCGGAGCCTGAGCCCACAACTGGGTTCCCGTTGTGGTCCACTCTCTGCAGTTGCTGGACTGCTTTCTCCCTGCAGGTCTTCACTCTATGGAAACAACCCGAGCGTCTCAGCCTGGTTATTTGGGGCAGGGAGGGGGCAGACCACCCCTGCTCCCTGTGAAGAGCACTCAGTGAGGTGGGTGGAGGTGGGTCCCCTCTCCAGGTGCTTCCCTCACCCAAGAACAGGACCAGGAGTAGCTGGGAAAAGACTGTTTACTTGGCCCAGCTGATTAGGGGCTGATTCATGCCAGCACTCAACCTCCCTTCCCCGGCTCCTGGCTTTCCCACCAATCCAAGATCCTCCACCCAGATTTCCTGCGATTTCAAGACCTTAAACCCTTCCCACCGCCGACCCCTCCCTCTGTCCCGGGACCTCACTCTCACCTGAAGACGAGACAAAGGCAGAGAGAAAGCAGGGCCAGGGCCACGATGCTGGTTCCCCCGGCCGCTCCCAGGACCCCACTGGTTTCTGGTTTACCTGGAGATAATTTGAGTTTTGTGTAAATCCCAACCCCGATCCACAGCATCCTCCACACTGGTCACTTCTGTCTCTGTGTGTCCCATTAGCCCACTCCTCATTCAGGGCTCCGTCACTCAGCATTCTGTTGCCTTGTAGACCCTGGAGCAGCCCTTTCCCTCCACACTCCCCTCCCCTGACTGCAGGACTCAGGATCTTACATCCCCGGCCACTTCAGCCCAAGCCTTAAAACGCATCTTCTCCGAGCTCCACCTCTCCGGGGCTGTTATGGCTCGAATTGTGTGCCCCCCAAATTCGTATGTTGCACTCCTAATCCTCCAAGGTCCCCGATGATCCCCCCGCACCCCATACCTCAGAACATAACCTTATTTGGAGAGAGGGTCTTTACAGAGGTAACAAGTACAATGAGATCACTAGGGTGGACTCTTACTCCAATATGCAAGGTGTCCTCATAAAAATGCGGGATTTGCACACAGACACACACAGGGAGAACGCCACGTGAACGTGAAGGCAGAGGTAGGAGTGATGCTTGTGCAAGCTAAGGAACACCAAAGACTGCCAGCAAACCCCCAGGAGCTAGGGGAGCCCGGCCACACGCCCACAGCCTCAGAATGACTCAACCCTGCTGACACCTTGATCTTGGACTTCCAGCCTCCAGAACTGTGAGACAATAAACCTCCCTGTTGAAGCCTTTCAGTTAGAGGTATTTTGTTATGCAGCCTCCTATTTCCCGCCAGGCATCACCCCCCAACAGACCCCTGGCAGCAGCCGGACCCTGCTGCTCTGGGCCCTGTGGACATTCCCCGCCTCACAGCTGAGTCTGAGGCCAGTGCTGAGCCCACCCCCCACCCCTGGCCCCGTGGAGGCTCAGGGAGCCACTGGCCCAGGGCCCCGCAAAGAGGCAGAGAGGGAAGTGACCGTGTAGGAAGTGTTGCTGGGGTTCCCCTCCAGCAGCCCCTCCCCCAGCCTCCAGCGCAGCGGGAGCAGGAGGGTCCCAGCAGCTGTGGGGGAACTGTGGGGAGCGAGGTGGGGGGCCTTTCCAGTGCAGTAGGCAGTTAGACAGACATGACCAGAGCAAGGACGACGGGCCAGGGAACAGTAGGTCACCAGGGTGGTGCCTGGCAACGGGCAAAACGGGAAAAACAAGGACCTCGCTCCCAGGGAAACCTCCCCTCCCCTCCCCTCCCTCCCCTCACACATCGCTGGTCTGCAGTTTGGACCCTCCCTTGATTCTGTCCACTCCCGGCCTGTTGCTAGTCACATGGGTTAGACCCCCTCAAAGGAGGAACAAACAAGGGAGGCTAGAGAATAGCCCTTAAGCATTTAGCCCCCAGGACAGGGAGGTTCTGACCCCCGTCAAATGTGTCTCAGCCTCCTTTGTGTTTCAGCTCCAGGCCCAGAAAAGAAGCAAAAGCAGACAAGCGGCACCAGGGCTGATGTCAGGACCAGCTGCATTGACTGATGACCCCCTGACCTGGTGCTGACCCATCAGTGGAGACCACAACCCTGAAAGGACACACCTGGAAAGTTGAGGCATATTCTATTGGGATCCTCCCCCAACCCCAGGCCTCCAGATAAACGCCCTTAAGACAAAGGACCCGACGTGCTCTCCCTCCCGGGGAGCGATGGGAGCACACCTGCCTCTCTCCCCTCCTCCTCTTCTTCCCCCCAAGCACAGTTACCCTTATTCTCCTCCCTCCTAAGCTCCAAGGGCCCCTTCTTGTGCATCTGTAACTGGTGTCCTTGGCCCATTTCTTCTATGGCTCACTTCCTATACGTCTGTCACTTTCTAAATAAAACTTGTACAGTTTAAGTCTTGGCTCTGAATTCTTTCTGGTCCAGACTCAAGAGCTGAGGTTGCTGAACCGATGTCGGTCTGGCCCCACTGGTGTAACACCGGATGCCATTCTTACCGCTGTCAATGCCAGGACCCAGCTGCCCTGCCCCCAAACGTCCCCCATCTCCCCGTTCACAGCACATAGAGAGGCTCAGTGAGATAGGGAGGGAGCCTAGCAGGTCCTGAATAAGGCAAACGAATTCACCTTCATGCTCCACTTGTATCTGAGGCAGCTCCAGGGCCCCTGGTGCTGAGGTCTGGGCTCAGGACTTTCCCCTCCAGGGACCAGCTCAGCATGAGCCCACCCACCGTAAGGATTCAGTGTTTTGTTTTCACACCTCCTTGCAGAACCAGCTGTAGGCTCTGTTCAGGCACGAGAAGGAGGGTCTTGTCCAAGTAAATAACCCCCTCCCCGGCCGCCGCCCCTCCCCCCCGGCCCCGGCCCGGCTCGGGTCCCTGCCCGTCTCCCTAAGCCCCGGCCCCCAGCAGGCCCCTGACCTGGCAGCAGCAGGGCGCCGCCGCTCTGCGCCCCGTGGACGTTCTCCGCCTCGCAGCTGAGCCGGAGGCCGGCGCCGAGCCCCGCGCGGAGGCTCAGGGAGCCGTTGGCCCAGGGCCCCGCGGAGCGGGAGGTGACCGCGTGGGAGGCGTTGCTGTGGTTCCCCGCCAGCAGCCCCTCCCCCAGCCGCCAGCGCAGCGAGGGGGCCGGCTGGCCCCGGGAGGAGCAGCTGCAGCGCAGACCCTGGTCCTCCCAGGAGCAGAAGGGTCCCAGCAGCCGTGGGGGGTCTGTGGGGAGCGAGGGGAAGGGTCAGCGGTGCCACTGTCCTCCCACAACCCAAGTGACCTGCCCCCAGGGGTCCCCACACTCACAGACCACGGAGAGGCTGAGAGAGAGATTTCGGGAGCCCAGGGGGTGCTGAGCTTGGCAGGTGAACTGTCCTTCATTCCCCGTCCCCATGCGAGGCAGCTCCAGGATCGAAGTGCTGGAGACGAGGGTGGAGTTCAGGCTGGGGGACCCCCGGGACCAGCTCAGCTGTGCAGGGGGGTTGCTGTCAGCCACACAGAGCAGCCTCAGAGCCTCGCCCTCCAGGATGGGAAGGGATGTGGTTTGCAGAATCTTGAGGGCTTTGGGGAGAGAAGAGGTGGTAGGGGGGAGGGGAAGAGAGAGAGAGAGAGATGAGGTGGGCAAAACTGGAGGCTCTCTCCTCCTGCGCTGTCCACACTAGCTCTGAGGAGGGCCTGGCCCTGGCAAGGTCAGCGTCCCGGCCTTGCGCCTTCAGGAGCGGGTCAAAGGATTTCCCTTCTGTCGCTCTGGCTACCCAGCAGATGGATGACCAACAAATGCAGTTACAGGTCGAAGAGGAGATGACAGAAGCGGGAGCGCATGAAACACCAGAGAGAAGTGTGAAGCCAGAGGGGTGTGAGCTTCCTTTGCATTTGGCCACAGAAAGCTGTGGGTGAGCAAAAGATTAACTTTCGGGAGTTGAGGTTGGGGTGGGGGAGACGTTCCATCTGACCTCAGTAGCTGGCTTCCCCCGTGTACCCTTCTTGGGAGCTCTGGGACCCGCCTAGGCCCTGTGTCCATCCCAGCCCCAGAGAGAAGAGGTCCTTTCCTACCTGTGCTATTTCCTTGGAAGATGTGGATGGCCATGGTCTGTGGAGCATCTGGGATAGAAGGACGTGGCAACCTCAACATCCACGGCGACAGATGGGCTGGCACTGGGCCCCTCCCCCCCAGCAGCCAGGGGAACAGATGAGGGGGCTCCCTTCCTGTTGGACTACCAGGATCCCAATGTCAAACCCCTGGCCCAGCACTCACAGCTGACGTTGAGCCGGACGGTCCTCCCCACGGTCACACCCGTTGCGGGGAACTGCACCTGACAGGTGAGGGCGGAGCCGTGGTCCTGGGCCCGTGGGCGGAGGGTGAGCACGGAGGACAGGCGGGTGCTGGGGCCCAGGGCGGCGGGGGCAGCGGACGTCCAGGAGAAGAGGGGGGGCGTGCCCTGCTCACAGGCCCAGGGCACAGAGCAGGTCAGGTTCGTGGGGCGGCCACACTCCAGGGCCCCCGGGATGAGGATGTCAGGGGTGTGGGTCAGATCTGGAGTGAAGAGAGCCTGCTGTCAGCCTGCCCCAGGATCTCGTTCGACGGTCCCCACCCCACCCCCAGGGGCCTTTGTTTGTTTATTTCTGGTCCCTCACACCCTGCAGCCTTCCCTTGGGCCACTGTCATACCCGTCACTTTCAGAGAGAGCATCTTATCTGTATATGAATATGTCCTCTCGAAGTAATTTTCTATTTGAAAGAAGTATGTTCCGTTGTCCCTCTTGTTGGCATCTCTGATGCTCAGGGAGCAGTTGTTGGACTTGGGGTCCATGGGGAGGAAAAACCGGCCCTGGGTCCTCCCCGGCAGCTTCTGTTTTGGCTTAGTTGTCGCCACTAGAAGATCCTGGTTCATATTCACATCTTTCCTAAACCAAAACATGTTAACGGTTTTAAAAAATGTCAAGGAATGGGAAAATCGGCAGGGCACAAGGACGCATAGGCTCTCCTGCACGGTCACAGGGCTCTGCAGTGTCAGCCGGGCGCTCGAACACTGAGCCAGGAAACCTGGAGAGAGAGAGAAACTCAGCCTGGAGATTCGAGGCCTCCTCCCAAGTGGGGTTCCCTCTCCCCTCAGCCCACTCACCTTCCCAAAGCATGAGCAGCAGCAGCAGCAGCCTCGGCGACATCCCTTCCTCACCTTCTGCAGCCCCTCGGAGAGAGGAGGGAAAGATGTAAATGAGGGCGGGCAGAAAAAGCTTAGCCAGGAAGCCTGTCATGAGAGCAAAAGATCACAAGCCCAGAAGAGGAAATGTGTTCCAGCCACGTTTCTGCATGTGGCAAGTGAACCCTGAGGGTCACAGGAGTCGAGAGGCTTGCCCACGTAAGGCAGCAAGGGAAGACGGACGCCCCCAATTCCTGGGGTCATGCACAGTCCTCTGCGCTGGAGAGGCACGTCCCACCGGGCCAGCTGCCTGACAGTCATGGCCATGGGGCCCTCCTGGGGGTGGCCCGCGAGGGATGGGTCTCAGCGTAGCCTATACGGGTGCCCGTGGCAAAGAAGGGTCCAGAAGAACAGAAACACCAGACACATTCACTCATTTGCAAACTAACAAAATAAAGATTTGAATCAGTCCTGATCTTCCGCTGGTTCAAGCAGTGAGAGAAGACAGATGCGTGGACAGGCTAGAGCTTTAGCGGAAGGCAATGGGGAGATGGGGAGGCTGTTAAACAGCAAAGGGGCAGGGTCGTATAGGTATCTCCATGGCCGCTCCGAGGCTAGCGTACGAAAAGGCCGGAAGGGGGAGACCCGCGGCCCAGGAGCCAGAGAGGAGACAGTTGTCACTGATCGGGGCGGGGAGAACACACCTGCACAGTGACAGAGGAAAGTTTTGAGGTGGGAGGCACTTTGAGGAAGTGAAATTTGAAGGCAGGTGCGGTAGGTGGGCAGGGAGGCATCTCGAGTGGGCTGGAGGTGCCGTCACCAACAGCACCACAGACCGGCGGGGCTGGGCTGGGAAGAAAGTTGTAGGAAGACAGCAGAGCTGGCCCCTGGGGCTCTTTCCTGGGGGCCCTTGCCTACGTATCACATTCAGAGACAGAGCCCTAGACTGAGAGACAACTTACACATCATCCCTCTCTGTCGGGAAGTATTCCCACTTCCCTGAATCTCGGAGAATCTGAGGCTCAGAGGGCAACTGTAGGCCTGTAGGTCCCCAGGGAGGTGGAACTGGCCCCAGGTTCTCTGTTCCAGGTTCCGGCGGTGCCTGTGACCAGACCAGAGGGGAATGATGGCTGTGTCTGCTGGCGCCATCTGGGATCGGAAGGTGGGCTTCGAGTAGGCTAGCGCTGGCCCAGGAGAGCCATGAGTCGGACAGGAGGACGGGACCAGAGGCACAGGCCGGCCCCGCTTTGCTCTCACTGACTGAAGGCCACACGTTCACGTATCGGCACCGTCCTCTGGGGCCCCCGCAACCAACAGAGTCTGTGAGTGCCGCCTCGCCCGGAAACTTCATCCGCACACCTCTCTCACCCTCACAGCCGCGGCCACGGCAGCGCCCGCATCTCTGGGCTGCAAAGAGTAGCCTAGGTTCCCTTGGCACCATCTGATTAGCCTGGAGGTGGGGGCGCTGTGGGGTGGTAAGAGAACTTGGGACTCTTTTTGGATGGAAACATCTGGTCTCTGCCCCAAAGCTCTCCCTTCAACAGGGACACCCCTCTCTCTCAGGCCACTGCAGGGGAAGTGAAAGCTGAGCTCTTCTGTCCCCTGGGCCATAGCAGGTGCACGTTTCCCTTCTACTGTACCCTGAAACTCTGCCCCTCATCTCTTGAAGACCAATACCCAGTTCCCTCTAGAGAGATGTGGAGTTCGAAGGTCTAGTTTCTCAAGATACTTTCTGGAGGCCCCGCCCCTCTCATAGATACAGAAGAGAGGGATTCCAAGACTCTTCTGGGACCAAATCCTCTCTGAGTAGGACTTGCCCCAAGGCCGGAGCACCCTGGGTGGCCTCAGGAAGCATTGGGTCAACTCTTGAATCCATCTTCCCTATGGGCAGAGTCTAGGACTGAGCCTGGAGCCCTCACGGGAGTGCCAGTCTTGGGTGGGCAGTGTGAGTTCAGGGGGAGACCACACATGAGTGGGTTTAGTCCCTCCTCTCAGTTCCTGGGACCCAGCACATATGAGTACAAAATATCCCTACCCATCTTCTCCACGGCCTCTCCAGCCTCCACAATCGCTCCCCACCGTGGGCAACCGGTCACCTGACTTCTCTCTCCTAATTACCTCCTCCCTGCAGCCGCCCATTTCTCAGGTTACGCCTCTGAGGTTTCCCAGTCTAAGCAAGGTCCCTCGTAGGCCGACACGGTTCATGTCTTCCATCATCTCCAAGGCAAGGCCTCCATCCGCCCCCTGAGGGTCCTAGGTGCATATTTTACAATCTTTGAGGATTCGGCGCAGAGCTATAGACTGTAACAGACAGTGAGGGACCATGTGCTTTTGTTCTCTGTCTTCCAGAGCTCTACGTAGGTACCAGCCAGAGACTGAGCAAGAGCAAAAGGAGAGGAGAGGAGAGGAGGGGGATGGGTGAGGGAGAAGAAGAGGAAGAGAAAGAGAGAATTGGCATGTCCGAGAGAGGCGCCCTTCCTGTCTATAAGTACATGAGGAGGGGATGGGGGTTTATCCCAGACAAGGAGGGGTTTCTGCAGCAATTGGGGGTGGAGTCTGCTCTGAGCAGCAAGAAACCCAGGGTATGTGAGCAGTCTGTCTCTGGCTGAATATAGGGCCCTATCTCCTAGGGTGGCAATCGTAGAGGAGAGGGCTATGAGAACTATATAAATTAACTAAAATTAAACAAAGTTAAGTCACGGGCCTGCTGTGCGCTGCCTGACATGGAACCCGGCTGATGAGAGATGCGAGCAGACCACGAGGAGCCTCCAGCACCAGGAGAGCATTGCAGAGGCGGACTAATAGCTGCTCACCCACACCTTTTCGCTTACCCATTCCATAAAGGGAAAACAGACCACAAAAGACACCTTGCAAACGTCCAAGTTACTCCCAGCGTTCTTCTCCCAGTCTCTATTTCCCCATACCAGCAATTCTCCATAGAAACTATGAACAGATATAAGCTCCAACTCTCGAGGTGGCTGACGTCTCTCTCCTTGGTCTTGTGAGGAGAGTCCACCCCTCTGTCTGTAGAGTGGCCTTTTTTTTTTGCTTATTCTCTCTGCTCAAAAAATGTACTTCCACTTTAAAACTCTATGCTGGCTCAGATCTTGAATTATTTCTTGTGAAATCAAGAACACTCTTGGCTGGGGGCTGGAGTCCTTACTAGGGACTCGCCCCTCGGCATCAGCATGGCATCTGAGGAGGAGCTTATCCTGCTCGCCTTCAGTCCCCAAGCCTCTCCCACGTCTCCCATTGGAGTTTTCCCACAACGGGGAGCTCTTTTCTGCCAAGACACAGGCTGGTCCTCCATGAACCCCAGAAATCGGAGCCGGTGCTGTCCTTGGTACTGAAGCAGAATAGGGACCTGAGTTTAACAAAAGAGAAGCCAAGACTTACAAACTCAACTACATACATTCTGGAGGCAAACCCAAGCCAAACTAAGATAGAAGAAAATAATAAACTTGGCAAAGAAATAGATCATTATATTACAGGTGATGATTGTATTTCCCAACATCACAAGAACTTCTTCAAATCCTGACAAAAATACTGCATAAGCTAATCACAATGAAAAATGATAAGAACGGTCATTTCATAAGAATGGCAGAACAGGGTAGAATGGAAAATATTAATGACTATGAAACCTATTTTAAAATGCTCACCTTTATGTTTAACAAGAGGGATGCAAGTTAAAGCTATGGTGGGGTATGTTTTTCATCGGTAAGATAGAATGATCAAAATGATTGCTAATGCCTTCTGCCATTGAGGTGGGAATGAAGCAGAGATGCTAACACTTCGCAGGGAAGTGGGGATGCACACTGGGTCAGCCTCTTGGAGAGCCATGGGCATATCTATCAAAATTAGAAATGCATGTGTCCTTTCATTGAGGAATTCAAATGCATACAGATACAAAATAGATGTACAACATTATTCATTGCAGTGGTATTTATAAGCAGCGAAACTTTTCCCCCCCCAATCAGTATGCCTTAGTTTAAAGACATTGTAATACATATAGGCAGTGGAATGCTTTGCAGTTGGGAAAAAAAAAAGATGAAGTTCATCTACTAACATGGAAGGATTCCGAAGGGTAATTGTTAATTTAAAAATAAGATACCGAACAATGTGTGTAGGATGCTTAGTGTCTAAAAAATGCTCATATACACAAAAATGCTCATGCAAAATCTATATTTATATCTACACATAGAGAGAGGTGTACAAATATCCTTATATATGCATAAACATCTCTGGATGAACACATCAGATACCCTTATAGAATGGATGCCTCACATGAAGAAAACTAGGAATCCGGGGTGGGGAGCAGAGGTGGGAGAGGTACTCTCTGCTACATGCTCTTTAAACCCTTTGAGTATATGACACTATACAAATAAACTGCCTGTGGGGGAATAATTATATCGAAAAGCCCTGAAAAAGGCGGGGTAAAGAGATAGCATCAGGAGGGGTCTTCAAAGGTAATATCCATTGCCTGAATTTAGCTCTTGGGAAGCTGAGAAGTTTAAGTCAGCTACCAAGACAAAAGATCCCTCCAAGTGGTTCAGAGAAGGAAGGATGGGCAGTCTCTTTAAGATTCGACAAGAAGAAGGTCTCTGTCATGGTGGGGAAAGTAAGGCCTGAGGACAGCAGACAGAGAAGGCAGGGAGCGTTCTAGAACCTGCACTCTGCCTTTCTGATCTCAGCCCTCCTACCATGCAAACCCCAAGACCTGGACTCTGTTCTGAGGTGCAACAGACACCTCATCGCTCCATCGCAGCCCCGCAGAGGAGGAATTCTTTCCTTCCTGTGTTGTTCCCTCAGAAGACACTCACAGTCAGGTTCTGCGGAGCCTCTGAATTCAGAAGACAACATGTCCTTCTTCCATTTTGAGGTCAGTTTCAGTTTGGGCATCCTCTTGGCCCCCCGCCCCCACCCCAAATCCAAGACTCGGCTCCAGGTAACCCGAGGCCCTGACTCTCCACCCACAGTCACCGCCCACAATAACCCACAAGCCGTGGCCCAGACTCTCAGGAGACACTGAGCCAAACGGCTGTTTCCGTGGTCACATGAGACCTCGGTAAGACACTTGGGAAGTGACGTGGGTGCCATGGTGCCAGGGCTGTTGGATGGTGGGCTGCAAAATCAGCGCCAGGTGTTAGACCTCCGTTTAGCACCCTCAGTTCTTGATTTCTGGCTAAGAGAATTCAGAGCCGAGACTCAAATTCTAAGAGAAAGTTTATAGAGAGAGACAGAGAGGTAGAAGAAGTGAGCTGTAGAAGAAATGAGCTCAGGCTCAGGAGACATGTTACAGAGGCCAAAGAAGGGTCCTTGGAGCTTAGGGAAAAGAAAGGCCAAGAAAACGCACCTGGGGGAAGAAGAAGGGAAAAAGGGGAAAAGTCTGGGGTGCGCTGGGGAGCGAGTGAGACCCCTCGGAACTAAGGGGGTGGGGAAGGCACGGGAGTGCTTCAAAGAGGGAGCTGGGCTGGGTTCGCTGTCCTGAAGGCTCTTCTCTGGAGGCCTCAGGAAAGGATCTCGGTGCATCGGCCCCGATGTCAGCCATGGCCTTGCTGCTTTTCTGGGCCTGACGCTGAAACGCAGCTGAAGCCTGGATGTTTTCTGTGGGGTCAATACTTAAGGGAGTGGTCATGCAAGGGCTTGCGTTTTTGCCCATTGCTAGGCACCCAGGGCTCTCCACCCTGGTGACCCTCTGCCCCTGGTCTACATTTGCTACTCTGTTCATGCCTGTCTACAGGACGATGGTGATATCTGACGAGCGAGCTGTCCCAGGACCCAAGCAGATACGTGTGTTCCATATTCAGAAGAAGGGGAGGGGCTTCCTCCAGTCACAGGATGTCGGCATGAAGCGAATTAGGGTCCCAGGATGGCCAGACTCCAGAGGTGCTGAGAGGCGAATGTCAGGTGTCTAGATGAGGGCTGGAGAAGACAGAGAAAGAAGCCCGAGACACGGAGGGGGAACTCCAGGGTTTGACTCTGGCAGTGGTGTCTATACCAGCCCCAAAGATACCGCCCCTCTGAGCCTGTGCCCACCTACTCTCGCTCTGATCTCCACTCCTACAATATGAGTAAGGGCCCAGCCCAACTGTCACATTCAGAAAGAGAGTCTTACACTGGAAACTGAACTTCACAACATTGTGGCAGGAAAGTTAGAAAAGGGAACAAAGGCATCAAACTCTAACCCTCCCCTTTGCCACCTTGGCTGGAATGTCACAGATGTGACCTTCACTGACCACTGGTTCCCCTGCTTCTCCTTTGCAGTTTCCTGTTATTGAGAGAACCAAAAAGAAGAAGGAGGAGGAGAGGTATGAGAAAGACAGACAGAGAGAAAGAGAAGAAAAGAAACAGAAAAGAAAAAAGACATTGCTATCTGGAGAGGAGGAACAAGGATGAGCCACGTCAGCAGTCACCTCACACCAGTGTTGGCAACCAAGCACCATCCTATCCACCCCCACAACTTGCCCCCATTTAATAAAAATCTTCCACCCACACCCCATTGGGGCATTTTGCTCTCTGAGGTCGCCTTCTCTCACTTCTCAAGTGCACCCCACTTTAACACATGTACTGTGCTTTGCTAAATCCTCCTGTCATGCTCTCAAATCCCTTCTTGGGCCGTGACAAGAACCTGGACTCCAGTATCAAGTTGAGGCCTCCCTTGGCGTCCCCAGGGGTCCCCCAGCCTCACCCTCTCCAACCGAAGTAAGCACACGCTCCCGTCTTTCCTGCTGGCATCTCTGATGTTCAGGAAGCCGTTGTTAGTCTGGGGGCCCCTGAGGACATGGAAGCAGCCCAGGGTCCTCTCTTGCAGCCTTCGACCTGGTTTATTTATTTGAGGGTCCTAATGTACGTCGGCCCCTTCTGGGGGCCAGAAGATCGAAAGTGGGTCCAAGTGATTCTATCATCCGGGGGGTAGCTGGAGAAGGTACATGGCACGAGCACGTGCAAGCCCACCTGCAAAGTGACCAACTCTGGCATCTGCAGCTCATGCCCTGCAGGCTCCTCTAGGGCCACTGTGGAGAATCCGACATTCAGCTGTGACATTCAGCTGAGTCTGCTCCCCGCACTTCTGCGCCTCGGCCCACTCGACCTCCCGTTGCAAGGACAGCGGTAGGACCAGGGGTGGCATCTCCGAGACGGGAGGGCCAGTTCAGAACTCCTTCACACTATCTGATCAGCCCTTCCCGACACACATCTGGCATCTATTCCTAAATTTTGCCTTAAACCCTTCCGTCCAACAGGAACACCCAAAACCACTGCATGGAAAGCGAAGGTTCAGCCCAATTCACCCCGAGGACACTTCAGAAATGGGCTCTGTTCCTTTCACTTCCCCCCACACGGACTCCACCACCTTTTGCTCCTGGACACCCTTCTCTACCTTCCCTCAGGAGAGCCAGGAATTTGGGTAATTCTTTCTCCATGCAGGGGATTCACCTGGGACCATATCCTCCCATCCCCTACTCATCATCAGCCTGGGTCAGGGCACATATGGAGCCTTGTGGAGCCCTGGCCATATAGCTCCCAAATTACCCTTGTTCCTATGCCCGATGCTTCAACACGAAGGCCAGTATTTAAGAGGTCAGAGTTTGGAGTGTCACGTAAATAACATCCAAACCTGTAAGAATTTTTTTGAGTTTATTTGAGCCCAACTGGCAATTGCCAGGAAGCAATATCTCCATGGACTGAGGAAATGCTCCAGAGAATGGCAGTTTTGCGGTTTATCTTGGACATCACCGTCACAGGAGGAGGCACAAGGCAGGTTACATGGAATTCCACGGGAGGTAGATGAGCGAGAAAGCAAAGGGGAAACTCCGAGTTTGGATAAAGAGCGAAAGGAAGAGACACGCACTTCCTTAACAATGGCGGGTACAGGAGAGCTAACAATGAACATCTGCAGCACATCGAGATAGTATTTGGGCAACAGGATAACAATGAGGGGTTTGTGGTCTCTTGCTCTGGTGGGAGATTGTGTCTGAGGGGTTTGGAAAAGGGGGCATTACTCTTGTATTTCAAAGGTGTGTTACTGTACATGCAAAAAGACAATAGACAAGCTCACTTAAGGTCCAGATCGACCTGTGTCAAGGAAGGTGTCAGCCTAGGACATGATTACCCACTATGACTCCCTTTTAGTTAAGAAGTTTTAATTTCAGACCCTCCTATGTGGTTACTTTAGACCTCTGAGCTTGTAAGGCCACCACGCAGGCCTCTCCTGAACTTGTCAGGTTTACGATGTGGCCCTTTTTCACCCACAGGTTCGAGGAGGAGCCTGCCTCACAGACCCTCCTTGGGATTCCCGACAAGCTCTACCTTTGTAGCGTGGTTTTCCTCTCCCAGAGAGGACCAAGACAGCCTTGCCCTCTGCTTCTCTCACTGCCCTGAACTCCTCCTCGGCCACCCTCTCAGACCTCTTCTCTCCCAGGTTTTGGAGCCACATGGGCTCTTGCAGCAGGTCCTGAAGTTTCAGCCCCGTCACACATGATCCAGCCCCTCACCTCCTGAGACTTCATCCATTGGGATCATGACCTCCCCCCTCCTTGCTGTGTCTCCTTCCACCCAATAAATGCTTGGCCTGCTGAGCTTCTTCACCGAAAACCATCTGACTTGTGGTTCCATGAAACCACGATTTCCCTTCCGAGTTTAGGAGCCAGACAATGGGATGAGGCTCAGAGACAGCCAGATGGAAGAGATATGCAGGGCAAGGTGTGGAGAAAGGGCTTCAGCGCCCTTTCCCATCAAGTGCACCATTTTCCTAAATCTCCACATGTTCACCAACCCGGAAGCTGTCCAAACCCTGTCCTTCTGAGTTTTTAGGGAGACTTCAGTATATAGGCGCGGTTAATTAAATCACTGGCTGTTCCCTCTAAACACTTAGTTGGTTCCCCTGGCACCCAGCCTCCATTCTCAGATACTTTCCCAAAGTCACTTCGTCATAACAAAAGACACATTTATTGCTTTCATCACTTAGGAAATTCCAAGAGTTTGGGGAGCTTTGCCAGAAACGAGGATGAAGATTAAATATTTTGTGTGACATTTCTTATTATAAATCACAGTATCACAAATATCTACCTCAGTCATTCTCAGTCCAATGATGCAAACTTCCTACAATATAATGTGAATACAATGCAAAGGAGTAACAGGTACAGTTGCAAATTTCTCAAGAGATGCAAAATTTTATGAGGTCAATGATTAAAAATAATGTCTGGAAAATGTGCCAATAGCATGAATTTGGAAGGATACAGAAGAGTTAGACCCATTACTGTTATAAAAGCAACAAGAATGATGACATGATGATTTAAAATAGAACAAACTGAATATCAAAGGATTTTACTAATGGTTTGGGTGGGGGGGATGTTGAAATCCTCAAACACTTTTGCAAACATTGACCTTATGCAATTTTTTCCTGAGCACATCATAGAAACCTAATAGATATTTATTGAATGGATGAAATAAAATAAGTATTATTTTTCTCATGTGACAGTTCGTTTTTATTATGTAACAGTACTGTTTTAAATATTTTGCACGTGATCATTTAATTATCCAATCCTCACAACCTTATGAAATAGGAAATTGCAGTACAGAGAGGTGAATTAACGGGCCCACACTTGAACACATGGCTTCAAACCCAAGCAGTCAACTCCAGAATCTTTGTGCGCCTTTGTTGCCCCTTTTTCTTTGTCTCTACCATTGAGCTCTCTCACCTGCAGGACACTGGAGAAGCGCCAATCCCTGTTTTGTCTGTGTGATTGACACCAAGGCCCTCACTAGGCTGAGCTGGACCCTGTAGAGGCAAGCCCGGAGCCTAGGGGCTGGAGCTGCCCCCCGCGGAACCTGGCGCTGGAGGGGAGTTCGGCCAAGCCCACCCAACACCCTCTGGGCTCCCAGCATGTCTCCATTAGCTTCTCTGTGCAGAGTTAGTCGTGGGAGGGAAGAAGGATATCTGGACTCTGAGAGCGGGGTTTTAATCCGTGTGAAAATACACAGAAAAGGTATTTTTCAGAATAGATAATGTCAGTTTGTCCTAGAAATAGACATCCATTTACTAGGTCTCCCGCCAACGTGAGGCAGCCCCCAAGACTTTACTCCGAGATTGCAAAGGCAAAACCTGGCTGTACGGAATCAAAGTTCTCTTAAAAATGGCGGCCTCCAGAGCCACGTCGGTCTCCTGTCAGTTCCTGGAAGAAAATGAACTGTGGGGTAGGAACGACGTAAGACGCCATGGTAACTATTGGCAGGATGTGGCTTCAAAAATTCTAGTGAGCATGCGCACAATTCACCCACGTAGAACGCGACTCCGAGCAGCCATTCTGTTTACGTGATCGACTGTTTCTAAATGTGTGGGACGCGCAGGTGATGTGGAACACAAGCAGTGGGGATTAGTGAGGTGCAATCAGCTTGGTGTGAGTGATGTAAGGGTTGGGGGACGAGTGACGTGGGTCTGGGGAGTGAGAGATGGGGGAATCTGTGGGGTGGAGTTCTTAGTGATGGGGGGCTGTGAGGTATGTTGGGGGGGTTCGAATTGAAGTTGGGAGATTGACTCGTAAATTTTCATTCTTTGCGCCTTTTTTTTGGCAGGCATATAAGTATTTTTTGTAACTTAAATTCCAAGTGTTCTTTAGTATCAGATTTTATAGAGGTAGTGATGGATCCGGGAGCAGGAGCTTCGGGGATTGGAGGACTTTGAGGGACACATTGTGACTCACTTGGGTGGGGGGCGGTGATTGGAGACCTGTGAAATCGGTGAAGTGGGGGCTCAGGGTAGCATATGGGAACCAGTCGACTGCATTGCTTCCTGGGCAGTGAGTGTTGGGGTTCTTCAGGGATGGATGGTACTTAAGTGCTGGCCTCTCCTTGGGCGCCTGCGGTCGCGGTTAGGGTCAGTGATCGGCGGCTGCGCCGATCGGTGATGGCTTCCTTGTGGGGTGCGTTATTTGGAACCCCATGTTGGGGGTTATTTGGAACCCCATGTTGGGGGTTATTTGGGGTCCTGTGGAAATCACACTCTCTGGGACACAGTTACTGGCAATCAAGGTAGTGATGACCTCAGGAGCCGGGCCTTGTCCGAGGCTGGGAGGCATTTCCAGGCCTGGCAGTCCTGTGGTCCACTCACTGCGGATTTCTGGAACTTACATTCCGTACAGTCAGACCTGCCAATGCCTGCCTTGGGGGTGTAGTGGGTCAGGGGCAGTTCATGTGGACAGGCCCGAAATGGTCAGGGATTAGGGGGCCTGATGCGTGTCTGTGGCTTTGTTAGGTCGCGGTGAGGTTGAGTGCAGTGAATTTGAATTTTTGTCAGAAAAGACAGGGCTGTCTAGGGTGTTACGGATGAGCACTGAAAATGCCCAGAAGCTTGGATTAGTCATACCCAACACGGCCAACTAAGTCTCAGCTCTCTGAAGACGACAGGAAATAAAAACGGTTTTTGGAAGCTGTCTCTGTAGGGGACCGCACTGGATGGGGGCAGGCGTGTGCAGTCTAGAATGAGGTGGACACGGGGCTGATTCCCTTCGCAGACGGAGTGACCTCAAGGCGAGTTATGTAACAGCATCCAGTACCTGACTTGCAACTTGCTGATTTTTATTCAGTGTTTACTAAATACCAAGCAGGTGCTGAGGGGTTAATAAGCCGCACGTCATGTAAGTTTCCCAATGCCTGTGCTAAAAACTTTCCTCATTTTGAAAACAACTAAAGTAATAGCTTCATATTCCCACCACTAAAAGGGTGGCAAAGCTGCAATTAAACCTTCCTTAAGCTTAGTCAAAACTCATGGTCTTTTCGTTATTTTTCACTAATTAATAACTAGAGTTGTAGTTTTTCTGAACTTGGCTTATTGCACACACAGTATCTAGTACAGTGAACTTCACTTAAGGGCCATCGGAAATGTTTGTTTAGAGCAAACAGTAGATGAGTGACTATGTGGTCATTGCCTTTCCAGGGCTTCTTGGTGTCTCTTCAGAGCCCCTGGGTCAGGCCATGTCTTCGTGGCTATAGGATCTCCCTTCACAGCCTGGCCTCTTCCCAGCAGCTCTGACTGGAGCCTCCAGATGCTCACGCAGCTCCGGGCTCCTGGGAAAAGTGGGGTTGTCTGCAAGAGAGACCCAGAGCAGAAGCCCAGAGAGGACATGGCTGCTGATGTGAATTTGCCCCCGAGGCCGCAGGTGCCGGGTCCAGAGGAGCAGGATGGATTATGTGAGGTAAGCAGGGGCAGCCCCAGGGACAGCTGTCGAGAACTTCCAGGCAGACACAGGAAGGAGCCACATCTGGACTCCCTGTGCATGAGACGGTCTGGATCGTCCTGTGCTGAGAGTGGACCACAGGAGGCTGACGTCAGCTCATGTTCACAAGCCGTCTGTGTTATAGAGGAAACTGAACTGGCCAATGAAGGACGCTGTGTTAGAGAAGAGGGCCCTGGGTCAAAGGAAGAAAACTTAGCCCCTGGTCTGGGTGGGAAGCCCTAGCAAGAATATGCTAACTCCTTCCTGCTCAGCACAGGCTAAGAGCCTTCATCTACCACTGGGCCTTGGCATATTCTCAGTTGGTCCCCACCTGACTCCTACTTAACCTGCTCTGTTGGGTGGGCTCGTCTCCCCTCTGTCTTCACAGTTTTCAGAGTCATAGGATCCTAGAGCAAGAACTGCCTTTAAGAACCATGTGGTTTTTCCCATTTTAAGAGTCGAATAAGAATGCCAGAGAACAGTGTTTTAAAAACGGCCCATAGATACTAATATTTGGGAATGAGAAGGCAGGATAGTTGGACATACTAAAGATTTCCTGAAGTTCTATGTTTTTCTGTATATTTATGACACTTTGTGTGTTTTAAAATAATAATGAGTAGCCGTAATAATTAGTGCATCATTGTCCTGTGATAGGTTTATACTCAAATTACAGAGATGTTCTATTTTAAAAAGTTATGATAAATGCATGGCTTTTTATCACTGTAAACTAATATATTGTGAGAAGATATATGTTTCTTAAGTGTTTTCAAAATCATCTGAACCTGATGGAATATTTTATAATAGAAGACATTAAAAGTAACATTAATATTATTTTTAAAAAATTAAGGACTTGTCTGTGCATGTATCTTTCCTATTTACCAACGATGACTAATTCACATAGAGCTGGGGTAATTCACCTAGGGATCAGTGTCATTTGAGGACGTGACCGTGGACTTCAGTAGGGCGGAGTGGCATCAGCTCACCCCTGCCCAGAGACGCCTGTACCTGGACGTGATGCTGGAGATCTACAGCCACCTCTTCTCTGTGGGTGAGCACACACGCCCTGGGAATCCTGGATGGGCCTCCTTGACGTTTCCTTCCTTGTGGAGTGCCATGGGGCCATCTGTAGGACGGAATTGCTTTGTCTTTGGTTTTGTCCTAAACGGTTCCTTCTTTTGGGGCGTCTGAAGTAGCACTGTGCTCTTAGTGAAGGTGTTGCCTTTTCTGCGGAGTGCATGCAAGGCTTCATTGAGTGGCCTCTAAAGCCCAGGACTGCATCTGAGTGCAGTATGTGTGCTTATTAACAGGGTGTCACATTCCCAACCCAGAGGTCATTTTCAGGATGGAGAAAGAAAAGGAGCTATGGGGAGGCGAGGCTGAACTCCCACATCGGAGGCACCAAGGTGAGTGCCTGGCAGACATGGATACCTTTGGGGCCGTTATTCAACCTACCACACTCATCCATTCCCACACTGGTGGACACTTAGGTTGCTTCCTACTCCCAGCCCCTGCAGCTGATGATCTTGTAGATGCCCCCAGGGGCTGGCGTCAGAATTTCTTAGGTGAATACTCTGGAGCCAGACGGCCCGATCATAGGATTTACGTACGCTCCATTTGACTGATAAACCGTATTGCTCTACAGACGGGCTGCACAATCTGTACTCCCCTGTGCTGTGCACAAGAATTCCAGTTCACATACCTTGCTTGCCAACACTTAGCATTTACTACATTTCTTATCTATAACCCATGTGATGGGTAAAAAAAGGGCTCTTCCATGTCTTGATTTCATTTTCCTCGTAACGGTCAGACGATCTCATCGTATCTGTTATCTGATTGGGTTTTCCAAGTGTACGTTGCTTTTGTTGTATTATATTATCCCTTTGTGTCCATGGGGTTCTCTCAAGGCTTTTTTTCCTTTTTATTTGGACCCCAAGTTCACCGATTTTTCTTTCCTTTGCTGGGTCTCCCTTCTTCTCTTTCCTCTGATTGTGATGTCTCCAGCTTGGGGCTCTATGCTTCCCTCTGGTCATTCTTTCGAATAGGACTTGCTTTAGAGGCCCCTTCTATTCTGATCCTTTGGCCTCATAGTTTTCTGATGATCCCTGTACCAACCCCCCCAGTCCCCGTGCCTACACTGTGTTCTGTTGCCCTGTTTAGCTACGTGGTGACGGTTCCCATGGGATGACTCCCTTTATTTTTTGGAGATCAGAAATTAAAGTACTGTGCATGCCAATCTGAAATTCTTCTCACCCTATGTAGGTCATTTTGTCAAATTCTTACGTCTTTCTTAGCTCTTCCAGCTCAGTCTTCTAATTTATTTTAGGAATCCTACCATTTTTTTCTTTTTGCACTGAAAGTTTAGTTGATCCTTTTTCCTAATGCCAGTGGTATCACCACAAAGCAGCTCTCTATTTTCTGAGGCTTGGGTTATTCTGTTCCTAAGGAGATTTGTGGATTCCCGACATTTATTATGTGTTCAGCCAAGAGGCTATTTACATATTTTATTACCACAAATATTGATATTTTGTTACTTTTTCACGAAAAATATTTTAATACAAAATACAGTTACAGAAAAATATAGTTATTTCAATGACATTATCACCATAGCCACATATTTCAAATTTAAAAATGTATCCGACTAGTTTCATTACTCATCCTCTACTTCATTGTTTTCACATGTTCTTCATATAAACATAATATATACAGGCAATATATATTGTCTGTTAGGTGGTTCTCTCTACCTATGATCCTTTTATTATTTTGTACTCTCCCTACTTAATTTTCATTATGTCAGTCTTAAGCATGAAACCACTCAGGGTATAAAAATTATTGAATTTCTGAAGATGGGCAGAAAAGAATATTTTGCTTTATTTAGAAAGATTAAATACCTGCTAAAGTAAATTCAAAGGATCAGAGATTGTAATTGAATAGAGTGGATAACAGCATGAGATGTTAAAATCATTAGGCTTTTTGGCATTAGTCCTATCTATTTAATGAAAGACTACTCAAACAATAAGTGACTGCTTTTGAAGGTCAGGAAAAAAACGGTATCATCTTAGAGGTGCAGGGACACTGGGAGGCAATTTTAAGAGCACAGCACTTACAGCTGGTCATAAAGCCATTTTGAATTAAAGGAACAGGCAAAATGGGGATAGAGGACATAAATACATGCTTGGATTTGGGAATAAATTGGACTTATTTTGAAGCAACAGTGTTAAGCTGTGCTGGAGAATATGGATAAGCTTTTGGCACAATTCTGATGTTTTATATTGAATATCTTGGGCACTGGATTGAATATCAACTAGTTCAGAAAGAAGTGAAAAGTTAAAAATGTTCCAAAGAGACACCTGGAAACTCGGGGTGTTAGATACTCAGAATAAATGAAAGCCAATGTTTGAGTAAAATTGCTATTTAAGAGTGAAAAATGCAATTTAAAAAAAAACAATTAAAATATAGGTAAAGGCGTTGAATAGCCATTTCTCCAAAGACAATATACTAATAGTCAACAATCAACCATATGAAAAGATGCCCAACATCACTAATTATTAGCGGAATACAAATCAAAACCACGGTGTGATATCACTTCACACTCATTAGAATGGCTACTATTAAAAAAAAAAAGTAGTAAGTGTTGGTGAGGATGTGGAGAAATTGGAGCCGTTGTGCACTTTTGGTGGAAATGCAAAAATGGGGCAACCACCGTGGAAAATGTGGCAACTCCTCAAAAAATTAAACACAGAAATAACATATGATCCAGCAATTCTGTTTCTGGGTATATATCCAAAAAAAAAAAAAATCAAAAGCAGAGATATTTGCATACTATGTTCATAGAAGCACTATTCACAATAGCCAAGAAGCGGAAACAACCCACTTGTCTATTGATGGAAAAATGGATAAACAAATGTGGTATGTACATACCATGTAATATTATTCCTCCTTAAAAAGGAATTCTGACATGCTATAATACGGATGATCCTTGAGGACATTGTATGTGAAATAAGCCAGTCACAAAAAGACAAGTATTGTATGATTCCACTTATGTGAGGTTTTCTAGAGTAGTCACATTCGTAGAAACAAAACAGAAGGGCAGTTTCCAGAGGCTGAGGGGAGGGGCCCAGGGGAGTTGTGTTTCATGAGTGTGGAGTTTCAGTTTCACGAGGTGAAAGGTTCTGGAGAGCGGTCACACAACAGTGTCAATGTACCTAACACGACGGAGCTGTAGACTTCAGTGGTTAAGATGGTAAATTTTATATTGTGTTTTTACCACAATAAAGATAGGTAATGATGAAGTTAAAGAGCATTCTCATTATTTTTTAAAAAGCAAGAGATGAATGAGGTTGGACAAGGGGTCTGGAATATAGTTTATCCAAAACTGATTGAAAGTCAAAGGAAATAAGATGTGATGGTCATATCATACTCGTATTTAAATTTCTAGTGGGGTGTTAGCCACTTTTTTTTTTTTTTTTTTGCTATGTCTTGTGTTCTATACAAGTAAATTAGATGATCAGTGATTCCTGTTCTTGGCCACCCTCCGCCTGAAAAAGGTATCTTTGGTAGCATAAAGCTGAAAGTTATAACAAAAAGAAAACAAGGTCCGGTATAATAATTTCTCTCCTACGGTCTTTTTTTTTTAAGATTTTATTTATTTTTAAAGAGAGGGGAAGGGAGGGATAAAGAGAGGGAGAGAAACATCAATATGTGGTTGCTCTCTAGACCTGGCTGCTGTGGCTCAGTGGATTAAGTGCTGGCCTGTGAGCCAGGGGGTCTCCAGTTCGATTCCCAGTCAGGGCACAGGCCTGGGCTGCAGGCTGGGTCCCTGGGGGAGCGGGGGGAACACGTGAGAGGCAACCAGATATTGATATTTCTCTCCCTCTCTTTCTCCCTCCCTTCCCCTCTTAGAATAAATAAGTAAAATCTTTAAAAAATAAATTTTAAAAAATAAACAGTTCTAAAAGGCAGGTCGTCAGGAAGCCTTCCTTTCTGTATTCCCTCAGGTCTCTGAGTTTTTCTCTTGTCGTTGCTGCACTGTCCCTTATGCTAATGTTGTCTGTATGATGGAAGGTGTACTGCCTCGCGAGCAGGTTCTACTTGGCAGGAAAGGGGTGGAGGGTACAGAGAACCCGTGGTTTACCATCCTGGCCCAGAGCTGGCACATAATGTTATATGCATATTCCATCAGCAAAACCAGTCTTGTCACATTTCATTGCAAAAGAAACTGTGAACTGTTCTGTAGCTTGGCAGCCACATACCTGGCCACAATTAACTTCCGTGGAGGCGGGTGAAACAGATTCTAGGGGAGAGCTTGCTTGTCCGGTCTTTCCACGTACCTTTCTTGGGATATGTAGATATTCCTGGATTGAAAAAAAACAAATTTCAACTCCACAGAGAGTTGACTTTGGTCATACGTATTCTTTAACTGCTTGGCTATGTCAGGATTGACACTTCAACAGATTTTTTAGAGGATATATATGGCTGATTTGGTATTGTTTCTAACAAGAGCAAGGGAGCTGGGAGATTAATAACAACTTAGATCTTAAAGCCTGCTGGAAATGCAAGGGGCAGTTCTTCCTGCTGGGGTGTGTGATAAACCTCCAGTGGTAATGCATGAGAGGCTGCCTTTTGGTCTGGAGACACCATTTTAGACAAGGTTGCCTTTATTGAGTTTTACAAAGACCTATACTCTGAGCCTCTTCCTTCAAGCCTTGGCTATTCACAGATGTTGCCCTAGAGCACCCTTGTCTGTCTTTGTCTGTCTTACCTTTTATCCTGTAGTCATCTCACTAGGTTTGGGTATCTCAACTGCCTGCATAAGCGGAGCCAGGTTGCCTTTGTTTAAGTCTAATTTCCCCCATTGGTGAACAAAGTGGTTTCGACCACTCACCCACCCATCCGTTGCCTCCTTTTCTTTCTCTGTAACATGGGGATAATGAGTGTGGTCACCTCCTAGGTTGTTGGGAGGATTAAATGAGTTTATGTGTGCATCACATAGAACATTTGCCTGGCAAATGCAAAGTGCTATGTAGATAAAGGCTGGACGCATAAGGGCCGTGAGACTGCTTCATCACCACCACCACCACCACCACCGTTGTTATGCGACTCAGCTCTTTCCCTGTCCTCTAACTACTCATGTCTGTTTCATCTTTTTCTCCTTCTAGATACGAAGTTTGGTCTCAACACTCCACAACAGGACATTTCTGGAACAGCTTCATTTCATGGCCTGGCTGGCAAGGTCACAAGAGGTGGTTCTTGGTGTTCCGTTTTAGCAGAACTGTGGAAGGATGCTGGCCGTACCGTGAGAGATCAGCCAAATCAAAATGAACCTTCGCATCAGAGGGCTTTCCTCAACAAGAAAAAAATGAATACAGAGAAAGATTGTGAATATAAGGACCCTGGGACAATCATTCACGTGAGGCCCCACCTTGTTCCTTCGCAAAAAAGATGCCATAAACGTTCACTTGCAAGAAGTTTGAAGCCTAACCTAGAATTAAATAGTCAAAATCAAAGCAACACCACAAAACACCTTGATGAGATTGTGGGATCTAGTCAGCTACTCACCCGTAGCTCTTCCCATGCCAACTGCAAGAATATTCACACAGGAAAGAACTTCTGCAAAGGTAATCAACGTCCAAAAGTCCTCAGCCACAAACAGTCACTCACACAACCTCAAACTCATACTCTGGAGAAACCAGGTAAGTGTACCGAATGTGGGAGGGACTTCACCCAGAAGCCGCGCCTCCTTAGGCAACAGAGATTCCATAGTGTAGAAAACCTCCAGGAATGCAGCAAATGCAGAAAAGCCTTCGCCTCGCAACCAAAGTTTGGTGACTATCTGACAGATCACATAGGCAGCATACCTAATATATGTAAGGAATGTGGAAAAGTCTTTGTTCAGAGGTCAGAGTTGATTACACATCAGAAAACTCACACTAGGAAGAAACCCCATAAATGCCATGAATGTGGAAAAGCCTTTTTCCAGACGCTATCTCTCTTCAGACATCAACGAACTCACATGAGAGAAAAACTATACAATTGCAGCGAATGTGGGAAAGGCTTCTCCCAGAATTCGACCCTCATTATACATCAGAAAATTCATACTGGCGAACGACAGTATGCGTGCAGCGAATGTGGGAAGGCCTTCACCCAGAAGTCAACGCTCAGCTTGCACCAGAGAATCCATTCAGGGGAGAAGTCGTACGTGTGCATCAAATGCGGGCAGGCCTTCATCCAGAAGGCTCACCTAATTGTGCACCAAAGAAGTCACACAGGAGAGAAACCTTATCAGTGCCACAACTGCGGGAAATCCTTCATTTCCAAGTCACAACTTGATATACATCATCGAATTCACACTGGGGAGAAGCCTTATGAGTGTAGTGACTGTGGAAAAACCTTCACCCAAAAGTCACACCTCAACATACACCAGAAGATTCATACTGGAGAAAGGCACCATGTATGCAGTGAATGTGGAAAAGCCTTCAACCAGAAGTCAATCCTCAGCATGCATCGGAGAATCCACACCGGAGAGAAGCCTTACAAGTGCGGTGACTGTGGGAAGGCTTTCACTTCTAAGTCACAATTCAAAGAGCATCAGCGAATTCACACTGGAGAGAAACCCTACGTGTGCACTGAATGTGGAAAGGCTTTCAACGGGAGATCAAATTTCCATAAACATCAGATGACTCACACTAGAGAGAGAACTTTTGCCTGTTGCACGTGTGGGAATGCCTTCATCCAAAAATCAGAGTTGACGACACATCAGAGAACTCATATTGGAGAGAAACCTTATGAATGCCGTGACTGTGGAAAATCCTTCAGTAAGAAACCACAACTCAAAGTGCATCAGCGAATTCACACAGGAGAGAGACCCTATGTATGTACTAAATGTGGGAAGGCCTTCAACAATAGGTCAAATTTTAATAAACACCAAACAACTCATACCAGAGACAAATCTTACAAAAGCAGTTAATTCTGTGAAAGGCTTCACCTGGAAATCAATACCTAGTACAAATTTTTGTATACATAAATGAAACAAACTCCAAGTCTCTTGAAGAAAAATATTTCATGAGTCAAATTTAATTGTATGTTACAGAATTTATGCTCCAGAAAAATTCTAGGAAATGCATTGCGTGTCATAAGTCACACATTATTTTATGTGAGGGAAACTCCCAAAAAAGAACTTTTAACAATGTGTGAAATTGTCCATATTTGTACTACCTTTGTTAAGGATTATAAAATTCACCTGGGGAAGAAATCTTGGCTAATGTACTGAGAAAAATATTTCTATAGAAAGGGATGACAGTTACCAGATTATTTATAGGCTGGTTTGTGGCTAATCATCTTAATGATAACCCTGTTTAATGTGAGATATCAATATTTTTAAAAGTGTAAGCAAACTGAATGATGACTGGACAATATTATGGATGTATGTATATGGTATCTGTTTATATAAGTATATGTAGTATCTGCATATATATATGCAGTCAGGTCAATATATGTGTATACACACATACACACACCCACGCCCCACCCAGTTCTGTAGTGTCTGCTACAGAATCTGCGTAACAGGAGGTGTGGGTAGATTATATATTTTTTAAAGAATTCAACTGTTTATTAAATTTATTCCCTATTGCTATTTATATCCTGAGGTTGCACAATTATTTACATAGACGTATGAACTTACATTTTTGGTAAATGCATAAATGTGACTGTATAATGTATACTGGTCTTCACAGTGTAGTTTCTTTGTTCATGAGTAGCTCAGCTCTACCCTCCCTTTTCTTTCTGCCTCCACCATCTGTGATGAGCCCCTCATAGGTAACCAGCGTATGGACTGGTTATGGGCTCTTTCATATTTGTATACAGACTCCTAGTCATGTACACCAGGAGTGAGCAAATTGGCCATCGGCTAAATCTGGTCAGACACATGTTCTTTTTTTAATAAAGTTTTATTGGGACACATTCATCCTCATTTGTTTATTGTCTGTGTTTGCTTTTGTGCCCCAGTGGCAGAGTTGAGTAATTGTGACAAAGACCTTATTACCTATAAGCCAAAAATATTTATTCTGGCCCTTTACAGAAGCTTGCCAACACCTGTTATCCACATACACTCATTACCATGCTCATACCTATGTATCAAATAGCAACTCTTTCCTCTGTTTTATAAATACCAAATCAGCAAACGCGTGTGGGCATCTTGTTTTTTTTCATACAGTACAGCTGTTCAACGGCTGCATGGTTTTCTATCATGTGGACATGATGTAAATTTTTATTCTTTTCCCTGCCTTTTTTTTTTTTTTTTTTGGCCACAAAAAGCAGAATAGTGTAATTTCTAAGTGGACATGCCCAGGAGCCAGGCTCCTGTGTTTGATTCTACATCAGTTAGGCAAGTCATTTAATCCATCTGTCCTGGTTTTCAAGAGGAAGGTTACAATAGTGCCTACCCATGAGTCTGCATGAGAAGTAAGGGTGGCAGGGGGGGGTGTTAAGCGCTTGGACCCGTGTGGAGAAAACCAGTGCGTGTTGAATCCGAGTGGGGCCCTGAGCGAATGAATGGAAATGAAAGGGTGAGGATTAGGGGTGGCAGAGCGCAGACGTGAGCTAGACAAGCTCTCCTTTAGTAAGAAACCAGGTGGGATTGGTGGGAGGGCTTCCCTGCAGCCTGTCGGAGGGATTCCGTTCCAGCCCCAGACACCTGGCGCCGGGGCTCCTGGGGCTGGGACGGTGTCCACGGTGAGCTCGGTGTAGAGGGACTGCAGCTCCGCCGCCCATCCTGCTGCCACCTGTGCTGGATGTGGGCCAGGAAGCCAGGACTGGGGGCAGCGACAGCCATGTGAGCCCAGGGCTCCGGGGCGACCCAGGACCAGCCACCCCGTTCCATCCCCAGCTCATGTCTCAGGACCCCGCTCACAGCTGGGGTCCAGCCCCTCCTCCAGCCTGTGGTGCAGCAGAAAAGCAGGTGGAGCCATGAGAGGAGAACCCGGCTGAGTTTCAGCCTTAGAGGGGAGAGGGCAGGGAGGCCAAATGCCTGTCTCTGCTGATGGGGTCCCCGTGCCACAGCCCGGCCTCTCGGGCCAGGGCAGCCGGTGATCCTCACACCGCAGAGGGACCTGCAGCTCCCTGTGCCAGGCTCCCTTGAGCAGGGCCCCCACCTGGCAGCAGTGTCATCGTCCTCACAATCCCAGCCCCAGTGCATGTTGGGAAAGCCATCTATCCTCAGTGGTGAAGTGGGCACAGGGCAAACACCCCTCCAAGGTTGGCTTGCAGGGGGAGCCTGACGATGCAGGAAGAGTTGGAAGCCAGGAATTTCAGGTAACGGGCCCTGCCAGGATCTCCGAGGTTAATTTCTGGGTCGGCCCTTCTTCACTCACCCCTGTAATAACCTCTCCCCTGACTCCCTGATGTCCCCTCACCTGATCCTAGGAGTCTTTTCCCTGACCCTTAAGATGGCCCCTCACTTGACCCTGGCATATCCACTCCCTGGATCATCTGACAGGCCCATCTTGTGACCCCAAATTGGCCCTCTTATCATTCATTCCCATCCTCTGACCTCAGTTAACAACCCATCTGCCTACCATTTTATTGAGTGCATCCTGTCTTTCTCATTAATAACCAATTCCACCCCCACGTGACACCCACACCCAAGAGGAAGATTCTTCACTGCCTATGATGTCTTTCCCAAGGCTCCACTGTCCCCTCCGTGCCTCGACCCCAGGGATCAGAGCAGGGCCTGGCCAACAGTCCCTCTCCCTCCACCTACTTGTTGCTGAACTTGTCAATGGCCACAGATACACGGGCAGGGAAAATGTCACAGATGTAGAGGTTATGGTCATCCTCGGGGAGTAGGTTCATGTCATGGAAGAAGACACAGTCCCAGTCCCCTTCTTGCGTGGCCTCCCAGAGCCCCACACTGTGAAGTCTGCCCCGGGTGGAGGCAGTGTCGTTCACTGGGATGGACAGAGATGCTCGGGGCTGTCTTCACCAGCGGGCAGTACTGTGCTCCCACCTGCCAGGCCCATCCTCTCCCACCTTAGCAAGTACTTCTACCTGGAACCCCTTCTTATTCCCACTGTTGAGCTGAACAACCCACACTTGTCCAGGAAGGTGTAATTCAAAGGTTACCTTCCCTGGGAAACTTTTCTTGGACCCCCGCCCTCATCGTAGGCAGAGTCAGTAGCTTCAGCCTCTCAGCTCTGCCTCCTCAGCCATCTTCAAGGTTCTCAAGGATCGTCACCTTCAAGAGGCTACTGGAGCGGGGCAGAGGCGAGGAGTGATCAGGGACCACCTGGGTCTCTTTCTATTTCTGCTCCAACTTGACAATGACTGGGTCTGCAGCCCAGGAACCATGACAGGGTTTGCCTCTCCTCCTCTTCTTCTTCCTCCATCATTATCGTCTTCTTTATCACCGCCACCTAATCATTACATCATCACTTATCGTCATCATGTCCATCGTCGCCACCAATCACAATCTTCATTATCTTCAGCACCACCGACGTAATCACCTCACCGCCATCGTCACCAGCACCATCGTCGCCATCAGCACCATCACGTCGCCTCCACGAACACGATCATCATCACCACCGTTGGCAGCAGCAGGAGCGTCTTAGTTGTCACCATCAAAACCATCATTACGGTCATCAAAGTCACCATCATGATCACATCGCTTATTGAGCATCTACTACGTGGCAGGCATCAGCCTCGCTGCTATACATTAAGTCGATTAATTTTTGCCACAACCCAGAGGAGGGTTTGGGGGGATAAATGGTGATGGAAGAAGACTTGACGTGGGGCAGTGAACACACAATACAGTGAACAGATGACGCGTTGTGGAAATTGTGCACCTGAAACCCGTAGAATTTTGTTAACCAGTTTCACACCAATGAATTTAATAAAAAGGAAAAGAAATTTCCCCATGATCCAATGATGCAAGAGTTATTATCATTCCTGTCTCATGAATAAGAAACTGTGGCATAGAGGGTAAGTTTCCCAAGTTTATACATAGTTATTCTTGTTATTCTGAATAACAGTGGGATCGACGGATGAACAGACAAACATGGATGGACAACAGGCCTGACACTTAGACCACAGACAGAGCAACGGACAAGGTCCGCATTCAAACAAGCATCTAACTGATTCAAACCCCCTTTAATCTACCCCTTAGCTTTAGTGCCCAGTCTGGCCAGACCTGGTCTCAAAGAAGCCCAGATTCAGTGAAACTGAGCCTTTCCCTCAGACAGCCATTCAAACTGACCCCAAACTCAGCCAGTCGAGACCAAACCTACAGCCCTTGACTCTGATTTCCCCAATTCAAGATCTTCTTGACTCATAAATCCCAGCCCCCAGATACTCTCTGGCCCAGACACTCTCAGCTCAGAGGGGTAACTTCAGCGCTGACTATCCAAGGCCATGCTCCGAGCCCTCTGCCCTCTTGCCCTTGTCCCTCCCCTTTGCTGCCATACCTGGTTCACCACACAGATGGCACAGTGCAGTTGCTGGCGCTGCAGGAAGGGGTGCAAGTGGAAGAACAGGCGCTGCTGGTGTTGGGCTTTCCCATAGTAGGGCACCACTACTGCTGTGTGGTGCTGTGTCCAGGCGTCAGGTGGCTGGTATTGGCCTCTGGGCTCCACCAGTGGGTTCTTTCCCACCACCTCCTCCATTGTCAGGTTCTCTGGAATCATCACCTTCAAGGAGCCACCTAAAAGAGGGAGAGGCCAGAGATAATCAGGAACCTACCCCAGAAACCCCACAACCCAGTTGTACTGAGTTAAATCATTCCCCACCCCCAAATTCCTGTCCACCCAGAACTTCAGAACGTGATCTTATTCAGGAATGGGGTCTTCACAGGCATAATTGGTTAAAACGCACTCATACTGGATTAGAGTGGGGAGAATGACTCTATCCAATGACTGGTGCCCCTACAAGAAGGCCATGTGAAGCCCCAGAGAGAAGGCAGCCATGGAGGCACAAACTAAAGTGATGTGCCTGCAAGCCAAGGAATGCCGAAGGTTGCCAGCAGCCACCAGAAGCTATGAGAGAGGTGTGGGGTGGTTTCTTCCTCAGAACTTCTGGGAGGAACTGGCAGCACCTTGATTTTGGACTTTTGGCTCCCAGAACTGTGAGAGAGTAACTTCCTGTTGTTTTAAGCCACCCAGTTTGTGGTACTTAGTTACAGCAGCTCTGGAAACTAATATACCAGCACAAAGAGCTCTGAGCTTCCTCTGTTGGCTCAAAAGTGCTCTGCCCTCCTGGTTTTCCCTTCATCTCTCAATATCTCCTCCTCCAATTCTTCCCCCCTCTCTCCCCCAGTTCCCATGCATTCCTTTTCCCCACTCCTATTGCTTTTCTTCTGTAGACCTCTATGGTCCTAAATCTGCCTCCTGAGCTCCAACCCCAACCAGCCTCCCACATGTCTCCTCCTGGATGGTTCTCAGGCTGCCCACTCTCCCTATATCTCAGGATATCATCCTTCTCAGTTTCCCCATCACTAAGGGCTCCATCACCCACCCATTCACCCCCAGCTGTGCCTCCTCTCTGTCCATGTTGGACCATATTTTCCCAAAGATGGCCACAATGTCTCTTACCCAACATGCCCTTCTTATAATGTGACTTTGACATTAGTCCTATTGAGAGATGTGTCTATGTCCCCACCCCTTTAAACTGGGTATGCTTTTATCACTGTTTCAATGAGTGGAGTATAGCAGAAGTGATGGTATGGGCCTTTTGAGGCTCTATCATAAAAGGCCATACGGTTTCTGCGTTGTTTATGCAAATACCGGTTTTTGAAGCCATCTGCCACTGTGTAAGCTCTAGGTCACCATGTTGTGAGAAAGCCCAAACTAGAGCATTGCAGAGACACCAACAGAGAGCCCCTGACATCACATGAAGCTCCTGCCACATCGCCCCCTGCTGTTGAAGCTCTAGCGCATTTCACTGAAACTGCATTAAAAAACATGGACCATAACCGTCCAGCTGAGCCCTTCCCAACACTCCTGACCCACATAAACTTTGAGAGTTAATGGATGTTTAAAGACACTAAGTTTTTGTGGTGATTCATTATGATGCAGCAAGAGAGACCCAGCTCTCTGTCCATAACCCCTGGTTACCGGGCCCACTGCCTTCTGCTTCCAGGTTCTGCCTCCTCCTCAGCAATTCCTTGCCAGCTCCCCAAAGCCCAAAGTAGAGGTGGGGATGTAGGAGGCCCCACCAGCTTACTGATATAGGGTGAGATGATGGGGGCAGTTGGCAGACCCCCATTACTGGTGTCCACAGGGCAGATCTGGCTAATGTTGGGGTACAAGTCTTCATGGGGAACTCTTGTAGGGGGAGACCTGGACAACAAAGGGCAGCTCTTTTCCCACCTCTGGTTTGTCTTGTATGAGGAAGCACAAGTAGGAGGTGAAGCCACGGGCAGTGGTGGTTTTGACAGGGGAATTCCCCTCGTAAGCAGCAGCTGTAACCCCAGAAGTAAGAGCAGAAGCCCCCCTGCTATTCCATTCTAGGAAAGGAAACAGAAAGCCACTCCTCCCATTTTGCAAACCTGTCTTTCTTTTGCACCACCGGTCTCAGTCCCAGTCTCCCGCATCCATCCTTCCTTGATTGGCTTTGCACACTCCACGGAGGGGAGACCAGAGTGAGACACTTCCTGGGGCCATTCAAGGCCACACCACCTGTGCAAAGAACCCGCATGTGCACATCTCCAGCCTCATCTTGTCAGTCTGGTTCAACGCTGTGGCCATCCTGGACACTTCCTTGGGCAAGCAACTCAATCCCTGTAATGACTGATTCCCTGTAAAAGGGGGCTTTATCACTGGATCAGGCTCCTCGTGCTGAACATGCAACACGCTTATGTCACGGTGTGAGACAAACTCAGGATTATTCCAGGCATGGGCCAGGTTCTCTCCTATCGCCAGCATTTTGCATGGAAGGGACCACCCCTCCTCCTGCTCATTCTGGGTGCCCTTCCCTTCCATGCCACAAGCACCCAGTTACCTCTGGGGCCTTCCACAGCCTCAGTATCTCCCTCCAACGCACTCTGCTCACACTGGATTGTGACTGCCCACGTCACTCTCCCCCATCAGACTAGGGGCCTGAGGAGAGCAGGGTTCAGGATCGACTCATCTCTGGGTCCCCAGCATTCCCCAGCACAGGGGGCCCCAGGAAATAGATGAATGATCGAATGAATACATGAATGAGTGCACATAGATGCTGACAAACTTCTATTTACCCTTCAAGAGCCATCACAAGTGCTTCTCATCCTCTCCATGTCCCTTACTCTCATCTACACCCTCATCCTGATCCCTGGTACCTCCGCTGTCACAGCGCTGGTCACCAGGACTGGAATGACCTGTGCTCAGGTTTCTCTCCCTCACCAGCCTGGGATCCCCGAGAGGGGAGACCTCGAGCATGAGCCATCTCTGGGCCCCGATCACCACCCACAATAAAGGCTGAGTGCTCACGTATTTACTCATCTATAGTTACTAAGCGTCTGTACCAGGCACTATGGCGTGACATGAGGAAACAGCCGGAAACAAAATCAACAAAACCATCTGCCCCCACGAAACTTGTCTTCTAGTGGAAAAGACAGGCAAGAAAGTAGGTCATTTCAGATAGCAGTAAAAACCTGTATGTGAAGAGTAGAGGAGAAAGGGGGTGGAGAAATAAAGCAACAGCAGGAGGCGGCATTTCTGGTAGGATAGTTGGGGAGGTAACATTCACACCAAGTCCTGGAGGATGAGGAGGCGGCAGCTGTGGGAAGTGATTCTGGCAGAGGGAACACGGCAGGTGTGAAGATCCTGAGGTGGGAAGGGACGGAATACTGAAAAGAGGGGTAAGAAGAGAGGTCGTGGTGGTCATAGGGCTAGATCAGCAACGGTCTTCTGGGTCACAGTGAGGGACCCCAAGAGTGATGTGATCTGACCCATGTTTAGAAGATTGCTCTAGGGTGGTGGTTCTCAACGGCATAAGATTTTACCCCACCCGACCTGCACCCCCAGGACACCTGGCGATGTCAACAGGTTTTCGATGGTCACAGCTGGTGCGTGTGGGTGGCTGCTGGCATGTGGTGGGTGGAGGCCAAGGATGCTGTTGAACACCTTACATTACAGTATACAGGACAGCGCCAACCACACTCCACTAAGGGACGTCAACAGTGCAGAGGCTGAGAAAGTGCTCTACAGGCAACGTGATGTTCCTCACAAGAGTGACCTGCAGGGAAGGAACGCCTCTGCCTCTGCCTCTATCTCTGCAAAGAAACTTGGCCTTGAGGCCTAAGCAGTGTCAGCATTGCTCCTGAAGGACCAGGGAGAGTTCTGAGTCCCTGCTCTTCTGAAGACCCATTGCGGTCAAGGCCTGACTCTTGGACCCTGAAGGTTTTCCAGTGGCTGTAGCTGAAGAATGAATCCTGGGATCTTTTCCTGGAGCTCACGGGCCCCTGCTGATGCATGCTGGGTCCTGTTTGGAATTTACCCTTGAAAAGGTGCTACATTTACAGTGAAAACTGGCGATCTTGGGGAAAGGTGGTAGGGAGTGGATTGGGTTCAGCTCTGCTCTCTAGGCTCACAGCAGGGGACACCTTTAAGCTGGAAGCAAATGGGCCCCAGGAACAGAAGTGGGTAGGATTTGCGCTGGTCCATGCGATCATTCTGAAGCCAAAGGTGAAGAATAAGAATCAATGCCTTTAAAAGGCACTAAAATGTTGCATTACAGGCTGGTGTCCTTGTCACTAAATCGGCAAGTATATTCTTAAACTAGAAAATTATCTCATTGCAGAAGCAGGTTCAGGATTCCATCTCAAATGTGGGGCAGGACGGAATGTGATCGGGCATAGAAAATCTTAAAGTTTGGAGCACTGAGGAAATGAGAATCCAGCTTCAAAAGCAAAGTCTCTTTTCCGGGACAGGCATATGGAAGAACTACCTACTGGTAGAATTTCTCCCAGCTTTTCAGCTAGAAAGGCAGCTTACAAAAGAGAGTTGCTTCAGAGAGTATTACCCAGTCGTGCGAGTGGCACTTCTAGATCCAGACACTCCCTCCTTTAAGCAAAATGAGAAGGAACTAGACCCCCAGCAGATATGGCGGAACTGCATCCTGTTTGCACACAGAAGACATTTGCTAAGAACACTTCAGGAATTCAGGTGGATTTGGTGGACCAGGACCAGTCTTTGGAATATCCTGGTAAGAGTTGGCCCAGCAGCAATTTATAAACGTGTTTGCTGGGCTGAAAATAGCAAGGCTCAGACTAATTCCTGTTTCCCAGCTGTGAGTGGTACGAGTGTGGGCCTCACCTGAGTCATACCACACTGGCTGGCCGCAGGAGTCGGATGCGTCTGCTGGTTTTTGCAGAGCCACCAACGGAGTGAGGGCTGGTTACACATCAACCAGTGTGGGGACACCCAGGCTAACATTTTCCAACTCCCCCCCCGCCGCCCCGACTCCCCGCCGCTTCATGCCGGGACAGGAAAGGCTGCAATGGAAAGTGTGGTTTGTCTCCTGGAGAGCCCAGTAAACATACCTCTGACTCCACAGGAAACATAACAGAGGCATTTTACAGCCTGAGAGTTTTGTAGATTTCAACAGATTGTGTTCTCATTCCTCATTTTGTAATTCCTGTTGCAATTATAAGGACTATGATGCCACAATGCCACTATATTTCAGGCTCTTGATGGTGAAAATTTAATTATGAACAATGATTTTTATTTTTTATCTTTTAATCTTTACCCAAGGACATGTTCCCACTGATTTTTAGAGAGGAAGGTGGCAGGGAGGAGAGAAACACTGACTGGTTGCCTCCCATACACACCCCAACCAGGGGATGAACCCACAGCCTAGGCATGTGCCCTGACTGGGATTCAAACCCACAACCCGCGACCCTTGAGTGCAGGAGACAGTGCTCCAACCAACTGAGCCATGCAGCTGGGGCCTGAACAATGACTTTTTCAAAAAGAGTTTGGAAGCATAATCATGTGACTAAATATGGAAGCATAAGGATGTATTCTTGTTACCGCCTCAAAAAATAAATAAAACAGGCTAGTTCACTACTGTTGAAAGATGAAACAAGCATAATAAAATCAATTACATATTGTTTGTTTCCCAAAATTATGGAAGATTTCAAAAAAATTCTGTTCTAAACGAGCAGCAACTCTCATGCATGTTACATGATTCGAATTAGTAGAGCATATACTCACATTTTACAAGTGATACTAGCACTGTTACTTATGGGAAAAAAAGGTTAAAAAATAACAGTAAGTTGTATTTTCACTTGTAGGTCGAAGGCTCTGTCTGGCTGCTGCAATGCGCTTGTACATCCCTCAGGAGCCCGCTGTGGTGCGGGACCTCCAGGAGGGTCTCCCCCAAGGCGTCTGCACTCCTTGGTTCCCCTTCCTCCTCGTCAGAGTCCTAACCCATGCCCTGGCCCAGCTCTGCTCTATGAGTCAGACTGAGGGCCTCAGTGGTTAGAGGGAGAGGCTGAGGCAGAGGGGGGCCTTTGGCTGACCTAAGTCACAAACTCTCCAAGGCCCACACTCTCCAGGAAACACATCGCACACAAGCAAGCAAGTCTGGAAACCAAAGCATCTAGAAACTCCTCCTTCCATATAAACTGTGAGAAATCGAAATTTCTTCAACAATAAAACTGGTTTCTCCCATCGGGTAACTTATCTTTCCGGCTGGATCTGTTAGGCTCAGAAATACATGCTCCAGATCAATTTGTGCTTCTGGTCTAAGGCAGTCCCCAAACTTCCCGGCCTCAAGAAGGTTTGGGATACAGAACCAGTTTTATCTAACACAGCAGAAGCCTTCTGAGTGGCGCGTGTACGCAACGCTCCCTGAATGGCGTTGTGTATTTGTCTTCTACTCATTTTAGCTAAGGCGAAGCCTGGTTCATGTCGCGATGTTCCATATTCAGAGCCAAAGCATTATAGGTTAGTGAAGCTAGTTTTTCAAAAATTAGCTGGAATGTTTTCAGCACATTTCTCAGGTTACACTGTATAAAATATCAAGGTAAACATTAAGGATCTCTGTTAGAAGAGGGTGTGTATTATTCCCTAAGGTAATTAAAATCTATTTTGAGTCATGTCATAAAATATCCCATTAACAGCCAATCCTCATCTCACATCACCTTCTAAAATGTGTTTTCTACCTCCAGGTAACGACGAGAACTTGAAATGTTGAAAAATTTCAGGCGTCGACTTAAAAATGAGTGGTCTGGGGATCTCCCAAGCGAAGCGTCTTAAGATAACTATATATACAGCCACCCACAGTCACTCAGAACCCTTGTTCTGGCTCGTTTAACGATTTATGAAAATTGTTTTGATAATTTCTTAAATCATAGAGCAGAAGCTAATGGGAAAATTCATTTATTGGATCAGAAGTACTTATGAAGCTTGTTGGTTAAGGTCCCTCGTCTTGGGGAGTGGGGCAGAGTAGAGCAAATAGTGACCTCACTATCTGCTGAGACTTGATGTCTAGAGAACCCCCGTCCAATATGCCATGGATGTAATTTTAAGTTTTCTATTAGCCACATGTATAAAGTAAAAATAAACGGGTACGATTAATTTGAATATTACACCTAACCCTGTATGTCAAAAATATTACCATTTCAACATGTAGTTGAGATAAAAGTGGTAAGATATTTTACATCCTTTTCCCACATAAAGTCTTCTAATCTGGCATGCATTCTGCACTCACGGTACAGCTCAATTCAGACTAGCCACAGTTCAAAAGGTCCTTACTCACGTGTGGCCAGCAGGCACCACACCGAACAGCTATGCCTAGGGTGTCTGTACAGATTCCACGTGTTCCTGGCTAAACCTATGTTCTCAAATCACTGGGCACAATGTTCCATTTCTGTTCACTAGTTCAAGCCTGTTGATCTTGTTCAAGTTTTCCATGGCTTTATAGTTTTTTCCTACTTAACTGAGATATAATAAAATGTCACAATGCTACTGGAATGTGTCGATTTTTTGTCATCCTGTTACCCTTAGTTTCATTTCTTTTGAGACTATGTTGTTTGGTGCATCTAAGTTTAGAATTTTTTTATTTTTATTTTTTGGTCATCCTGGTTATTTCTGATAGTGTTTTTTAACTCGAAATTGTTTTGTGGTTAATGTGGCTAAGCTTAGATTTCTTGGGGTTATTTTCCTGGTAATCTCTTCTCACTCTTTTACTTTCTTGCTTTCTGAATCTTTAGTTGGTACATGTGCACCTCACGTAAATAGCACATAAACATCTTTTTCTTCTTAAGTCTCTCTGTGATAATTTCGCTAGCTCCTATTCTTCCCATAGCAAATTTTATTAAAAACATATTTAGGAATCTCCCCCAATGTCAACCAACACTAAGCTTTTAGGTTTTATTGACTAACAAAAAGGGAGTCCTGACATTAAACAGGCATTTGCCCAGTGCTGGCCCATTTCATCCTCCAAGCTACTCTTTGCTCTCATAGATAAGAATACGGAGGCACACAGAGCAATCACCTGCTCACACTCAGGTGCAAAAGCCTGAATTTCTGCCCTGGCCTGTACGTATGTGCCTTCTTTCCACTGCCAGGTTTAGGGTGTCTTGGGAGACAAGGATGGTAGAGGTCAGGAAAGGATTCCCCTAAGAGCTGGTCTTTCTCGATATGTCCCCCATGTCCAGAGGGGAAAGGGCATCCTGAGCAGAGAGATGGAGGCACCGGAGAGCGTGGTGCGCTGAAGTAGTGGCAGTAATGGCAACTATTATCTACAGAGCACTAACCACGGCCCAAGAGGCCTAAGCATTCATGTTTGGCCCTGGCATTTTGGACAGGTTAGTTCTTTGCTGTGGAGGCCGAACTGCCTGTTACAGATTTCGTAACATTTCCAGCCTCTTTCTACCGGATGCCAGTACCACCCAACCCAGTGGTGAAAAAAAGTCTCCTGGGGGTCCACTGCTCTAACCCTAGGAGGGCTAGACTATTCTTACTTCTATCTCACAGGTGAGGAAATGTAACGTGTTGTTACATAAGTAGGATAGACGTCCCAGGATCTGAATCGGGCGCCTCTGTCCTTAACCACCATACCCACAGCCAGCTTCCTGCCTGAGCTTTGTGTTCAGTGGGGTGCAGGTAACAGGAGGCAAGAGATAAAAGCTAGGAGCAGCTCACGAAGGGTCTTGAAGAGCTTGCCTGCTCTGTGCCAGGCCCAAATTCAAATCCAACCAAACCGCTCACTCAGGGTGTTCCCAACCCAAAGAGACAGTGAACAGATAGAGGCAGCCACAGCCCAAGGGGACAGGGCCTATGACAAAGTGAGGGACCAGAGTCTGTGAGAGCCCACAGGCAGCTTGTTAATCCAACGCAGGGGAGGAGGGATCCTGTAGGCTTCCTGGAGGAAGTACATCGGAGTGGGTACCTGGCTGAGAAACTGAAATCAGTGGGATGGGGGAGAGTGGGGCAGGACAGTCTTCCGGAAGACACGGCAGCTTGTGCAAACAGCCGGCAGAAAAAGTTCTTTAGCTGGCAAATGGGGGCCCTGGCAGAGGTGCAGTGGCGAGATGAATCCAGAAAGTCGCCAGGGGCCAGGTCACAAACAGCAGACTGAGGAGCGTGACCGTTACCCTGTAACCAAGAAGCTGTAGACCGTTATCTGCCTTTCTGCCCCCAACACGCAGTCTTTCCCCCTCGAATATTAACTTAATGAGTTGCAACAAACGAAACACAAAATGGTTGCAAAGCATCCACGAGAAACCTCTGCCCAAACCGTGCCCACTGGTTGATGAAAGTGGCCCAGTTCTCAGCAGCGCCGACGCTCCCCCAAGGAACCGACAGGAAGAACCAAACCGCTGCAACACCCTGCTTCCCAGCACTTACATATTGCCAAACACCAGTCTTCATACTGCACATATATTAACTCATTTAGTTCTTCCAACAATTGCTATTATGATCCCCCTTGAACAGAAGGCACAGACAGGTTCAGCCACTTACTCAGGGTCACACACCTAAGTGGACTTACGGACTTAGTCCCCGGGGCAGGCTGCCTTTCACATCTTTTCTTCACTGATGCCTCGCTTGAGGTTAACCTTCTTTTTACTAACTTCTCACTCAAAAGTATGTGAGTCATGTTGAGATGTGTTTACCTACTAAAGAAACTTTGAAGGCGGGAGACTAAAATCAACACAGAAACATCCCAATCTGTATACTAGTTTTTGGAGCAACGACCAAGGCACAGCACAATACCGCTTAGGCCAGGCTTTGGCCAACCTTAGCACCATTGCTGTTTTTGGCCAAATAACTCTGCTATGGGAGGCCCTCCTGTGCAGTGTTTGGTGGCTTGGCTGGCCCTACCTACCACATACCAGTCACACCTACCCCTTACCCCCTGGCTGTGAAAACCAAAAACGTCCCCGGACATTGCCAAAAGTTCTCCGGGGGGGGGGGGGGGGCGGTACAAAAATCGCCAGCTGAGAACCGACTTAGACTATCTGTAGATTGCCTGAGGTTATGAAACCCCTCCCTCGCTGCCTGCTTTAAAAGAAAACATAGGCCTGGCCCAGAAAAGGAAGCCATTCCCGATTATGAGAATTAAATGAGGTGAAGATAATTAACGTCCACTGTTTGGTTAATACACACTTTCCATGTTAACTCATTTATCTTCCCAAACACTCTGCCTGTAAGTACTATTACTGTCACCGCCCCCCCCCCCCCCACCTCCCCCTTGCACAGGTGAGGAATTCTGAGACGGTGCGCGAAGTCTAGAGCACAGTGTCCGGCACGTGCTGAGTGCTCACTAAGCGCTGTGGCCCCTCTCCCGCCCCCCATGTCCTGGATAGAGCACTTATAGCCTCTAGGCTCCTGCAGCCCCTGGCTCAGGAGCCTCCACATCAAGCGTGGTCATCCCTGTCTCCCCAACCAGGCCCGATACACCTGTCTCACAAGACGGGGCCTGGCACAAAGGCAGCTCCAGGAAATGATTAATGGATGAGTCTGATGACCAGGATTCAACCCTTCCAACAGATGCCCCTCATCACCCCTCACTCTCAATCCTTCCTATCAAAGGCTTCACAGGGGTAGACACAAAAGAAACTCAGAAAAATAACACGCAGGAAAGGGGACACTCTGGGGGCCGGAAGGAGGAGGCTGAGGGCTCGGACCTGGTTAGGTCCTCCGTTTTTTTGTTTTGGGGCCTGTACCCCGGAAAATCGTCCGTTTCACGGGTCTCACCTGCCCTCCATCCCGACGCCCGCCTTCAGCTCCACCGGGCAGAAGGCGCGCGCACCGGTCACGGAACCACGCCTGTGCATAACCGCTCGCAGGGTCCACACTCCGAGTTCGGAGCCCGTGTAGAGAACCGCAAACCGGAAACCACCCCGACCGCGCACGCACCCAGCTGTCACGCAGAGGCTGCGCGCGCCTCGACCCACTCTGTCTCTCCTCAGAACCTGTCCACGGCACGCGCTGCCCCTCCCTTTCCTGCCCCATTCCCTTCTCCGCCACCCTGAAGCCTCCCGACCTGCACCACAAATTCTATCATACTCCCAAGAAAGCATGAAATCTTAAAACCACTCCGTCTTTGAAATACACTGCGCAGTGCGCCACATCACTCGCTGAACCAACTCCTGCGCAAGCGCAGCCGGGAAGGGGTCGGACCAGCCCGGAGCCCTCTGAGACCGCCGGCGGAGCGCGTGATGTTACCACGAGGCTCACAGTCCAAGAAAGAGACGCGCCCCTCACCGTACTGCCGCACAGGCACCTGGGAGTCATAGGCGGGCAGACCCGTGGCCTTCTGGGAGTCGTAGTCCGTTCAGCCACTTCCGCGTTTTCTGGGAGCCTGGACCTTCCACCAGAGCGGGTTCTGCTCAGGTGAGTGTCCCCTCCCGCGCGGAACGGTCCCGGCCCTTTGTCGCACTGCCGTGTAGGCGTTGATGGTGCCCATATTTCTCTCCCACGCGCCCCAGCAGGGAATCCCTGCACACACGGCACTCCTCTCCGTAATCCCCCTGGCGGCCCTCCTGGTGGGAGTGACCGGCTTTGGACTCAGCGGCCGGGTGCGGGGCGAGCGCACTCTCCTCTGTCCTGGTTACAACCTACAGTGATCAGGGCTGGCCAAGGGGGCGATCAAGGCCGCCGTTGGAGCCCAGAGGAGGCGCCAGAACCGGCCCAGGGTTCAGGCAAGACTTCCAGAACCAAAGGTCCTCAACTCTGCCATGCCCAAATGAAATTCCAGATTCTCTGCCCTAAACCTGCCCTTCTCATACTATTTCCCCAGTCTTACCTATTTCTCACCTCTTCCCCACTACATGGTCCCATTCTCCTTCCATCTGTTCCTGCCAAAACCTTGGACTTGTTCCGAGCTTCCTGTTGCTCCCACCCACTGCCGTCCCCCAACCACGTCTTCTGTGAATCCCGTCCGCTCTGTTTCTAGACGAGATCCAGACTCCGACCACTTCTCTCCGCTTGCGCCGCTTCCACTCGGCTCCGCGCCACCCTCGGTGCCCACGTGGACCGGGGCAGGAGCCTCCTCACGGGTGTGCCCATGCCGCTCTCCACTGTCTCTTCACACACAGCAGCCTGCGGGCTCTTGTTACACTATGAATCAGATCCTGTCAGTCCACAGCTTAAAACCATCCAGTAATTCCTATCTCATTAAGAAGTCCAAGCTTCTCACCCTGACAACCGTCAAGCCCCGCGACTCTCTTCTCTTCAGCCCCAACACTTTCCAACCAACTAAATACAGGCAGGCCTGCCCTTCAGGTCCTTTGCATTTGTTCTTAACTCTCTCAGGAACATTCTTCCCATTCTGATCTAATAATGCCTCACTTCTCGATCTTCTGGCCTCATCTCAGGCGATAATTTCCTCACATTACTCCTCATATGTTTAAATATATCTTGGTTATTTCTTACTTATCCATGGGTTGGTTCCTTCATTAGAACCTTTTGCCTGCCACCTTTCCCGTTTGTTCACTACTGTGTCCCCCGTGCCCAGGATCCTCAGAGTTGGTATTTGTTGAATGAATGGAAACTTAAGCTGAGATCTGAAGGTGCCTGGCCAGCACAGTGCTGATGAAAAAAGTGTTCCAGGTAGTGGGTTTACTCTGGGCGCTATCCAGGCAGCCTCCACGGAGGCCATGTCCCTGCAATCTGGAACCCACGTGTAACCTGCCTTCTTTCTCTCCCACTCCAGGAGAAGCCAAGCCCTCCCACCCAGCCCGGACCCCGCGATGCCCGCCCCGCAGTGCGCCTCCTGCCGCAAGGCCCGCGCCGCCCTCCGCCGCCCGCGCTCCGGCCAAGCGCTGTGCGGCACCTGCTTCTGCGCCGCCTTCGAGGCCGAGGTGCTGCACACGGTGGTCGCGGGCCGCCTGCTCCCTCGCGGCGCCGTGGTGGCCGTGGGCGCCTCGGGTGGCAAGGACTCCACGGTGCTGGCGCACGTGCTGCGCGAGCTGGCGCCGCGCCTCGGCATCTCGCTGCAACTGGTGGCGGTGGACGAGGGCATCGGCGGCTACCGAGACGCGGCGCTGGCGGCTGTGCGGCGCCAGGCGGCGCGCTGGGAGCTGCCGCTCACAGTCGTGGCCTACGCCGACCTCTTTGGGGGCTGGACGATGGACGCCGTGGCCCGCAGCACGGCCGGCTCCGGCCGCAGCCGCTCCTGCTGCACCTTCTGCGGGGTGCTGCGGCGCCGGGCGCTGGAGGAAGGGGCGCGCCGCGTGGGAGCCACGCACGTCGTAACGGGTGAGCGCATGCGCTGCGATAGGAGGGCCGGTGTGGGAGGAACCAGCGCATGCGCAGGCGAGGGCGGGCGCTGAACGCGGGCTAACGCGCATGCCCATAAAGTGAAAAGGCGAGGTTGGGTTTGTCGTAAGTGGTGCATCTTAGTAAGGCTCAGGGCCATGGTCTGTGCACGTCCCTGGGATGGTGCAGGGCAGGTGTGGCAAGCTTGAGTCGCTGTCATCATCTTGGTACACACACACACACACACACACACACACACAGAGGCAAATGGAGAGCTGGAGAGGTACCCCCTGGGGGCTAGGGCTGTGGTTTTCTGAATTTTAAATGGCATTCCTAAGATTTCCCCTCACAAAAGTAGGGGTGTGCAGGGGTGTCTCCCATCTGTAGTCTGAAACGCAGCGGTGTCATTTAACTCCCTTTCTCTCTCAGCTTCAACCTCTGGTAACTCTTATTCTCTCCCAGTCATTTCTTTAACCGATAACTATTGACCATTTACTATGTGCCAGATACAAGCTATGTAGCCTGGAATGAAGTTCTTAGCCTCGGTTTCCTCTTTGGTAAAATGGGGACGTTAATACTATCCTGGGGATGCTAAGAATTAGATGTGTGAAGCACTTAGACCAGAGGCTGGGAAGCCGTGCACACGATTTTAACGTTTGCTGTTCTGGTGCACAACAGTCTCTGCTCCTGCCCGAGTCTCAGTCACAACTATATCATCAGTGCTAATAGGAAAGCGACACTTCGTGAGTTGGCAACAGGAGGACCTAGTGGAAGGAGAAAGGTGGGGGTCAAGGAAGCGTTTCCTGAGTGCGCCGAGGCCTGAGGGCTGGTGAGGGGTGGGTGGAGGTGGGAGAGGTGTTCTGAGCGCAGGCGAACCGCGTATGCACAGGCCCTGCGGAGAGGGCGTCGGGCCTGTTGAGAAGCCCTAAGGAGACCGGCGTTTTACTAGACAGACTCGGGTGTAAGACGAGAAGATGCAGAGGAAACAGAGATGTGGCTTAAATGTTGTGGCGACTGTTGTGCAGTCCCTTTCTCCTCCATCTGCCTTCCCAGAGGCCCTGTGTCAACAGCGCAGTTGGGGGTCCCCCCTGAGTGCCACTGGGGCTTTCCCTGTGCGGCCTGGAGCGCACTTTTAACCGAGGCTGACGGGATAACTGCAGCGCAAAGCGCCTTTGCTGCCTCCGTGAAGGGGCATCCAGCACAGGGCCTGCCTGGCCCGGTCGGTGCGCGGCAACGAGCGCGGCCCAAATCGCTCCGTGGGGGCCGGTGTTGGTCCCTTCCTGTTTCGCGCTGTGTCCACCTTCCGCCTTCACCGGCTGCCCCGCGCTGCCCGGGGTCTCCATAGCCTGCACCCCTTGCCTCTACCTGCCAGTCTCTTTTGCGTCCTGGCTGCCCCAGGATTGGGTGGGGAGGTGGGTGTCCCCACAGTGGGGTCACCCACTCTGTGCCATTCGCCACGCTCCTCCCGGTCTCTCTGGGTCCGGACTGCTCCGCAGTGTCCCCATGACCAGCAGGGCCACGCCCCGCGCCCCCTCCTGACCTGCCCCCCTTCTCTCCCCCAGGCCACAACGCCGATGACATGGCGGAGACCGTGCTCATGAACTTCCTGCGGGGCGACGTGGGCCGGCTGGCCCGGGGCGGGGGCCTGGGCTCCCCGGGCGAGGGGGGCGCCCTGCCGCGCTGCCGCCCGCTGCAGCTGGCCTCGCAGAAGGAGGTGGTGCTGTATGCGCACTTCCGCCGCCTGGACTACTTCTCCGAAGAGTGCGTGTACGCGCCCGAGGCCTTCCGCGGCCACGCGCGCGACCTGCTCAAGCTGCTGGAGGCCGCGCGGCCGTCGGCCGTGCTGGACCTCGTGCACTCGGCCGAGCGCCTGGCGCTGGCTCCGTCCGCTCGGCCCCCGCCGGCCGGCGCCTGCTCCCGCTGCGGGGCGCTGGCCAGCCGCGCGCTCTGCCAGGCCTGCGCCCTGCTGGACGGCCTGGACCGCGGCCGGCCCCGCCTGGCCATCGGCAAGGGCCGCCGGGGCCGGGACGAGGTGGGGCCGCCTGGGGCGCCTCGGGAGCAGGTCGGAACCCCAGACTCTGAGGCCGTTGCCTCGTTCTAGGGACCACAGTTCTCTGGTGGGATCCAACCTGGGAGCGCGGGGCGCCTGTAAATGACACTGTGAATAAACCTCAGTTACCTTTGCCCCGTGCTTCGGTGTGAAGTCCGGAGACGGAAGGAGCGGGTTTCCTGCGACGCTGCAGAAGCCGGGTCCGAGCCCCCGGGTCTGAGGAGGAGGAGGAGGCTGAACCACATCCCACTCCTGCGCGAGTGGGCGTTGGGGCGCTGCCTGCCTCGCGCCTCTCTGCCAGCCTCTCAGCCAGCCCCAGCCCTTCGTGAGCACCTGCTGTGCGCGGGCGTTTCCTGTCTGCCTGCAGCGGGGTAAGCAAAGCCCCCCGAGGTGACGGGCACACGTCGCTCACTGTAATCCTGGCGCTTCTCTGAGCCCCCTCACTTCATTCGCTCCCTCTCACTGGCTGTCGCCTGAGCGCCAGCAACTGGCCCGAGGTCACCTGGCCGGAGAGGGGCAGGACTGGGGGCTCACACCAGGCAGGGTCTGCCTGGGCCTCTTGCCCGACACCCCGTCACACCTGAATCCCTCCCGGTGTCCCGGTGAGGGGCAGCTGGGGGGGCTCCCCAGACCTCCGCGTCTGGAGGCGGAGCTGGGTGAGCCTGAGTCAGTGGCTCGACTTCTCTGGTCTTCAGTTGCCTCCTCTGAATGCGGAATCGTAGCCCTGTTGTGAGGATTTGATACAGTAGGCGCTCCATAAATGGTCCGACTTGGTTGTGCACATTAAGGTTTGGCCACCAGGGGGCTCTGGGTTTCAGGGTTGCCACTTGCCCATCCACGCAGGTGTGAGGCCCACAAGCTTCCTGCCTGACCCACGGGGAAGGTGGCAGGGGGTGGGGGGTGGTTTGTGGTGTCTTCAGTCCCACCCCAAGCTTTGCTGGGCTGCCTCTTGTCAGGAATGCCCTCCCTTTCCCATCTTCCCGCCCAAACCCTCCAGCGTCCTCCCGGAAGCCTCCCTGAGTCTTCCGTCCAACCCAGACCCCATTCCCTGGGTCCCGCCCCCGTGTGTGCCCATCCACATTTTCTGGGTCTCATTTTTCCTAACTTGACTGAGCTCGGAGGGCAGAGACCAAATCTCCCTCCCCACCAGATAACACCACCGCATTCCTCCAACATTTATGGAGCCCCTAATGTATGTGTGGGTTGATGGGGGGGGGGGAAGTCTCACTTGTGGAGCTTACAGTCTTGTGGGAGAGCGACAGAGAGAGGTAAATACATGCTGTGAGGTCTGGTGATGAGCGCCATGATTAGGAAACGATGGGACATGAGGGGAAAGGCTGTGCAGGGAGCTGTTTTATCTTGGAAAGTCAAGGCTTCTTCAAGAAGGTGAGTTGGGTAGAAACCAAAATAAAGCCTGGGAAGTTTCTAGCCATGGTGGAATCTCTCCTGTCCACGATCCTTGCCATGAAACCAAACGGGGGGGGGGGGGAATACACACAGAGAGATAGAAAACAGAATCTTTTCGAAGACATGAAAGAGCAACCCAGGTGGCCACAGTCCCAAAGAAAAGGGAAGTTTATCCTCCAGGGGGGGCCAGGAGACCAAGGAAGTCGCCAGAAAGCGCATGCTAAGAGGCTGGACACCAGAGCTGAATGTTGGGCAGCATCGTGGGGCTGGAGACGGAAGTGGAGTCTGGAGCTACCGAGGCAGCTGGGACCTGAGGAGCCAAAATCTTGGGCAGCAGGGAAGAGCGTTGAGGCGAGCCTAACAATGTGCTCAGATAACCCCTGGGCAGTGTCATGGAACCAGGGAAACAAAACTTGATGTTCAGGATCTCCTGAGAAGGAGAGGCCGCGTAAATACCTCACTTAGGACCCAAATAGAATTACAAATTAGAGTAAGGGTCATGGGCAAGTAGGCCTAATCACAAAAAGACCAGAACCCATGTTCAGACTGAATCCGACACGGGATTAACAAGATCCCTACTCCATGTGCTTTCCAGGAAGCAAAAGTGGGGTAGCCCCGGCCACACGATCCTGTTTACATTTAATTGGTTAAAATTAAATTTAAAGCTCATTCCTCAGTCATACTAAACACATGTCAAGTGCTTCATAGCCACAGGTGGCCTGGGGCTCCCATATTGAACAGCCCAGATACAGAACATTTCTATCACAGAAAATTCCATTCTGCAGTGCTGTTCTAGACCATTCTAGAATCCAGAGGGAAAAAATTTTCAACCATGGCCTCAGAAAATCTCTACCATTTTTCACACAAAATACCCACTATTCAATAAAATAAAATAAAATAATATAAAATGTACAAGCATGCCAGGCGATAGGACAAAAGAGCTGAACACCAAGAGGACAACAACATAGACATGGCCCAGGTGACCCAGGTGTAGGAGCTGCAGGCGTGGACTAACGCCATGACCTAACCAGTAAGGTGTAGAGTTTGGTAGAGGAATAACGAGAACACCGCAGGTAGGAGAACGAGCAGGGCGTGTGGCTACAGAGACCCTCCTGCACCCTCACCAATTCCTGCACTTGGAGCTCATATCCACCCTGCTCCTGCAGGGGCCCTGGGAGGACACAGAGGCTCAGCTGCAGCCCACGCCCCTCCCCCACATGCCTTCTACCCTCCCTTTGGCCCACTCACCTCCGACCGCACTCCCCCCACAAAAGGGGCTGCAGCCGGGGCACCCTGTCGGTATGTGACAGGGTAGAAAAAGTCCCGGTCCCCAGCTGTGGGGTGGGGCCCAAGGCACGCCAACAGGAAACCCTGGGCGACAGAGCTGTCAAAGGGGAACTTGAGCTTCACAGGCCGTGGGGGTGCTGTGAGGGTTGAGAAATGATCCTGTCTCGCGTCCCCCACCACTGCATGGGGATATACTGAGGCCCCAGAGGTTGAGAGGCTTGTCTGGATGTGACTCTAAAGTGATCACCTTGCAGATGATGTTTAAGTCAAGAGGGAGCTGTCAGAGCTGGTCCTGGTCACTCGGGGAGACCCATCCTCCGATGGAAACCAGTGAACGTTCTGGAAAAGGATAATTTTAAATTGTCTTTAGACCACTCGAATGGCCTTAAGAAATTCAGATCCAACCCCCCCCCGGGGAGGGTAGAACCCAGGGGGAGAGCTGAGCATTAAAGGCCTCTGTTGGTTGATTTCCACGTGTTAATTTCTTTAATGCTCCCAGCCACCCTTGAGTAGGATGCATGATCTCAGCCGTACAGAATGGGAAACAGGAAGAGAAAAAGAAAGTGAATCGCTTGGAGACAATGCCGTAGCAAGTGCTGAGGCCTGCACTTGAGCCCAAGTCTCCCTCCAACCCCACCACTTTCCTTCTTCCTGCTCTGCCTGTGGAAGCTCATGCAGTGGTTAAGCTGATGTTGCACCAGGTCTCCTCATGTTTCCCCAAGTGGTCCCTGACTTCTTTTCCCAGAGAGGCTGGGATGCCTCTGGCCACAACCGAGCTCCAAGTGAGTCCTCATTTGCTTGGCTTCTTGATCTCTGAGTACTCAGAGGTGCTGTCGGCCTCTTGGTCCTGGAGCTCCCACGGCTTCGTCCCATGAAAGTTGAGGTTGGCGTAGTGGAGCTCCTGCTGCTCCCCAGGTAGAGGAGTATCCCTGGTGGGTGACGCTTGGTCTGGGGGCCTGTCTGGCTGGGCCTGGTGCTGCCAACCCTGAGTGAAGGGGAGACAAGGAAGTCGGAGAAAAAATAAGGCAGACTTGGTCCCAAGGGGAAATTGGGCTGATGGAACAGTTTTCCATTCACCCTCTTATTCCACACCCATTTCTTATGAACTCAACTATTTGCTCATTCATTTAAAACATTGTAATGCTGCCCTGGTTGGTGTGGCTCAGTGGGTAGAACACCAATTTGTGAACTGAGAGGTTGCCAGTTCGATTCCCGGTCGGGGCACATGCCAAGGGTTGCAGGCCAAGTCCCTGGCTGGGGGCGTGCGAGAGGCAACCGAATCTCTCTCACATTGATGTTTCTCTCCCTCTCTTTCTACCCTCCTTATCCTCTCTCTAAAAGTAAATAAATAAAAGAAATAAAATATAATACTACAAGTGTCTAGAACATAGCAAGGGCAATAATCACATTTCATCCTCACAGAAAACAGATATAAGTGATATTTTTATTACTTCCATTTATGGACAGGAAAACTGAGGTGGGGTGAGGTGAAGTAACATGCCCGGAATGGGTAGAAAGCAATAGTTTGGGGAGGGTGGGTTTCTGGCCACCCGCACCTGACAGAGAGGCGAGGTGGGCTCAGCGGTCAGCGGGGCTGGGCAGCAGGCCGACCCTGGGCTCTGGGAGAGGAGGGGAAGCCACCTCCCAGCTGTCTGTCCAGCTGACCGAAGGGAGGCAGGTTCGGGGTGCCGAGCAGTTCAGCCTGGACGCATCGAATGCACATGCCCGTCCCCACCTACACTCTATGAGAAGACGCCCACATCACTCACCCAGGTGACTGAACCCATGACAGGGTCTTCATCATTCATGACCTTGCGTCTCCCCGCTGCTTCCTTCCTGCGGGCTTTCACTCTAAGGGAAGAAGTCAGGGGCCCCAACGGCTCAGGCACAGTCGGGCTGGCTGCCCCCGCTCCCTGATAAGACAACGGAGGCATCCAGGCCCTGGAACCAGACTCGGGGACCCTCCTGAATGCTCTGTCCCCTGGATGACCAGGTGTTGGACCTAGACTAAGCTTTCATCACCACTGGTCCCTACACAGAGAGAAACTTACACACGAGTGACTGTAACAGTGTTGTTCATGACAGCCACACACGGGAAACAGCCCGGCTGACCATCCATGAAGGAAGAGACAAATAAAGTGTGGCCCATCCTTACCACAGAATATTATTTGGAAATAAAAAGGAATAAAGTACTGACATATGAACCTTGAAAATATCACGCTATGTGAAAAAGCTCGGTCACAAAGGTCCAGGTAAAGTATGACTTCATTTATATGAAAGGTCCAGAATGGGCCAATCTAGAGAGACCGGAAACAGACTAGCGGTTGCCTGGGCTGGGGTGAGGATGGAGGCAAACTGACAGCTGAGGGATGGGGTTTTTTTTTTTCCTTAGGAGCTAAAGGAAACGTTTTGAAATCGATTGAGGTGAGGGGGGCACAACTCTGCGACTGAACTGAGAGGAGTGGAGTTGTACACTTTCAATATATGGGAATTTTAACTCAATAAAACTTTCACCCCATTTCAACCACCCCAAAAAGAGACCCCTCTGCAAGTACTCAGCTCCCCCTGACTGGGATTGTGGGGCCTCTCTGTGTCCTCCGCACCACACAGCTCCCTGGGCCTCCCCAGGACACGGGCTTACATGCAAAAGGAGATGAGACACAAGCCTAGAGACAGTAGGGCCATGGCACCAGCCCCTCCAAGAGCCGCGGGAACCACTCGGGACACGCACACCGGCCTCTCTGCGGAAGAGAGAGGCGTGAGCACCCCCCCCCCCCCCCCCCCACCGGGCAGCGCTCAGTGACCGGTCTTCCCAGCCCCTTGCAGAACCGGCCACAGGTTCTGTTCAGACAGGAGATGGAGGGTCCACCGCTAGCAAGTCACACCTTCCCCGCCGCCCCTCCCCCGGCCCCGTCCCGGCTCGGGTCCCTGCCCGTCTCCCTAAGCCCCGGCCCCCAGCAGGCCCCTGACCTGGCAGCAGCAGGACGCCGCCGCTCTGCGCCCCGTGGACGTTCTCCGCCTCGCAGCTGAGCCGGAGGCCGGCGCCGAGCCCCGCGCGGAGGCTCAGGGAGCCGTTGGCCCAGGGCCCCGCGGAGCGGGAGGTGACCGCGTGGGAGGCGTTGCTGTGGTTCCCCGCCAGCAGCCCCTCCCCCAGCCGCCAGCGCAGCGAGGGGGCCGGCTGGCCCCGGGAGGAGCAGCTGCAGCGCAGACCCTGGTCCTCCCAGGAGCAGAAGGGTCCCAGCAGCCGTGGGGGGTCTGTGGGGAGCGAGGAGGAGGGTCGGTGGTGTCTCTTCCCGCCCAGAGCCCAGGCGCCCTGCTCCCAAAGGCCCCCACACTCACAGACCACGAAGAGGCGGAGGGGGAGAGTTCGGGAGCCCAGCCGGTTCTGAGCTCGGCAGGTGAACTGTCCTTCACCCCCAGTCCCCATGTGAGGCAGCTCCAAGACCCGGGTGCTGGAGATGGGGCCCGAGTTCAGGCTGGGGGACCCCCGGAACCAGCTCAGCTGTGCAGGGGGGTTGCTGTCAGCCACACAGAGCAGCCGCTGAGCCTCGCCCTCCAGGATGAGACGGGATGAGGTGTTTTGCAGAATCTTGAGGGCTTTGGGGAGAGAAAAGAGAAGGGGTGGACAGAAAGAGGGAGGGAGGGGGGGAGAGAGAGAGAGAGAGAGGGGACACAGGGCAGGCCCCCAGCCAGGTGAGGAAGGGAGGGTGGTGGTTCTCATCCTCGCCTCTCCCATATCTAATCCCATTCACGCTCTGACCCGCCCTGAGCTTCATGACAGCCCCAGGGGCAGGTCCCAGCCCCGGGGAGGGAGGTTCTTTCCTACCTGTGACATTTCTGAAGGACACGTCTATGGTGAGGTTCTGTGGGGCATCTGGGACAGAAAGATACGGCCCGTCAGAAGGAGAAGCAGATGGAAGTCGCCCCAAACCAAGGCGAGGCAGCGGGAACCGGGAAGGCGGGACTGCAGGCCTTCTGCCCCACTTCCCACCTGGCCTCCCGTCCGTGCACGGGTGCCCTCAGGTTAGCGCAGCCTCCGATACACGCACGCCCGTGAGTGCACGCAACAGTCCCACTGGAACAGCAAACCAGTCAGCCCTCCAACACTCACAGGAGACGTTGAGCCGGATGGTTCTCTCCTTAGTCACTGAAAATCCTTGGCATTGCACCTGACAGGTGAGGTTGGCGCCATGGTCCCGCGGGCTCGGGGTGAAGGTGAGCACCGAGGAGCGGAGGGACTGGGGGTCCAGGGAGTCAACAGCAGCCCCCGCCCAGGAGAAGGAGAGGCGGCGTGCCCCCTCGCAGGCCCCTGGCACGCTGCAGCTCAGCCGTGCGGGGCGCCCGGACTCCAGAGGCTCCGGAACGAGGATGTCTGGTTTGTCTGTCAGAGCAGAGTAGGAGGCAGGGAGGGGCTTGGGCCCTGGGTTTTGGGGACCCAGAGAGTGACCCACAGACAGACGCCCGACTCGGGGCCTGAGCTCACGGCCGGCCCTCTGTCTCACCCGAACACCCCCAGTCCAACGACTGGTCGGGGCTGTCCCAGCGTCCTGTTCCCGTTCTAAGCCCAGGCCCCACGTCTCAGTGTCCCCTACTGGGCCCGTGCCATACCTGTCACCTGCAAATTTAGCTTCTTATCTTGGTAAGTATATTTCACATCCCCTCGTTCCACTCGGAAGACGTAGGTCCCCGTGTCACTCTTCCTGGCGTTTCGGATCCTCAGGGAACAGTTGTCATTACTCTTGGGGTCTGTGAGGACGAATCGGTTCTGGGTCTCTTTCCTCACTTGCTTATACGAGTTGGTGGCCACAGGTTCCTCGTAGGGTCTGTCATGCCCATTCCGGTACCAGTAGGTGTAGAGTGTGTACGCGAACCACGAATTCCACGGGTAGGAGAAGGAGCAGGGCACGTGCACGGTCAGACCCTCCAGCACCCTCACGGATTCCTGCACTCGAAGCTCATAGCCGAGATGCTCCTGCAGGGACCCTGGGGGACACCGAGGCTCAGCTGCAGCCCCGGCCCCTCCCCCACCGGCCCGTCACCCCTCCCGCACCCACTCACCCCCCCACAGCAGGGGCAGCAGCAGCAGGGGCACCATGCCTGCACCTGACAGGGCAGAGCGGGTCCAGGTCCCTGTGTCGGGGAGGGAAATGGCCAGCTGTGGGGAGGGGCTGAGGGCGCCCCAACAGGAAGCTCCGGGTGACAGAGCTGTGGGCAGGCCTGGAAGGGGAACTTGGGCTCCGCGGGCCGAGGGGGGTGGGGTGGCCGCTGAGAGTTCATCCTGTCTCAGCCTCAGCCCTCTCCCGGGCCCTCCAAGGGGGTGTCCCCAGGTCCCCAGACGTTGAGAGCCTCGTCCAGATGGGAATGTGCAAGGGATCACCTTTGAGTCAAGAGGGAGGTCACCCGGGGGTCATCGTGGTCAGAGCTGGCCCTGGTCGCTCGGGGGGGGGGACCCGCCCTCCGGCTGAAGCCCCAAACGTCCCGGAAGACATCGTTTTCATGTCCTTAGGTGACTGAAGTGCTGGTAGGAGTATTCAGAATTTAGACCCAGCTGCAGAGGGGGGAGGAAACCAGGGGAAGCTGAGTGTTGCAGTGCTTTGCTCTCGGGGTTTTGGGAACACGAGATGCTCAAGCCATGGTCCTTCAGGGTCTCAGGGTCTGTGGCCCAGCGACGGTGCCCAGGCGCCGCCCACGCGGGGTGTGCGATGGCAGATCCCGCTCCACTGGTTCGTTGGGGACCCCACGTGCTGGCCCTCCGCGCTGCAGCACATTCGCTGCCTTAGAGCCCAGGAAGCTCCATCCTCAGGGCCCCTCAGGAGCTCGGTCCATTTTCAAGGCCCCCCCAGGGCCCCAGGGAGGGGTGGCAATAACCTGCAGTCCTGCTGCTCTTTCAGGAAAGAAAGACACGTGAACGTTCTCCCAAATATGACGATGCTGCGTGACAGGTCACACACCCCAGTAACAAGTTGCATGATTGCAAACAAACTTTCTTAAACCTTATGGGAGAAAAAGAAATGTCAATCAATGGTGCCAAGGGAAAGACTGAATTCTCTACTTGCCATGGTATGTAATTATAATATTGTTAAAATAATTAACAACGATTACCAATATGATATTAATACTTATTACTATAAGACCGAATTATCCTTCTATGAGGCAGAAATCAAACAGTATCAGTCAAAAAACACGGGGAACATGTGTCATGCAGGAGTGCCAGGTGGGAACGCCACACTACTAGCAAAAAGAGTCTGGAATTGCCTGAATTGGCTCACATTTTGGTTTTCACCCTTTGAGATTTTCTGGATGCGATGTGTTTTCTCAGTTTGGAAAAATTCATTGCTGCCGCACGTGGCTCTATTTTTTGAAGTGGTGATCTCAACACTAGTATAAATATCAGGCCCCACAAAGCCTGGACCTGCCCCTGCCGAGGGGAACAGGGGAGCCAGAGGGAACCAGCTCAGCCCCGCCCACCCGGACTCCTCCCGTACTGCAGAGGAGATTGTCTTGTGCAAGCAGAGGACTATGGGAGGCAGGATTTCCATGCTTGTGCCCCCACAACTCGCATCGCTGAGTGTTCTAGCAAACCTCAAGGAATGAGTGTCGCCAAGAATGTTCCGACCGGGCACCCTCTTGCACTGTAGGTGGGAGTGCGGGTTGGAGCAGCAGCTATGGACATCACTATGGCAGTGCCTCCAAAATAAAAATGGAGTTGCCCTAAGATCTAGCAATACCACTCTCGGTGTTTTTTGGAGGAAATGAGAACACTCGCTTGAGGAAACATGCGCACCCGTGTGTTCACTGCGGCATCGTTTGCAATAGCCAAGGTTGGAAGCAGCCTACGGCCCGCTGATAAGGAAGAGATGAAGAAAATGTGCTATATACACAATGGAAGGTGTTTGTGCCATGAAATAGAGGGAAATCTTGCCATTTGCAGTGACATGGATGCTCCCTGAGGGCATTAGACGAAATGAAACAAATCGAGCAGAGACAGGCAAATACCACGTAATTGCACTTCAATGTGAAAACTTTTTAAAAAATCAAACTGACAGATAGAGACGACAGATTGGTGGTGGCCAGAGGCAGAGGGTGCAGGGTGGGCCAAAGTGCACACATGCAAGTATAAGATCATTACGTCATGACGATGTAATGTTCAGCACAGTGACTGTGGTTAATCGTAGTGGGTAGTAACACCACTAGCTACAATAATATAGTTAATAGAACCCCATTGTATATTTAAGAATGGCTGAGAGATCACATGGCTAAGAGGTAATATTTTAAAACTTCTCATCACAAGTAAAAAGTGTGTAATTCTGTGTGGTGATGAATATATTGTTGTGAGCACATCACAATATAAACATCTATCAGATCATTAAGTTAGACTTTAAACTGCAGTAATGTTCTGTGTCAATTATAACACACACACACACACACACACACACACTGAAGTAGCTCAGGCAGGGCGCTTGGATTAGTTTAGGGGTTTCAGGTCTTCCAGGCGGAGGTCCACTTTGGCCCCATGTGCGCTCCAACAGCAGCCGAACAAATTCCTCACGTTAAATTCCCGCTGCTGAAATCCACACGGGGGTTTCTGTGTTCCCGATTTGCCCCTGACTGAATCTCAATAGGTAAAACAATGAGCAGTGGGTGATTTCAGTTGTCTTCCGGATAAAACTCACAGTCGGCTAGGAACAAAGGAGACCGTCCCCGATGCCACACGGGTTGTGCGGCACCATCATACCTAATGCAGTAGCATCAGGTCCTACTCTCGAAAGGCTACAACCCTCAGTAAAAGTGAGGAAAACTTTAAACAAAGCAAAGCTGTCTTTCTTTGTCAATGATCGCATATATAGCAAAATCTACAAGGATACACAGATATATTTGGGAGCTTAATAAGGAAGTTAGCAAGGTTGCTAGAAACAAAATAAATTTACAAAAATCAAATGCAGTCCTATACCACAGTAATAAACAAAGAATAGGATAGTCTACAAGATGCCATTGGCAATAGCATCGAAACTTACGATGTACGTGGAATATAGTATTTAGAGATGCACATGACAGAGATAAAATGACACTTCCTCACTGGCGGAAATTGCAGACCCATATGAAAGGACCTGAAAGATGTAAATAAATATAAAAATAGGCATGTTGATAGATATTAAAGAAACAGGATTGTATAAAAGCCTAGTCTACCCAAATTACCCTGCCGAATCAAAGCAACATGTGACTCTGTGACTCTATCTCCCCGTTGAGTTTGTGGAACTTGGCGCCTCTAGTATAAAAGTTACATGGAGGTAAGTTTTTCCACGTGCAGCCACGGCAATCATGACGAACAGCGTATGAGGACTGGCTCTGAAAGATGTGAAGTCACATGAAAATGTTATAGAAAATAAGACAGTATTGTAGTGACACGGAGTTGCACCGCTAGACCATGGGGAGAGAGCACGGCACCCAGAACACCGTAGACCGAACCACAGGATACATCACGCATGAGACAGGCGGCGATGCAGACGGTGGCAAAAAGATACACTTTTCCATATATCTGGGCAACCAGGGACCTGAATGCAGTGGAATGAGACTGCACACCTAGCTCTCACGATGCACTAAAAAGTCAACGCAGGCCAATTGAAGATCTATTGTTCTATGACAGGAAACGCAATTGAGCTGTTAGGAGAATGTCTAGCAGGATGTCTCCATCAATCTCAGTACTGTAGGGTTTCTGAGCAAGAGACATGATTAGCACTATTTATAAAGAAAAACATTGAAAATTGTCACTATGAAAATATTAAGGACTCTTCAGAGGAGACACCATAGGTAGTGCTAAATCGTCAGCCAGAAAGGGAGAGAACAGGTTCACAACACATGGGAGCATCAAAGTATCAGTCTCCGGGATAAGGAAAAGTTTCAGCAACCTGTAAAAGCTCCCAAAGCACAGAACTATGGGCTCGCTGGAGCTGCACGTCAGAATATAGAGCGAACAACCGTTAAAGTGCACATTAAAACCCCACCAAGACACTGTTACACTGGCTGCAAGTAGCAAAGGTTAACATCTCTGAAAACACCCGTGTTAGGGACATCATAGGGCGACAGTCGCTGACACGCAAACAGAGAGCAGCGCTTCAGAGGAAACCAGCATCCTCTGCTGCACTGAGGACGGCCAACCCCACGCCAGCAATTCCCCTCCCCAACTTCCGAGCTGCCGCAGGGTGGCCCACGTGACAGCCCTCGCCACCGAGGCAGGTGACCATGTGAAGGGTGGCTGTAAGGATGAGAGCAGTAAGGGGCCGGACGATGGGCGATAAGGCTAAAAGCACACACTGGGTTTGCAAGGCTCACCACAAGATAATGAATGTAAACTGTTTTGGTATCTGAGACCGAGTTCAGTGCAGTGGGGCTGGGGATCTTCTCCCACACCACCCAGTAACCGACTCCACTCTGACACTCCCTCCCTGGCCACGGCCTCAGATTCCTCAGGGTACAAGGTCAGTTCTTAGCATTCCCTCCCAGACCCCCCATCAGATGCCAGTCTCGAGAGGCACAGTTGTCACCTGTGTTTCTGACCGACCAGTTCTGAATCAGAGGTGCCCACGACCTCTCCCTGTGGATTCCTTCACTCGCCAGAGCGGCTCACAGAGCTCGCAGGACTTGTTCCTCGCTAGATCACAGGCTTATTATTAAAGAACAGGACTCAGGGACCCATCCCGAAGGAAGGGATGCGGAGGGCGGGGTGTGCAGTGGGGGCGTGGAGCCTCCCTGGCCTCTCCGCCGGCCCCTCTCTCCCAGCACCTACGCGTGTTCACCAACCAGAGCTCTCCAAATGGTGTCCTTTGGGGTTTTAGTGGAGACTTCCTTGCATAGTCATATTTATGCATCCCCGAACATCTCGGATTGACCCCACGCAGCCCCCCAACCCGGCCCCGGTCCACATCCTCTCTGGCCTCACACCACCTGACACCAGAGACACCCCTCACGCTAGGGGTTGCAGACGTGGTCCCAACACAGCCTCGTCCCCTGGGCCCATCCTCTGTCCTCTGTCCTGTGGGTCAGGATGAGGAAACAATGGGGCGGCGAGGGGCGAGGGAGGTGCCACCACAGCCACAGATAAGGACAGACGGGCAGAAGAGGAAATCTCCCTCTAATCGGCTCTCGGGGCAGAGAGGACGCCGGGCTGACCCAGCTCCGAGCTCCACCCTAATACAACGCACAGCAGTGACCTGGGGCAGAGGGCGGGGGGCATTTCCACATTTGAGAAGGGCCCCAGAATTCATCACAGAGAAGAGGGAGCGTTTTTGTCAAATAACCTAACGATCACAGTTTTTCTAGCGGTACAATCCACATGATATGAAATTACGAATGCTAATGTTGCTTGCGTTAACTTGGAGACGTCTGCCACCTCACTTCCCCCCTCGTTTCTCTTCCGCAGGCCAACTGCTCTCCTTCCCACGCTGCCCGTGGGAATCTGATGTGGAGGGTTCGCAGTGACTGGCGCACTACTGCACAAGCAAAACCCTACCAGCCGAAGCGAGTCTCTTTCTTATTTACATTTGACTTTTCAATTGTAGGTTCAGGTGGACGACATGGCAGTCAGACAATCACATACTTTACAAAATGACCTTGGAATCCTCAGTATCCATCTGGAATAACTCATAGGTGTTTTTTTTTTCCTCAACTTTATTGTTGACACCATCCCAAATGCCCCACCCGTTGGCCACCCCAACCCAGCTCCCCCACCCCCCTTCTCTCTGGCCGTCACCACACTGCGGTCTCTGGCTGCCGGCCATGCGTACGTGTTCTTTGGCTCATCTCTTCACCCTCTTTCAAACAGTCCCTCCCCACATACTTTTATTGACGATGTTCCCGCTCTGACTGTTCTATAGGGTGTTTCTATAAATCAGCTTCTCAACCAGCATCTTCCTCATTCATATCCTGGACTGAAACCAAGGCCAAGGCCACCCTCAGCTGGACACAGTGCGTTCCACATTTGTACGTTCCAGGATGGTCTCACAGGAGGCCCTCTCCATGGGAAACAGGCACCTCCTGGTTCCCTACTCTGATGCCAGTCCTCAGAGGAAAAGGGCGAATCGGGTGGTCCTTCAGGAGCTCACATTGACTTGGATCTTGTTTTGTGCCTTTGGGATCTAGACTCTGGGAGACCCAAGAACGGGTTCATTGCAAACATTCGTTACAGGTTTGGGCCAGAACCGTTCGCTTAATCACAGTCATTCTCAGAATCCCACAACCAGGCTCAAGAAACTCCCACAGACACTAAAGCAACAGTAAAGGCAACTCATATGTTGTACACTTCATTCGATTTTTATTTACCGTTAAAGAGTAATCATTACAAGGTAGGTGACTTTGAATGGAAAGAGAGAGCTGCGCTCCTGACCCGAGTGCCTACAGATGGCTACGGTGACGGGGCAGCGTAGGAGACTAGAAACGCGGGTGTTCACCGGGTAACCTCTGGGCAATGGGAGGCTAAGGCCCCACGGTCGTTCCCCTCCGGGGCCTGGGGATGGAGAGAGAGGAGCAGGGCGTGGGGGAGGGAGGACAAGGCAAACGGGAGCCGGACAGGCAGCAGCAAAGGGGGCTCACGGGTGTGTATCGCTTATTGTCCGTTTTCTGTATCTTACGCTGTTCGACATCTTACAAACCTCGCTAACCAAGGAGAGACAGCCCCTCCCAGGACGGGCAATTCTCAGGGAGGGAAGGAGCTCTGCCAGGAACAGCCTGTCAGGTGTAAACTGCCCCATCCTCTGCCCATATTCCCCAGCCACCCCAGCTTGCCCTCAATCACCCAGCGCCTGGCACCCGGGAGAGGGAGACCCCCCCACAGGCACTAACCCCCCTCATTTATTCATACTGGCTGATCCGAACTGCTCACCCTGCCCTGCCTTGCATTTCCTATGGAAACCCCAAGAAAGGCGCTGGCTCTTCTGCCTCCCGCTTGCACCTGCTCCCCGAGGAAACCTGGCGCTCCCCCCGGGGCCCTGCCTGGCCTGGTGGGGCCTCCTCTCAGGGAGTGAAATGAATACAAATCTCTTTTCATTGGCATTGACTCTCCTGGTCCTCACTCCGTCACTTACACAAACTCCAGTCCCAAGGGTACGATTGAGACAGGCGAGTCAGGAGTTTCCAGGGAGAAGGCGACGCTGATGTCCCACAACCACCCCCCTGGACTCCGTGTCACGCCACAGGGCCGTCGTCACAGGAGGGGAGCGTCAGTCAGGGCTCGGCTCTGTTCTCTCGGGGCCTCCGCACCTGTGGAGTCAACACAGGTCTCAGCTCAGGGCCTCGGCCACGTGAGCTCCAACTCCAGGCGGGCGGGGCCGCTCAGCCCCTCCTGGCACCCGGGCCAATCTCTGCCCTTCCCTGTGGGGAGACAGCGCTGCTCACCTGGTGTAGTAGAGCCGGGTGAGGCCGTAGGTGAGGAGGAAGCCAGTCCCCATGAGGGCCCCTCTGATCAGGGTGAGGACCAGGGGCCAGGAGCCCTGCTGCTCCCCAGTCACACACCTGCAGGACGGAGGCCTTCCTGGGGGAGAGGAGAGGAGGGCACAGGTGTGGCCCCAGGTCTCCGTCCTGCCCTCAGGCCCAACACGTGGCCTGGATGCCGCCCCCCGCACCTGTCCTGCACTCACTCTGCACAGAGAGGCTGAAGGAAACGTGCTGGGAGCCCAGCGGGTGCCGAGCGCGGCAGCTGAACTCCCCTCCGTCTCCAGCCCCAACGGGGGGCAGCTCCAGGACCCCCGGTGCTGACAGCTGGGTCGTGGTCAGGGCTTTCCCGTCCAGCGACCAGTGCAGCGTGGCAGGGGGGTTGCTGTCAGCCACGCAGACCAGGCGCAGGGACTCGCCCTCCAGGACAGGCAGTGACGTGAGGTTGCTGAGGGTCTTCAGAACTGGGGGGGAGACACACAGCATGTGGGTTAAGGGACAGTGACCCTGGAGGTCAGGCCTGGCTACCATGAAGGAAGGGCTGAGCCGGGGTTGGACGGATGAGAAGGGGGGGGCGGCCCCGGTGGAGATGGGTCAGGAACTGGGGGAGCCCGGCAGCTGAGGGGAATCACACCAACACCTGAAATCGGCAAGAGGCCCGGCTGCGCCATGACAAGGTGAGAGAGAGGGGGACAGAAGGCAGGGCCAGAAGTTCCGGGGCCTTGAGCTCCAGGCTGAGGGCCCTGGGCTGGGCCCTGGGCTCCCTGGGTAAGAGTAGGGGGCTGTGCCCGGGGGACACAGAGTCAGTGCTGAGTCCGGGGAGAGCCTGCTGAGCCAGGTGGGGCCTGGACCCGCCAGACGAGACTGGAGGCAGGGAGGCTGAGCCGGGGCCCGAGCCGTGGGGCCCAGGGTCGAGGACAAGCGTGGAGCTGGTTCTGGGGCCAAAGGCAAGGAGAAGAGGGAAGCGATTTGAGAAGTGAAATTGCCCAGACGCACTGACTCCGGTGCTCGTGGTGAGAGCGAGTCGCCTAGAGCGAGTCAGACCTCGCCGGGGCTACGTGTGGTCCCGGGGCAGCTGCGGGGCAGCAGCAAGAGGCGGCTGCCTGTGCCCATCTGTGGCCGGATAGGAAGCATCAGGATTGGTCAGGATAGAGGCAGGATCACAGGTGGATTCATGGGAAGGGATGAGCACGCGTGGGAAAGTGGGGAGAGATTGAACCGGGTCCAGGGAGCAGCTATGGGGAATGGGAACGTGAAGATTCCTGGAGAAAATGTCCAGATCGCAGCCGAAGGAGGGCGCGTGTCGGAGGAGGTGAGGGCAGAGAGGAAATTTAAAAAAGGGGGCAGGAAAAAGGAAAGGGAGCAGGACCTGGAGTTGCCACCATCCCAGAGACAGAAAGTGGAGGGCATTTGCCAGGGGCTGCAGGCGGAGAGGGGGATGGGCAGATAGTATCGAACGAACGGAAACAGCGTTTCAGAACTTGAAAGACATCTGCTCAAGGGTTGCCCCACCCAGCGCAGGCCCTAACCCCGCTGAACTGTTCCCTAAGAGTGGGCCAAGATAGGTAATGGCGTGTTGTGTGTGCTTTCCCAAATGGAAAAGTGAAAACGTGAGAAAAGAGCAGAAAGCAGCCAAAAGCAGCAGAAAGTCCATAAATGTGAGATGATGGTGAGGTGCTGGGGGCAGAGCCGACCCAGGGGGCACAGAGGTGAGGAAGGAGGAGTCACCTCCAACCTGGACCTTCAGCTGGGAGACACCCCGCTCCCCTCGCATCTCCAAGGAAGAGGGGTGTCTCCTACCTGTGGAGTTGCCCTGGGAAAGGCTGATGGTCAACTGAGGAGCATCTGAAAAAGAAAAACATGCTGAGAGCCAAGGGGACATTTGCCATTTGACCCAGGATTCCCCTAAGGGGAATGGGTGAAGCTTTACTTCACCAGTGGCCTCTTGGAAAGGGACCCCTAGGCCCGGATGCCCCTCCAGTCCCCATTGACCCTACAGACCCAGCCAACACGCCAACACTCACAGGAGACATTGAGCCGGATGGTTCTCTCCTTAGTCACTGAAAATCCTTGGCATTGCACCTGACAGGTGAGGTTGGCGCCATGGTCCCGCGGGCTCGGGGTGAAGGTGAGCACCGAGGAGCGGAGGGACTGGGGGTCCAGGGAGTCAACAGCAGCCCCCGCCCAGGAGAAGGAGAGGCGGCGTGCCCCCCTCGCAGGCCCCTGGCACGCTGCAGCTCAGCCGTGCGGGGCGCCCGGACTCCAGAGGCTCCGGAACGAGGATGTCTGGTTTGTCTGTCAGAGCAGAGTAGGAGGCAGGGAGGGGCTTGGGCCCTGGGTTTTGGGGACCCAGAGTGTGACCCACAGACAGACGCCCGACTCGGGGCCTGAGCTCACGGCCGGCCCTCTGTCTCACCCGAACACCCCCAGTCCAACGACTGGTCGGGGCTGTCCCAGCGTCCTGTTCCCGTTCTAAGCCCAGGCCCCACGTCTCAGTGTCCCCTACTGGGCCCGTGCCATACCTGTCACCCGCAAATTTAGCTTCTTATCTTGGTAAGTATATTTCACATCAGCTCCTCGTTCCACTCGGAAGACGTAGATCCCCGTGTCACTCTTCCTGGCGTCTCGGATCCTCAGGGAACAGTTGTCATTACTCTTGGGGTCTGTGAGGACGAATCGGTTCTGGGTCTCTTTCCTCACTTGCTTATACGAGTTGGTGGCCACAGGTTCCTTGTAGGGTCTGTCATGCCCATTCCGGTACCAGTAGGTGTAGAGTGTGAACGCGGGCCACGAATTCCACGGGTAGGAGAAGGAGCAGGGCACGTGCACGGTCAGACCCTCCAGCACCCTCACGGATTCCTGCACTCGAAGCTCATAGCCGCGCTGCTCCTGCAGGGACCCTGGGGGACACCGAGGCTCAGCTGCAGCCCCGGCCCCTCCCCCACCGGCCCGTCACCCCTCCCGCACCCACTCACCCCCCCACAGCAGGGGCAGCAGCAGCAGGGGCACCATGCCTGCACCTGACAGGGCAGAGCGGGTCCAGGTCCCTGTGTCGGGGAGGGAAATGGCCAGCTGTGGGGAGGGGCTGAGGGCGCCCCAACAGGAAGCTCCGGGTGACAGAGCTGTGGGCAGGCCTGGAAGGGGAACTTGGGCTCCGCGGGCCGAGGGGGTGGGGTGGCCGCTGAGAGTTCATCCTGTCTCAGCCTCAGCCCTCTCCCGGGCCCTCCAAGGGGGTGTCCCCAGGTCCCCAGACGTTGAGAGCCTCGTCCAGATGGGAATGTGCAAGGGATCACCTTTGAGTCAAGAGGGAGGTCACCCGAGGGTCATCGTGGTCAGAGCTGGCCCTGGTCGCTCGGGGGGGGACCCGCCCTCCAGCTGAAGCCCCAAACGTCCCGGAAGACATCGTTTTCATGTCCTTAGGTGACTGAAGTGCTGGTAGGAGTATTCAGAATTTAGACCCAGCTGCAGAGCGGGGAGGAAACCAGGGGAAGCTGAGTGTTGCAGTGCTTTGCTCTCGGGGTTTTGGGAACACAACATGCTCAAGCCATGGTCCTTCAGGGTCTCAGGGTCTGTGGCCCAGCGACGGTGCCCAGGCGCCGCCCACGCGGGGTGTGCGATGGCAGATCCCGCTCCACTGGTTCGTTGGGGACCCCACGTGCTGGCCCTCCGCGCTGCAGCACATTCGCTGCCTTAGAGCCCAGGAAGCTCCATCCTCAGGGCCCCTCAGGAGCTCGGTCCATTTTCAAGGCCCCCCCAGGGCCCCAGGGAGGGGTGGCAATAACCTGCAGTCCTGCTGCTCTTTCAGGAAAGAAAGACACTTAATAAACACCTTCTCAAATATGACGGCGAGATGAAGAAGTCCCACATTCCAGTAACAAGCTGTGTCACTGAAAAAGGGATTCTTAAACTGCACAGGAGAAAAAGAAATGTCACTCAAAGCACAGAGTGAAAATCGAATTCTCTTCCTAGTCTCTGTTTAATACAAATATAATTAATAACAGTTACTAATATAACATTAATATTTATTACTATAAGATGGAATAACTCTCCTGTGAACAGGCAATCTAACAATCTCTGTCAAAAGACATGGGAACGTGTGTCTTGCAGGTGTACCAGACAGGAGCACCACACTGCTAACGAAAATAGTCTGTGATTGTCTCAATTGTCTTATATATTTTTTTTTTTAGCATTTTAGATTTTCTTCCTTGCTGTTATGTGTTTTCTCATATCAGAAATATCCATGGGTGCCACATGTTGCTCTTTTTGAAAGCAGTGATCATAACATTAGTATAACTATCAGGCTCCCCAAAACCTGGGCTACCCCTAAGCCAGGACACATGGGAACCAGAGGGAACCAGCTCCACCCCCCAACCACGCTGGACTCTATATGCATTGCAAACAAGACAGTCTCGTGCAAGCAAAGGGCTAAAGGAAGCAGCATTTCCACGGTTGCATCTCCACAATTCACATCGCTGAGATGTGTAGCGAATCTCAAGCAGAAGTATGAAAATGACAAGAAATAATAAGTGTCAGCAAGAATGTTCAGAAAAGGGAACCCTCTTGCACTGTTGGTGGGAATGCAAGTTGGTCAGCTGCTATGTAAACCAGTATGGCGGTTCCGAAAAACTACAAATAGAACCGCCCTGAGATCCAGCAGTTCCCCTGCTGGGAATTGCTTTGGCCGAAGTGAAAACACTCACTTGAGAACACATAAGCAGCCTTATGTGCACTGCAGAATCATGTACAATTGCCATGACCTGGAAGCAACCTGAGTGTCCATTGATAGATGAAGGGATGGATAACATGTAGTATATACGCAATGGAACATTATCGTGCCACAATGCTAAGTGAATTGAAATGACAGAGAAAGACAAGTAGTGTATGACCACACTTGTATGTGAGACTTTTTAAAAAATCAAACTCATAGAGAGAATAGGTAGGGAATTGCCAGAAAAAGAAAGCGGGTGCAAAATAAAAAGACAACCCACAGAATGAGAGAACATATTCATATGGAAAGATGCTCAACATCACTAATCGTCAGAGAAATGCCAATTAAAACCACAATGAGATATCACCTCACACCTGTCGGAATGGCTGCCATTGATCAGTCCACAAACAGCAAGTGCTGGCGAGGATGTGAAGAAAGGGAAACCCTTTGCACTGTTTGTGGGGATGCAGACTGGTGTCACCACTGTGAAAAGCAGTATAGAGTTATCACAAAAAATTAAAAATGGATCTATCTTTTGGCCCAGCCATCCCACCACTGGGAATATACCCAAAGGAACTCAAAACACTAATTCGAAAGAACATAATCACCCCTGCGTTCTTTGCAGTGTTATTTGCAATCATCAAGATATGGAAGCAGCTCAAGTGTCCATCTGTAGATGAGCAGAAAAACAACTATGGGACATTTACACAATGGAATGCTACTCAGCCACTAAGGAAGAAGAAAAATTTACTTTTTGTGACAATATGGGTGGCCCTGGAGAACATTATGCTCAGTGAAATAAGCCCATCAGAGAAAGACAAGTACCATATTATTCCACTCATAGGTGGACTCTAATGAACTAACTGCACTAACAAGCAAAGCAGAGACAGACTCATAGGTGGAGAGCAGATGGCAGCTGGTGGGGGGTTGGGGCTCGAGGGAAAAGGAAACAGGGCTCCTGGACGCGGACCACAGTGTGGTGGCTGCAGAGGAAAGGGGAGGCATACGGGAAGGAAATGGTATTGAAAAACGGCAATAAAAAATTTAAAAGTAAAAATTTAAAGTATCAAACTCGTAGATAGAGAAGACAGATGGGTGGTTGCCAGAGGAAGAAAATAGGGGTAAGGAAAAATGGGTGAGGTGGTCAAAGGGGCAAAACTCGCCGTCCTAAAATAACTGAATGCTGAGCACATAAGGTCGAGCATGGTGACTGTAGTTAATCATAGTGGGTGTCAGTACTATTAACGATAATAATGTAGTGAATAATGTGTTTGTGTATTTGAAAATTGCTATGAGGGAAAATTGTTAAATGTTGTCCTTACGAGAGAGAATGTGTGTGATGCTATGTGGTGATGGATGTTAACATGACGTACTGTGGTGAGCACCTGGCGACACACACACATATTAAACCATTAAGTTATATGTTGGGTCAAGTCCCTATGCCCTCCCCGCTCTGGGTGCCACACACCCCATCCCCCACACCCCCTTCCACAGCCCACCCCAGTGAGGACCCGTCATACCCGGAGATGTAGGGTGGCCCTGTGCCCGCATCTGGGCCCCTCTCGTGCTTGGGAACCACTGACGGTCTTGGAGGGCTCGGTGGGGGGTGCCCTGGCCCTCTACTTGCACATGTGACTCTGTTCCCTGTGCGCCCTGGAGCCGCCATGTGACCATGGTCTTTCCCAGAACCAGCAGCATGAACAAGAGCTGAGTTTCCCTGGGAGCCCTGCGGGGCGCACGGTGCGAGGAGGCACAGGCCTGTCTGCACTGTGAGATGGACGCCGTGCTGGTGGAGGGTGACGCAGGGTGAAATCTTGCCAGTAAAGTCTGAATGTCATACTCCCTCTCCAGACCCCTGTGCCCAGACGCCACGGTCCCCAGCTGTGGGTGTCAGGTCTGAGTCAGCAGGAGAGAGGAGACAGAGACACTGCTCAGAAACATGACACCTGGAGTTGTCATGGAGTTGTCATGGAGTTGTCATGGAGTTGTCCTTCGTGCCAACTCAACCCTCTGGCTGAGGCTCCGACCCTACCTGTCCCACCCACAGAGGGAGTTCTGTCTTTGTGGCAGTTTCCCCTAAGCAGCCTTCTCCTCCTGAAGGAGCAATGTCCTGCTCTCCCCATCCTGACACCTCTGTTTCTCAGGTGAGAAGTGCCTTGTGTCTCTGAAGCCACGGCTCCTCTTCCCTAGGATTTGGAGGTGTTCAGGGGGATGCTGAGGAGGAGCTTGGGTGCACCTCCGTCCTGTAGGACAGAATGCCATCAGCCTCATTCCCCAGCCCTACCTCCAGGGGGCGCCCCATCCTCCGTGCCAGTCCTGCCAGCTCCCGCACAGCGGTGTGGCGCTGCCTTTGGTCCTGGAGCACAGCCGGGTCAGCTCTGCCAAGGACCCCGGCTCACAGGCAGGAGGGCCCGAGCCTTCTCTTCGATGAGCGGTGCACCTACGTCGGAGGGGTTCGGAAAGGCTGGGTCCCTCTTCGCAAGGAGGAGTCAGGAGAAGGCGTGGCAGTGGGCGGGGTTCATGTCTGTGCTTTTCGTCGCAGCCCTCTGATTTGTCTTCTTGCTATTTAATAATGTTATTCTTCCTTCAAATTAGTCCGCCAAAGATGGCTGTTGGAACGAAAATACTCCCTGGTTTGAAATATTTTTACATGTATTGGTTATGAAAATATATTTATCGTTCACACTATGTAAGCCTTATATATTTATTATAGTTTATATTATATAAATATGTTATAAATATTATAATTAATACATAACTATTATAATATATTGTAATTTACCATATTGTATATTAATATTATAATAGCCTATGTTTATAGGTATTGTAAATATATGATATGATTCCTTCTTAATATAATTTATATTATAGAAATGTATTTTACACTGTGGGGTCATATCTCAAGTCAAGAATGAAACATGAAGGCTCCCCAAGAGCCTCAGAATTTCTCTTTGTTCTCGTTTCTCTCTAAACCCCTTGTGGGTTATCACCATATTGACGCCGGGGGTCCTACGTTTCTGCCTTTGCTTATAGGCATAGCACCTACATATCTATTCTTCCACAAAACAGTTGCTCTAGAACTTCCCATAAATGTAAGGATGTAGTGGTGCGTATTTTGTACAACCTTAATAGGCTTCCTCCAGCTTTCCATTTATTAATGTGGCACAGTATACAATCTTCTCGTCTCTGACTGTGGACATTTTCTGTCCTTGTGTTTTTGATGCGTATCTTATAAAGAGCACATGATTAATCCAAGCCAACCTTCTGTTTCTAACGGAAGGTTTTATCCAATTGTAGTCAACATAAGATGCCTACTTTATATTTCTTTTACATATGTGCTAAATATGCCACATACTTTATCTCTTCAGTCCTGTCTTCTTTGGATTCACTAAGTGTTTAACTGTTTCTAGCCCATTGGACATTATGATTCTATTTGTGTAATGATTACCCTAAAACTGACTGCATACATAATTAACTTACCAAAGTTTTAGGAAATGAAAAATCTCTCTCTTCCTAGATAATATGTGAATCCTAGAAGTTGTATACCCATTTATCCCACCACAACCGCTTTGGGCTTAGCTGTTATTTTTGTCAACTGTTTTAAAACTATATTTTTATTCTACTTGCAATGGCTTTCCCCATTTCTTCCAAAGGATCCGTATTACTTCCTCATTTTTAAATTATGTCTACTGAAGATAGAGTCTAAAGCAATATTTAAAGATAGTATTTGTATTCTTCTGATTTCCATGGTTACTACAGATATTTCAATTTTAAAAAATGCTCCTCTTTTGAATGTAATCTGTTTTTCCCCCCTGTGGTTACTGTTCAAATTTCCTCATCTCTGGTTTTCTTTGACTCACGCTTACCCCATTACAGACTCGGTGTGGGAATGGTCTCCTTCCAAACTCTGCACCTTGGGCAGGGACAGAATCCTGACTTTCATTTCCAGGCCACGAAGGACGCACAGCCAAAGCTCACATGACCGGTACAGGCCAAAGCCATTGGGAACTTTGGTATCTTGCCTTAGAAAGCCTGTCTCATTTTCTGTATTCAAGCAATTCCCCAACTGCTAGCCTAATAACCTCCCATTTCCTCTTCATTCTATACTTTTACAATGAGGAATTTTATTTTTTCTATTTACTTTATTTTCCAAAGAATTTTGTTATTTTCAGCCCAAGTCTTGAGCAGAATGGTGAACCAGTTTTTACCAAACGAGCCACAACTCACCTTCGTAGGGCACTGATTTGGGGTTTGTGTGGTGGATGCAGGTAGCTGAAGCCCTCCGAGTTCCACACTGCAATTGTCCCCTTTATTTCCTCAGGGCCACTTTCTAAAGTTCTGGAAGTCAGTCACCTGCGTGCAGGTGTGTTTTGTGTCACTGGGGCCTCACCTGGGCCGGTACTACCTGAGGATGCCCCGCAGACGTTTCACGCACCGCAGCCAATGCTGTGGCTGGACCCGCCCTGTGGTTCTTATTATAAAACACACTCCAGCAACAACCATTAGGGAACTTGGAAAAAACATGTCTTTTACGGTCATCTCACATTATTATCTGCTGTTGTGCTTTCCACAACTTCAGTTATCCGTGGTCCACCACGGTCCAAAAACACTAAACGGAAGATTCCAGAAGGCAACCCTTCATGCTTTAAATTTTGCCGTTTTCTGAGTGGTGTGATGAACCGGTACTGCCTCTGTCTGTCCTGCAAACATGAACCGACCACACACTGGATACACTGCCCACTTGTAAGCCACGTGGTACCCGCGTAGGATATCAGAGCTCCTGCTCCAGTGTCTGGGGGCTTGTGGTCTGGTCACTGTCCTGGTAGCCCCACGCTATGTCCCAATGCCTGTGGCACTGGCCTCCCTACATCTCACCATGGGGGCGTTGAGACACCTCACAACAGCACAGGAAGAGCGGTGAGAGCAGCACAAGACGATACTGTGAGAGGGCGAGAGGCCACAGTCACAAAGCCTTCGTCACAGCGTGCTGTTATCATTCTTCCCTTTGAATATTAGTCATTGCTGGTAACCCTTCATTGTGCCTAATCGACAACTTAAACTTTTTCATAGGTTTGTGCAGAGGAAATGATGTGTATGTAAGATTTTGAACCATCTGCGGTTTCAGGCATGAACTGCGGGTCTTGGGACATCTCTCCCAAGGTAAGGGACGCTAAAGTACTCACAACGAGCTTATTGATAGGCACTTAACGCTACGGTACAGCTCCTGAATTTAGGCTGGTTTTGTTTTAGAACTTTCTTTAAAAAATTAAATCAGATCAACTATATAGAGGAGGGAGAATGTGAGCTCTTCCTTCAGTCCACCCTTTCAGCCCACGTGGGACCAAGAGCACAGGATGGGGGGCGCCAGATGAACGCGAGGGGTCTGGCCCCCGGGAGGGAGATCTCATGTTGCTAAGACTTTCCTATGAACCTGCAGGAAAGGTTTAAGAAACAAAGGCCGCGAGGAGAGGGTGGGTGAGGAAGTAAATTCCAGGGAAGAGGCCTGGGTGCATCGTCTAAGGCCGGAGTCAGGATGGGGTTTGTGTCGGACAGAAGCAGGGTCAGCACTCTGGTGTGTCTGGTTTTACGGCGGAGAATAAACCCGGCCAGGAATCGGGAGGCCCGTGAGCAGCACTGTGACACCCTAACTGTGACACCCTACGTGGTGCTGGAAGCCAACCAGAAACACTGCGGGTCACAGCAGAGCTCTGAGGTGGTTGGAACCTCTCCTTCAGCTTCTGCTTCCTCTTTGTGAACACAGCGTCCTTTCCCAGGGTGTGCATGTGGCTCACTGTGGCTGCCGCGTCTGTGCTGCAGCTGTGTTCTTATCTCTGAAAAAATCCTTTTTGTTGAAGAAGTGCCTAGTCAGCTCCTGTTGACAGTTGGCTGGCTGTTGGAAAGGTCCCCGCGGGGCCATCAGTGGGATGGGGAAGGGACGGGGGGTCAGAAGGTGCTGGAAGAATGCACGGGTGAAAGTGAGGAGAGAGGTCCCCAGAAATAAGATAAGAGACCACGTCAGGAACTGAACACCAGGCTGACGATTTTGTCTTCCCCTGCAGAGGCTTTGAAGAGTTCTGGGATGACAAGTGACACCAACAAGGTGACACCCTGTTTTCTATGGCTGGTCACCCCCAGCTCCAGGAGAACTTGCGACCTGGACCCTTCTGTTCCAAAAAGAGAGACAAGCAAGCTCTGGACCTCTGTTGGCTGTTAATTTCTTTAATGCTCACAGCCACCGCTCACTAGGATGCATCATCTCTGCTGTAGAGAATGAGAAACAGGAAGAGAAAAAGAAAGTGAATCGCTTGGAGACAATGCCGTAGCAAGTGCTGAGGCCTGCACTTGAGCCCAAGTCTCCCTCCAACCCCACCACTTTCCTTCTTTCTGCTTCGCCTGCGGAAGCTCATGCAGTGGTTGAGCTGATGTTGCGCAAAGTCTCCTCATGCTTCCCCAAGTGGTCCCTGACTCCCTTCCCCCAGAGGAGCTGTGATGCTTTCAGTCAGGACCAAGCTCCGAGCAAGTCCTCATTTGTGTGTCTTCTTGATCACTGAGTACTCGCAGGTGCTGGTGGCCTTCTCATCCGGAGGCTCCCATGGATTCCCTCTGTGAAACCTGAGGTTGGCGTACTGGGCATCCTCCTCCTCTCTCGATGGAGAGGCATCTCTCGTGGGCAACACTTGGTCTGGAGGCCTGTCTCGTTTGGGGTTTCTCTGCGAACCCTGAGGAAAGGGGAGAGAACAGCGACTCAGAGAAAAATGAAACAGACATAACCTCAAGGGGAAGTTGGGCTGGCGGTAGTTTTTCACTCATCCTCTTATTCTACACACACTCCTCATGATCTCAACTATTTGCTCATTCGTTCTAAATTGTGTCCTACTACAATTGATTAGACGATAGGAGGGTTGCTGATCACAGCTCATCCTCACAGAAACCAAGGATCAATGATAGTCTTATTGTGTCCATTTGTAGACAGTGAAACTGAGGTGAGGATAGGTGGAGTAACCTGCCCAGAACGGGTAGAGAGTGGTAGTTTTGGAGAGGCGGCTCTGACAGGCTTTACTGCGCAGAGAGGCGAGGTGGGCTCAGCGGTCAGCGGGCCTGGGGCAGGAGGCCGACCGTGGGCTCTGGGAAACGAAGGGGAACTCAACTCCCAGCGGTCTGCCCAGCTGACCAGAGAAGTGAGTTTGGGGAAATGCTAAGCAGCTCAGTCTGGACTCATTGAATGGACATGCCCAGGCCACCCGCACCAAACACCACCTGAGAAGACACCCGCCTCACTCACCCAGGTGACTGCACCCATGACAGGGTCCTCATCATTTGTGTTCCTTCTTCTCCTGCCTGTTTGCTGCCTGCGGGTTTTCACTCTGAAGGAAGAAGTCAGCAGCCAGAGTGGCTCAGGCACAGGCGGGCAGGCTGCCCCCGCTCGCTCACAAGACAACTGAGCCACCTTCACCCCGGAACCCGACTCGGAGACCTTCTGAGGTACAAGTGAGTTCTCTGTCCCCCAGATGACCAGGCGTTTGGCCAAGACGACGCTTACATCGCAACAGGCCCCTATGCAGAGAGAAACTTAGGCACAGGCGATCGTAACTGTGGTGTTCCTGACAACCCAACAGTAGACACAACCCACTGTCCTTCGGTGAATGCAGAGACAAAGAGAAAGTGCCCAATCCGTTCCACAGAATGGTACTTGGAAATGAAAAGGGCTAAAGTATTGGCACGTGAACCTTGAAAATGTCATGCTATGTGCAAAAAAGAGGCATGAAGGACCATGTATGGTAGGATTCCATTTACATGAAATGTCCAGAAAGGACAAATCTAGAGAAACAGGACATAGAGTAGTGATGACCAGGGCCTGGGGTAAGGATGGTGGCAAAATGACAAGAGATTTTTTTTTTTCCACTTTGTGCTAATGAAAGAGATTTAAAATGGATTGTGGCGGTAGGTGCACGACTCTGGGACTGAACTAAAAGCCATTGAGGTGTACAGTTTAAATATATAAGAAGTTCATCTCAATGAAGCTGCTACCGCATCCCCTCCACAGAATGGACCCCTCTGTTTGGACTCAGCGCTGCCTTTCGGGGATTGCGGGGCCTCTCTGTGTCCTCCCCACGACGCAGCTCCCTGGGCCTCCCCAGGACACGGGCTTACATGCAAAAGGAGATGAGACACAAGCCTAGAGACAGTAGGGCCATGGCACCAGCCCCTCCAAGAGCCGCGGGAACCACTCGGGACACGCACACCGGCCTCTCTGCGGAAGAGAGAGGCGTGAGCACCCCCCCCCCCCCACCGGGCAGCGCTCAGTGACCGGTCTTCCCAGCCCCTTGCAGAACCGGCCACAGGTTCTGTTCAGACAGGAGATGGAGGGTCCACCCCTAGCAAGTCACCCCCTCCCCGGCCACCGCCCCTCCCCCGGCCCCGGCCCGGCTCGGGTCCCTGCCCGTCTCCCTAAGCCCCGGCCCCCAGCAGGCCCCTGACCTGGCAGCAGCAGGGCGCCGCCGCTCTGCGCCCCGTGGACGTTCTCCGCCTCGCAGCTGAGCCGGAGGCCGGCGCCGAGCCCCGCGCGGAGGCTCAGGGAGCCGTTGACCCAGGGCCCCGCGGAGCGGGAGGTGACCGCGTGGGAGGCGTTGCTGTGGTTCCCCGCCAGCAGCCCCTCCCCCAGCCGCCAGCGCAGCGAGGGGGCCGGCTGGCCCCGGGAGGAGCAGCTGCAGCGCAGACCCTGGTCCTCCCAGGAGCAGAAGGGTCCCAGCAGCCGTGGGGGGTCTGTGGGGAGCGAGGAGGAGGGTCGGTGGCGTCTCTTCCCGCCCAGAGCCCAGGCGCCCTGCTCCCAAAGGCCCCCACACTCACAGACCACGAAGAGGCGGAGGCGGAGAGTTCGGGAGCCCAGCCGGTTCTGAGCTCGGCAGGTGAACTGTCCTTCACCCCCAGTCCCCATGCGAGGCAGCTCCAAGACCCGGGTGCTGGAGATGGGGCCCGAGTTCAGGCTGGGGGACCCCCGGAACCAGCTCAGCTGTGCAGGGGGGTTGCTGTCAGCCACGCAGAGCAGCCGCGGAGCCTCGTCCTCCAGGATGAGAAGGGATGTGGTCTGCAGAATGTTGAGGGCTTTGGGGAGAGAGAAGTGTAAAACCATAGAGGGAGAGAACACAGGCACCCACGCACACCGGGGGCGGGAGGGAAGGAGGGTGGCGGTTCTCATCCTTCCGTCTCCCGTATCTGACCCCAGTCTCAGGTTCCAGCCCGAGAGGGAGGTTCTTCCCTACCTGTGACATTTCTGTAGGACCCAACTACGGTGAGGTTCCGTGGGGCATCTGGGACAGAAAGATATGGCTCCACTTCAGAGGGGAGCAGCTGATGGAAGTCACCTGAACCCAAGGAGGGCAGTGGCACGGGGTGGTGGGGTCGCTTTGTTCTGGCCCCATCCCCTTCCACACTCAGATGCATAAATGAGCGTCCTCAGGTTAGCTCAGCCTCCGCTATGCACAAACGATCGGGCTGGCCAGTCCCACTGCCCCCAGGAAGCCAGCCATCATTCCAACACTCACAGGAGACATTGAGGCGAATGGTATTCTGTGTGGTCACCTGAGGTCCTTCAAGTGTCACCAGACAAGTGATTTTGGTGCCATGGTCCCCGGGCTTCGGGGTGAAGGTGAGCTTGGAGGAGCGAAGGGTCTTGGGACTCAGAGAGTCAAGAGCATCCCCCACCCATGAGAAACTGAGACGTCTTCTCCCCTCACAGGACCACAGCAGGGTGCATTCCAGCCATGCGGGGTGGCCGGACTCCAGAGTCCCCAGGATACGGATGTCAGGTTTCTGTGTCAGGTCTGAGGAGGAGAGAGGGAGGTGCCTGGGACCTGGGGCTACAACCGGGAGCCATAATGTGACCCTGCCCGGGGCCCATGGCTCAGAGCCTGAGCTCACCCCAGGTCCTGGGTCTCTTCTAACACCCTGGGCCCAAGGCTTGGATGAAGTAGTGTCCCAGGGTCCTGTGGCTGTTCTAAGACGGGTCCCACTTCTCCACATCCTCTCCTGGGCCCTAGTCATACCTGTCACCAGCAAAGTCATCTCCTCATCTTGGTAAGTATGTTGGGTAGTACTTCGTCTCTCCACTCGGAAAAAGTAGATCCCTGCATCTCTCTTCCTGGCATCTCTGATGCTCAGGGAGCAGTTGTTGGTCCTAGGATTCGTGAGGAAGAATCGGCCCAGGGTCTCTGTCTTCACTTGCAGAGTTGGGACGTTCGTGGCCACAAGTTCAACCTTATGTTGGTGGTACCCTTTCTGGTAGACGTAGATGTTGATATTGCTAGAATACAAAGAACTCCAAGCAGAGGGGAAGGAGCAGGGCACGAGTGTGCATCCACCCTCCTGCACGCTTACAGATTTCTGCAGTTGGATACCGGAGCCTGGCTGCTCCTGCAGGGACCCTGGGGGAACAGAGACACTCAGCATCTTCCCCACCCCCTCCCCCACCTGCCCATCCCCCTTCCCAGGCCCTCTCACCCCCCCACAGCAGGGGCAGCAGCAGTAGGGGCAGCATGTCTGCTTCTCACAGGGCAGAGAAGGTCCGCATTCCCGTGTCAGGAGGGCAAATGCCCAGCTGCGGGGCGGGGCCAATGATTCCCCAACAGGAAGCTGTGGGTGACAGAGAAGTGGCCAGTCCTGGAAGGGAACTTGGGCTCCTCAGGCCTCGGGGATGCGGAGAGGGCTGAGAAATCATCCTGCCTCACATCCCCCAACCCGACCCTGCAGGTGGATACACCGAGGCCCCCTAGTTGAGGGGTTGGTCCTGATGGGAATCTGAATGTGATCACCTTATAACTGACGTCGAAGTCCAGAGGGAGGGCACTCACGTGTCCTTGCAGTCAGAGCTGGTCCTGGTGACTCAGGGCACCCACCCTCCAGCTGAAACCACTGAACATTCTGGGAAAGGACAATTTTAAATTTTCTTTAGACCATCAGGTGCTGGTAAGAGAGGAAGGAATTTAGACCCAATTCCAGTGGAGGGTGGAAACCAGGGGGAAGCTGGGTGTTAAAGCCCTTTGCTCTGAGGGACTTGGGGAACATGGGATGCACAAATGATGGTCTCCCAGGGTCAGAGAGTCTGTGGGGCAGCGATGGCGCACAGGGGCCCTCAAGGCGGGACGTGTGCAGGACCTCACCCCATTCCAGGGGACCTCAAACCCTGGCCCTCAGCGCAGCAGCAAGTTTTCAGCCTTAATCCTCAGGAAGTTCCATCCTTGGGGCCCCTGACTTGCTTGGTCCCTTTTCAAAGCCCCGGCAAGGGCTCAAGCGATGTGTGGAAATAGCTTGCAATCCCGCTGCTCTTTATGAGAGAAAGAAACTTGACGAACATTTTCTCAAACATGATAATGATATGAAACCGATCTGGCATTCCCTGTAACAAGGTGTCCGGTAGTTTCTCCAACTACTCTATTTGGCCATGTGTAATGCACACTCTTTGCCCAAATTTTTGAGGGGAAAAATAAGGATATGCATTATACAGTGGTGGTACTACTTCTGTGTCTATGTAAATGTTTTTAATTCTTTCATTTACGCGTATGTGTTAAAAGTGTAACTCTAGAAAGCAGTAATGATATCTGCACGCAAAATAATACCCTGAAAAACGGTGACCGGTTCTGTTTCTAAATATAAATAAATAAAAAATGGGCCCCGGCTAGTGCGGCTCAGTGGACTGAGCTCTGGCCTGTGAGCCAAGGGGTCACAGGTTTGATTCCTGATCAGGGCACGTGCCCAGGTCGGGGGCCAGCTCCCTGGATGGGCGCTCGGCAGGCAACCACACACTGATGCTTCTCTCCTCTCTCTTTCTCTCTTCCCCTCTTTCTGAAACTAAATTTAAAAATATTTCTTAAAATTGAATTAAAAAATTACAACCAATATTTTCTTCCTGAAAAGTGGGCCTAAAATGTGGGCGCATATTATACAGGGCAGGGTTTTATACATGGCAAAGTACGGTACACAGGGAAGCACAACGTCTGTCTCCTGCGCCAGAGGAAACGCTAATTCACTTTCTGTTGGCTATATTATATAAACATATTATTATAATAATGATTACTAATATATTACTAATATTTATTACTACAAGACAGAAGTATTCTCCTACGAAGAACCAGTCAAACAGTATCGGCCATAAATGCTGTTAGGAATGAGTGTCATACCTGTGTGCCAGACAGGAAGGCCGCACTGCTAATGAAACTAGTCCATGATTTTCTGAATTGTCTTATATTTTGGTTTTCCGCTCTTTAGCTCTTCTTACTTGATGTGATGTGCTTTCTCACTTCAGAAAATTTCATGGGTGGCACATGGTGCTTTTTCTTTGAAGCAGTGATCTCGACATTAGTATAAACGTCAGGCTTCTCAAAACCTGGGGCTGCCTCCCCCATGGGGAACAGAAGAACCAGGGGGAACCAGCTCGACACACACCCACCCCAGACTCCTCACATATTGCAAACAAGACTGTCTCGTGCAAGCGAAGGGCTAAACAAAGCAGCATTTCCACGGCTGTGTCCCCATAGTTCACATCGCTGAGATGTCTAGCAAATCTCAGAATTATAAAATTGACAAGAAATAAGTATTGGCAAGAATGTTCATAAAGGGGAACCCTCTTGCACTGTTAGCGGGAATGCAAGTTAGACAGATGCTATGTAAATCAGTATGGCGGTTCCTCAAAAACTAAAAATAGACCTGCCCTAAGATCCAGATACTCCACTTGTGGGAATTTATTTGGAGGAAATGAAAACACTGGCTTGAAAACTCATAAGCAGCCCTGTGTTCACTGCAGAATCATTTACAAAGTCAAGCTGTGGAAGCAACCGAAGTGTCCATTGACAAAGGAAGGGATGAATAGGATGTGGTACAGATACAATGGAACATCATTGTGCCACAATGCTAAGTGAATCAAAATGACAGAGAAAGACAAATACTGTATGACTGCACTTGTATGTGGGAACTTTAAAAAAATATCAGACTCATAGAGAGACTAGGTTGGTGACTGCCGGAGAAAGAAAATCAGTGCAAAATAAAAACAAAACCCACAGAATGGGAAAACATATTCACTGATACACCTGATGAGGGTTTAATATCCAAAATTTACAAAGAACTTACAAAACTCAACACCAAAAAAAAAAAAAACAAAAAAAACAACTCAATTAAAAAATAGGGCAAGGGCTTGAGTAGACACTTCTCCAAAGAGGACATAAAGATGGCCGATAGACATATGAAAAGATGCTCAACGTCACTAATCATCAGAGAAATGCCAGTTAAAACTGCAATGAGATATCACCTCACACCTGTCAGAATGGCTGCCATCGATCAATCAACAAACAGCGAGTGCTGGCGAGAATGTGGAGAAAGGGGAACCATTTGCACTCTCTGTGAGGATGCAGATTGATTTTGCCACTGTGAAAAGTAGTAAGGAGATACCACAAAAAATTTTAAATGGACCTACTTTTTGACCCATCCATCCCACTTCTGGGAATATATCCAAAGGGACCCAAAACACTAATTTGAAAGAACATAATCACCCCTGTGTTCTTTGCAGTGTTATTTGCAATCATCAAGATATGGAAGCAGCTCAAGCGTCCATCTGTAGATGAGCAGAAAAACAACTATGGGACATTTACACAATGGGATGCTACTCAGCCATAAAAAATAAGAAAAAAAGTTTGCCTTTTGGGACAATATGAATGGGCAGATGGACCTAGAGAACCTTATGCTAAGTGAAATAACCCAGTCAGAGAAAACAAATACGACATTACTTCACTCATACGTGGAATTTAATGAACAAACTGAACTCATAAGCAACATAGAGACGGACTTGATAGATGGAGAGAAGGATGAGAGCTAAGTAGGGAGAAGTTAGGGGGCGGAGGAACTGAGCAAAAAGGAAAAAGGGCTCATGGACATGGACAAGGGTGTGGTGATTGGGGAGCCAGGAAGGCATAAGGGGACTAAATGGTAAAGGAAAACTATAATAAAAATTAAAACATAAAAACAAAATAATCAAACTCAAAGGTAGAATAGAGGAGATGGTTGACAAGGGGGAACATGGGGGTAAGGAAAAATGGGTGAGGTGGTCAAAGGGGCAAAACTCGCCGTCCTAAAATAACTGAATGCTGAGCACATAAGGTCGAGCCTGGTGACTGTAGTTAATCATAGTGGGCATTAGACTATTAATTATAATAACGTAGTTAATAATAATGTGTTATATACTGGAATATTACTATGAGAAAAAATTGTTAAATGTTGTCCTTACGAGAGAGAATGTGTGTGATGCTATGTGGTGATGGATGTTAACATGACGTACTGTGGTGAGCACCTGGCGACACACACACATATTAAATCATTAAGTTATATGTTGGGTCAAGTCCCTATGCCCTCCCCGCTCTGGGTGCCACACACCCCATCCCCCGCATCCCCTTCCACAGCCCACCCCAGTGAGGACCCGTCATACCCGGAGATGTAGGGTGGCCCTGTGCCCCGCATCTGGGCCCCTCTCGTGCTTGGGAACCACTGACGGTCTTGGAGGGCTCGGTGGGGGGTGCCCTGGCCCTCTACTTGCACATGTGACTCTGTTCCCTGTGCGCCCTGGAGCCGCCATGTGACCATGGTCTTTCCCAGAACCAGCAGCATGAACAAGAGCTGAGTTTCCCTGGGAGCCCTGCGGGGTGCACGGTGCAAGGAGGCACAGGCCTGTCTGCACCGTGAGATGGACGCCGTGCTGGTGGAGGGTGACGCAGGGTGAAATCTTGCCAGTAAAGTCTGAATGTCATACTCCCTCTCCAGACCCCCTGTGCCCAGACGCCACGGTCCCCAGCTGTGGGTGTCAGGTCTGAGTCAGCAGGAGAGAGGAGACAGAGACACTGCTCAGAAACATGACACCTGGAGGGTCCTTCGTGCCAACTCAACCCTCTGGCTGAGGCTCCGACCCTACCTGTCCCACCCACAGAGGGAGTTCTGTCTTTGTGGCAGTTTCCCCTAAGCAGCCTTCTCCTCCTGAAGGAGCAATGTCCTGCCCACCCTGACACCTCTGTTTCTCAGGGAACAGTTTTATGTGGAGGTTCCCAAAGTTGTGGAGTCAGCCTAAGGTCGTTGGTCATGTCCTGCAGCTCTTGACCTGTCTGTTTGGTCACAGGAGGATCGTGGTATATGTTACCTCTTCCTTAACCCAGAAGATGTAGCCTATCTACAGTGAACCCGTAGGTTTCAGGATGAGAGGTCAGAAAATGAGGATCCATGGGCACTCTGTCCTCACCGTCTCCCCAGGCCTCACCCCTGCATCTTCTGCCCTGAGTGCTTCTCTAAATTGTTCCCGAATAAAGAGGAACGACCGTGTCCCACATCCCTTTTACCCCACGTACACACAGCAGGGGCAGTGACACCAGCCTGGCCTTGGAGGGTCCCATCCAGGACCCGTGATATCACTGGGTCACTCCCTGCTCTCTGGGAAGCAGTGCCTACTTCTATCTATGGCTCTTTTGGGAGGGTCACCTCCCAACCTGCCCTCTCTAGGAGGCTTTCCTTCTCACAGGGAAAACCGGGAAGCGTGGGCGGAGCTCTCCCCACCCTAGGTCTGCGGACACCTCTCAGGATGGCTCCTCTCCATCCCACTCCCTACTCATGTCACCTGTCCCAGGTGTTCATCCCCGCACCCCTCAGAGAATGGACAGAGTTCCCCCCCCCCCCCCCCCCCCCCGCTCTCTCAGAATTCTCAAAACATTTCTGGGAGCAGGAGGGTGGGAGCCAGGACCTACCAGAAGCCAAATTCTCTCTCTCTCTCTCTGTCCTGGTCCTCAGCCCAGGTCTGGTCACACAAGAAGCCTCGAGAAGGGGTGGCTGAAGGGGTGGCCTTATGGTCAGAGGCTTGAACGGAGAAGGGTGGCCCTGATGCTAGGCTCAGGGGTGAGTGTGCTGCTGGTGGGTCTGTGCTGACAGGGTGACATTAGAAAGCCACTGGTCTGCTGTGGGGCTGTGAGCTCATCCTCAGCGTTCCCGGGAACTCTGCACGCATACCTTCTAACTTCTCTACAGTTTCTTCAGACAAAAAAACGCCTCCCCTCTTTATGGACCTATTGTATCTCCCTCTCCTTACCCCACCTCCACTTTCGCCTGCCCTTGTTTGGCTTGCTCTGCCCTTCATGACAATTCTCTTCATGCCGTGGTCCCGTGAGGCCACAGAATCCTTTCCCCAATCTGACTATTTATCCTTCACGTAGAATGAATTGAAACTTAGAATTTCTTTGAGTGATGTATCAGCTCCAAATACAACATCTCAACCAGATTTCTTCATTGGATTTAAATGGCTTTTCATTTCTTTATTTGAGCCAAATCAGGACTTGGCATACTGCCAGGCACAGGAAAGAATCACAGATCCTGTTTCCTGTTGTCCAGAGCTCCATGGCAGTACAAGGAAAGTATTAAAAGAAAAGGAAAATATCTACCCAGTGTTGTGAGGAAAGCAAGAGAAGGAAGGGCAAGGGTCTGACGTCGGTTTTCTGGATGGGGCGATGGTAGGGTCAGCCCTGAAGGACAAGGAACCCAGTGGCCTCTGAGAAGTGCCTTGTGTCTCTGAAGCCACGGCTCCTCTTCCCTAGGATTTGGAGGTGTTCAGGGGGATGCTGAGGAGGAGCTTGGGTGCACTCCGTCCTGTAGGACAGAATGCCATCAGCCTCATTCCCCAGCCCTACCTCCAGGGGGCGCCCCATCCTCCGTGCCAGTCCTGCCAGCTCCCGCACAGCGGTGTGGCGCTGCCTTTGGTCCTGGAGCACAGCCGGGTCAGCTCTGCCAAGGACCCCGGCTCACAGGCAGGAGGGCCCGAGCCTTCTCTTCGATGAGCGGTGCACCTACGTCGGAGGGGCTCGGAAAGGCTGGGTCCCTCTTCGCAAGGAGGAGTCAGGAGAAGGCGTGGCAGTGGGCGGGGTTCATGTCTGTGCTTTTCGTCGCAGCCCTCTGATTTGTCTTCTTGCTATTTAATAATGTAATTCTTCCTTCAAATTTTTCCACAAAAGATGACCATTGAAACCTAAGACATGTGCTGGTTTGAAATATTTTCACATGCATTGGCTATTAAAAATATATTTCTAGTTCATACTATGTAACTACATATTTTAGTTTATATTATATAAATATGTCTTATAAATATTACAATTAATATATAACGAATTATTACAATTAATAATATACTGTGATTTATTATATTGTATTATAATATTCTCTTCTAAATAATGTAAAAATATAATGTGATACCTTATTACTATCGCTTATATTCTATAAACATATAAGTTACACTATGGGATCATGTCTCAAGAAACAGAACATGAAGGCTCCCCAGGAGCCTCAGAATTTCTCTTTGTTCCCCTTTCTCTCCAAGCCCCTCGTCAGTTACCCCCATAGAGACGCTTGGGGCCCTCCGCTTTTCTGCCTTTGCCTATTGTCGTAGCACCTGCATACTTACTCTTCAACAAGAAGGTTGCTTTAGAACTCTACATAAGCGGAGTGATGTAGTGACACCTGTTTCGTGTGCCCTTACTAGGACTCCTCCAGCTTTCTTTCTGTTAGTGTTGGCACAGTAAATAATCTTGTCTTCCTTGACTTCGGCTGTACCTGGCAGAGAGGTGAGGTGGGCTCCGCGGTCAGCAGGGCTGGGGCAGGAGGCCGACCCCGGGCTCTGCGAGAGGAGGGGACGCCCCCTCCTCTCCTCCTACACTGCGTGAGAAGACACCGCCATCACTCACCCAGGTGACTGAACCCATGACAGGGTCTTCATCGTTCATGACCTTTCGCCTCCTCGCTGCTTCCTTCCTGCGGGCTTTCACTCTACGGGGAGAAGTCAGGGGCCCCAACGGCTCAGGCACAGGCGGGCAGGCTGCCCCTGCTCCCTGATAAGACAACGGAGGCATCCAGGCCCCGGGACCAGACTCGGAGACCCTCCTGATACGTGAGTGCTCCATCCCCTGGTTTACCCGGTGTTTGGTCAAGGCTACACTGACATCATCATGGACCCCTAACCAGAGAGAAACTCACGCGTGAGCGATCACAAGTGTTACTCCTGATAGCCAAAAAAGTGGAAACAACCCAACAGACTGTCAATGAGGAGACAAATAGAAAGTGCCCCAGCCGTACCATGGAATATTACTTAGACATTAAAAGAAATAAAGCACTGACATACGAACCTTGAAAATGTCATGCTTTATGAAAAAAATCAGTCTCAAAGGATCATGTATTGTATGATTCCATTTATATGAAATGTTGGGAATGGGCAAATCTAGAAAAACGGGACATGGATTAGCGGTGGCCCAGGGCTGGGCAGGGGATGGTAGCAAAGTGACAAATAAGGGACATTAGGTTTGGTTTTGTTGTTTTCATTTTGTGCTAATGAAAAGGTTTTAAAATTGATTGTGGTGATGGGCGCACAACGTTGTGACTGAACTAAAAGGGAAACTCCAAGGCAGGAACCTCCCTCGCTTCCCTGGGGATGTGAGGGGACCGGGGCTTCCGCCGACTCAGAGGTGACACCCTCCTTTCTCACCCCTGTGCCCTCTGGGCCGGGTCTGCCCCCAGCACCCTCACAAGTGTCTCCCATTTATGGGGTTTCTGTTGCTTTTGGTTGCCCCTGTTCTTTTCTCAAGTTTTAAGTTTCATTTCCATTGGGGGAAAGCATACATAACATGCCACTAACTATCTACACCATTTTTAGGGAACAGTTCAGCAGGCTCAGGGCATGTGCAGGGTTGTGCAACCCATGGGCAGAATTTCTTTCATGTCGCGGAACTGAAAGTTCATGCCCATGAGACAGTATCTTCCCATCCACCTGGCAAATGCCCTCCACTTTCTGTCTCTGGGATGGTGGCAACTCCAGGTCCTGCTCCTTTTCTTTTTTCCTGTCCCCTTTTATGGATTTCCTGTCTGCCCTCACCTCCTCCGACACGCGCCCTCCTTCGGCTGCGATCTGGACATTTTCTCCAGGAATCTTCACGTTCCCGTTCCCCATAGCTGCTCCCTGGACCCGGTTCAATCTCTCCCCACTTTCCCACGCGTGCTCATCCCTTCCCATGAATCCACCTGTGATCCTGCCTCTATCCTGACCAATCCTGATGCTTCCTATCCGGCCACAGATGGGCACAGGCAGCCGCCTCTTGCTGCTGCCCCGCAGCTGCCCCGGGACCACACGTAGCCCCGGCGAGGTCTGACTCGCTCTAGGCGACTCGCTCTCACCACGAGCACCGGAGTCAGTGCGTCTGGGCAATTTCACTTCTCAAATCGCTTCCCTCTTCTCCTTGCCTTTGGCCCCAGAACCAGCTCCACGCTTGTCCTCGACCCTGGGCCCCACGGCTCGGGCCCCGGCTCAGCCTCCCTGCCTCCAGTCTCGTCTGGCGGGTCCAGGCCCCACCTGGCCCAGCAGGCTCTCCCCGGGCTCAGCACTGACTCTGTGTCCCCCGGGCACAGCCCCCTACTCTTACCCAGGGAGCCCAGGGCCCAGCCCAGGGCCCTCAGCCTGGTGCTCAAGGCCCCGGAACTTCTGGCCCTGCCTTCTGTCCCCCTCTCTCTCACCTTGTCGTGGCGCAGCCGGGCCTCCTGCCGATTTCAGGTGTTGGTGCGATTCCCCTCACCTGCCGGGCTCCCCCAGTTCCTGACCCATCTCCACCGGGGCCGCCCCCACCCTTCTCATCCGTCCAACCCCGGCTCAGCCCTTCCTTCATGGTAGCCAGGCCTGACTTCCAGGGTCACTACCCCTTAACCCACATGCTGTGTGTCTCCCCCCCAGTTCTGAAGACCCTCGGCAACCGCACGTCCCTGCCTGTCCTGGAGGGCGAGTCCCTGCGCCTGGTCTGCGTGGCTGACAGCAACCCCCCTGCCACGCTGCGCTGGTCCCTGGACGGGAAAGCCCTGAGCAGGACCCAGCTGTCAGCACCGGGGGTCCTGGAGCTGCCCCCCGTTGGGGCTGGAGACGGAGGGGAGTTCAGCTGCCGGGCTCGGCACCCGCTGGGCTCCCAGCACGTTTTCTGTGCAGTGAGTGCAGGACAGGTGCGGGGGGCGGGCATCCAGGCCAGGTGACGAGTTCAGAACTTAAACACCATGCCCTCTTCCCCAGGAAGCCCCCTGGGGAGCAGCAGGGGTCCTGGCTCCTGGTGCTGATGCTTTACTGGGAGAGTTTGCCAGAGGAAGACCACGGACTCCACGGGTAGAAGGAGCAGGGCACGTGTACACATAGACCCTTCTGCACCATTACTGATCCCTGCACTCGGAGCTCATAGCGTTGCTGCTCTTGCAGGGATCCTGAGGGGACAGATTCAGCTGCAGCCCCATCCTCTCCCCGACCTGCTCGTCCCCTCTTTCTGAGCCTACTCACCACCGCACAGCAGATGCAGCAGCAGCAGAAGGGGCACCATGTCTGCACCTGACAGGGCAGAGCAGGTCCAGGTTCATGTGTCAAGGAGGAGAATTCTGAGCTGATGGGTGGGGCCGGGGCTGCCCCAGCAGGAAGCCGTGGGCAAGAGCAGTGGCCAGGCCTACAAAGGAAACTTGGGCTCCACAGGCCTCGAGATAGGGCAAGAGGCACTGAGAAATAGTGGGACCTCCTGCTCAACATTTGCACAGACATTCTTGTGGTGAATCATAAGGTCCCACAGTTGCAGCCCTTGTTGCCTGGCATCACGTCTACACAGGGAAAGAACAGCACCTGGCCAGCTCCCTGGGGATCAAAGCCTCTGGGGCCTCAGGAAGAGCACAGATAAAATCTGTCATCACGTCACGGGAGCAGTGCTGAGGCACACAGGCTGAGGGTCCACGTAGCTGAGGTCTCCTCTCTCTGGAGAGCAGGTGTGTTCACACAGATGAATACATCAGGGGGACGTGACCTTGGTCCCCGCCTTTGACCCTGCCTCCTGACTCCTTAGAGCTGGGTCCCCATTCCCATCGCTGTCCTCACCCCAGCTGGCCTCAGAGTCTGGTCCTGGCATTGCAGCCTAGAGCAGACCTAAGGGCCAGGCACTGGGAGTGTGGGAGTTGAGGGCATGGGGTACCTGGGTGGAAACCCAGATACGTACCCACCACCTCACTGAAAATCTGTTCCACTTTACCAGAGGTATTTAGCCTCAGTTTCCTCATCTATAAAATAGAAACGTCACTATTACTGCTGCGTGAGGAATAAAGGAATGCATGTGTGTCAAAAGCGTAGGGGGCAGCTCTCTGTGTGAGGCATGCCTGCACCGTTCCTCCCTCCTTCATCTCTCAGGGCATCTCTCTCTCTCTCTCTCTCACTATCTCTCACTCTCCCCCCGCCACCCCCAGGTTCTGTGGGCCATTTGTTGCCTCTGTAGCTCCTTTCCTGAGCCATTTCTTTTAAGCCTCACTTCCTCTGCCTCTGTAACTTTCTGAATAATAATAAAAATAATAATAATAATAGCATACAGGATTGTGCCTGGTACTAAGTATTTACTCATTCGGCTAATGTTTCATGGGCGCCAGCTGTGTGCCAGGCCCTGGTTTAGTGGCTGAGATACAGCAAAGGGTAAGCTCTTACAATAAAGAAAAGGTGAGTAAAAAAACTCACCTTTCAATAGAAACACACACTTAAGAGGAATTTTTTTTAATCATCTCCCAGAGAATGATGCATTTTAAGCAACAAAAACAAAACAAACAAACAAAAAAAAAGAAAACTGAGAACGGAATGCAGAAAAGAAATTGTTGAGGATTGCTAGAATTTTTTTAAAACATGGCTGGGTCAGGCCTCATGGACATTTGAGTAAAGACATGAAGAAAGTGAGACAGTGGGTTCTGAAGTTGTTCAGGCCAAAGTGCACGCTCTGCAGTCCCAACGCAGGGAGGCCTGTGATGTGTACGTCAGGCAGGTGACAGCATAGCAGAGTAAGAGATGGGAAACGTGGAAAGAGAGGTCTGGAAGGGATCTTGGGCCAGACCATGAAGAGATGTGGAGGCTATTGTAAGAACTTGATTTTCACTCAGGGCGTATTATTCAGGGTTCTCCAGAGAAACTGAACCAATCAGGTGTGTGTACTTCTATAGACTTATTCTCAGACATCATCTGATGCAGTTATGGAGGTTGGCGAATCCCAAATCTGCAGTGGGCAAGCTGGAGGCCCAGGGGAGCTGGGGTGGCGTCATTCCAGAATGTAGCCCAGCAGCTTGAAACCTAGGAAAAGCCGACATTCCAGTTCAAGTCTGAAGACTGAACTGAGAAAGGCTGGTGTCCCTACTTCAAGGCAGCCAGGCAGGCGGCGCTCCCCTTACTCACAGGAAGGCCAGCCTTTCCTGCTCTTCCATCCTTCAACTGATAGGGTGAGGCCCACCCACATTAGGGAGCACAGTCTGCTTTATTCACTCTATTGATTTAAAAATTAATCTTCTTTTAAAATTATCTTCCTGCACACCCGCACGCTTTTACCTGGTCACTAGCAGAAGGGACAGAAGAATCGAGGTTGGAGCGTCAAGACCCTGCCCTGGGATTAGTTCATTCTCTACTCCCAGCTCTGATTCATCTATTAGGGGTTGGAGCAGATGAGATCAGTAGGCAGGAAGGAAGTTGCATCCAGAAGCCACCACAGGTAGACACGAGGACCCTGACCGAGCAGAAAAGTTTCCCCATAACATCTCTAAGGAAGGAAGTGGCCATGAACAGACAATCTCAGAGCCCACTGCGCGGTGACAGCCGACCAGAGAACGAGCCCACAGAGGGCAGAGGAGCTACAGTGCTAACAAATACAGAAAAAGGATTTCTGTAACATTGACCCGGCTGTGGAACCCTCTGTGCCTAAAGCCAGTGTACTTCAGAACTTTGCAACTGGCTTTCATTGGGTTTCATTTTCTCCAGTTCAAGCTGCAAAGGTCTTGGGTGTGTCTAACACAACCTCTCCCCTCACCAGCGTGCCCGCACCTCGCCACCTGCTCTGCCTCAGCCCCTGAAGCTGCCGACACCCTCCCCATAAGAAACTTGACTTCAGTCCATAGTTCACAACTTCTCCAGGACTCGGTCAGATTTGTTCTCAGGCAGGCTCCAAACCACCCACTCTCCTCTCCCTACACTCGCGCCACATCCCGGCACCTTTTGTCAGAACACATGTCCAGTTGCTTTCCTTACACTCGTCTACTTCACTCATTTACTGTAACTGCCTTGGTTACAGAAGGACTTGATTTGTGGGGCTGTGAAAGCACCCAACAAAACCCCCCAGCTGTAGCGTGTCCATCCATCTCTAACTGGTCTTTGCAACCGAACTCACCTGAGAAAGAGGAAGAACCTAAAGAGCAGCAGCGCCCCCTGCTGGATTTTGTAAACAGCTTTTTTTCCCCCCACATATTTTCAAAGTTAAGTTACACACGTTGCCAAAGTGCAAAAGTGCAAGGCCCAGCCCCCAGGATGTATAAAAGAAAGAAAAAATAATAATAACAATGACATTGCAGGAGACATCTGCTTTCAACTCTGACATGAAAGTTTCTTGGAGTATCACTGTCATTCGCAGGACAAGAAAAACCGAATCAGCTGGGGTCAATCACTTTTCTTTGACCCATCAGAGATCGGAGGTCACAGAACAAGCCACCATCTGAAATCTAGAGAGACTGGCAAATGCAGAAAGTCACAACGCGGATCTGGTTACCTGGCCCAAAAGCTGCCAGAGCCACATCAGCGAGCACTTTAGTGGCAATGCTGACAACTAGGGGAGGCTGAGGGTGGATCACTGTGACCCACCTGGATTTAATAATAAACTGTGCTGGGCTGAACAGCGACCCCCAGGTCCTGATGCCAGGAACCTGCAAAGGTGACCTCCTTTGGCAAAGGACATTATGCATAAGTGATTAAGCAACATTTTCCAGTTTTTGGCGTAGAAGTCTTGAAACTCTTTTCTTAGTTTCACTTTTAGGAATACGGTGCTGTGGGGTACTTTATAAAAGATATTGTATTTTTTAATTTAATTTCCTGATGTTGCTAATATAGATACAGAAATTTTTTCTGCATGTTGGGTTTGGATGTGGCTACTCTACTAAATTCACATATCAATTCTAATAGTTTGTTTTTAGGATATTTTGCATTTTCTATGTACATTATCTTGTCCCTGGGAACCATAGTGTTTTACTGCTCTTTTTCCAATCACTGTGCCTTTCATTTGTTTTCCTACCTCATTGCTCCTTCTAGGAATTTCATTAAAATGTTGAAAAGAAGTGGTGTGAATAAGCATCCTCATCTTTCTCTTGACCTTAAGGGAAAAGTGTTCAATATTTCACTCTTCAGTATAACTCGACCCGTGCTACTTAAGTACAGTGAATCCTATGCCTCTCGCCAAAAACAGATTTCTGAATCCTAGTTTGTATTTAGTTGACATAGAGGTTTTTAAAACACTTAATTTCTTGGTCACAGTTTAGCATTTGGAGGTATCTCACAATAACCTGAATTCCTAACTTCTTTTGAAAACGTTAATATCTGGCATTTCTGTACAACAGGAATCAGCTGAGGCTGAGCAGAAGCAGCCCAGTTTTATCTTGCTGCATTCTCCCACTAAGTGCTATGGTCTCCTCTGCACTGACGCCAAACAAAACTTCTCTAGCCAGAGATTGACTCTCCCACTTCCTTTCTCAACGTAAAGCAGGGAGAAAATCAACGGTCAAGTGCGACACCTACTGGACATAGTGTACTCAGCGCACTGCACAGCTTAAAATCAAGGAGAGACCAGGATCCGCAATTGAGATTCACAAGGCTCCAGCTCTCTCCCAACGCAAGTAGACAAACCATAAAGTAGAAAAAGAGTATAGCATGGGGAAGATTATAAAGAATATTTTAAATAATTAACCTTAGAAAACATAAATACTGGTAGACGTAGCACCTTCCTATTTATAAGGAAATTAAAGAAAAATTTCTCTTTAGATATAAGCACAAAAACAGCAGCATTTTTTACAACTGGAAAATCTGGGGAAATAATTAAAGTAAAATATTGATGATTAAAAATGTATCTTAGAAGCATAAAATACAATATTTGGCACAGAGGAAATGAAAACCGGTGGCACAGAATCCACGGTAGGGAAGGTCGCCTAGGATGCAGGGGAAAGAACCACCGGGGGAAAATGACGAGGGGAGGGGACACCTCTGGGGAACCAAATTGCTTCTGGAATCCTCATTCTGCTCCCTGCTAATAACTGGAAAGCTGGAAATGAATGCAAGACTTTTCAGGAACATGTAAATTACAAAACCATTCCCAAGAACAGATGACCATGTTAATTAGGCGGATTACTATAAATAAACTGTCAGAATTATATTAACTTATTGCAAGCTCCCAACGAACTGACAATTCTGATTCAATGTAAACTCCAAAAGAAAAAACTATAGACAAAGCTCCCTAATGAACATTGATGAGAAAATTACAAATCGATTACTAGCGATAGAAACATCCAGTAAGTTAAATAAATTATATACACAAATACACAAACACACACACATGGGTGGACAAAAGAGAGTATATTGATGACAATAAAGAACTCCGTGCCAAAGAGTGCTCGGATGTGCAAGCAGACACAAGAACGCGTCAACAGTGAGGGCCAGCTAGTTGAGAACTCACCAGATTGTATACATAAGCACACTGTGCCATTATGACATTCTTTTGAGTTAATAAAGCCATTGTAATAATCATAAGCATGTGAACTGCGAACTTACTTTTGCCCACATATATAGTTATACACACTTACACACACGCGCATGCACTATGGCAGAAAAGATATTACCTAGAAATGCAGGCATGATGAAATGTTACAATTTCCTTTATAATGAAATTTGTTCTACAATTTAGTTGTAATTTTGATGTGGTCATAGGGGGAGGTGAGCACAGCGTCTACCTACTCTGCCATCTTGACCAGAAGTCTTCATAAATCGTTATTTACATGGATCAAAGGGTATTATGTACATGACTTTGTTACAGGCTCAAATGGCATTCTTGAAACTCAGGGATCTTTTGCAACAAAAATCCACTTATATAACATTACTTTCTTAATCTAGAATTTTATGTACCTACTTATCTATCAGGTCACGTAAAATTAAAACCAAATTAAATGCTTCATAGTAAAGCACTGCATTGGCCTACCCCAGGACTCAGCCCTTGGACCGCTTCTCTCTGCCATTTCTACTTCATTCCCAAAGCAATCTCTTCCTGTCCAAAGGAATCACATAGTATCTAGTAGCGATAACTCCCAAATGTGTACCTTTCTCCTCGTTCTCCCCTCAGAGTTCCACATTCATAAACTTTATTGCCTGCTAGGTTAACTAGCATTGAGTCTTAACCTCATGGTGTCCAAATCTTCCTCTGGATCTCTGCTCCAAGCCTGCTTTCCCCCAGCTTTTTCCATCTCAGTAGATGTTAACTCTGTTTTCCAGCTGCTCAGCTCATCCTGGCCGCCCCTCCTTCTTTTACACCCAACATCAATCAGAAATCCTTTCAACTCTCCATCCCAAAGGCATCCAGAACGCGTCCTCGTCTGTTTCTTCCCTTCCTGTCTCTTCCCTGCCCTTGCTTTTCTTTTTCCTTTCTTTCTCTTCCTTTTCTGACCAATAGAGGTCAGAAGTCGTCCAGTCTGACACAGCAAAATGCACATCTGTGCAGAGCAGTGGCCTAGAATGAGGTGTCTCGAAGAGGGGAGGAGGGTGCCCACCCCAGGGTGTCAGAGAGGAATGTCAGAACCCAAGCAAGGTGAGAGGGGTGCGCATGTGTTTCCACTCAGGAATGGCCCAGCAGGGGGATGAGGGGTTCCTCGATGAGGTGGGGGCGGGGGGGGGGTGACGTCCCAGCAGACAAGGCAGGGCCAAGCAGGAGGAGGAGAGCAGCCACACTGCAAGGAATGGCCGCCGAGACGGGCAGCTGGTTGCACTCAGGAGGACTGCTCGAATAATCTATCATGGATGACGAGAATCAGGTTTCTCATTCTCAGAGGGAAGGCTTACTGATAGGGGAAGGCAGAAAACTAGAATGACCCATTTGATATTGAATTAGAACGGGAGTCAAAGGAGTGCACTCACGGATTCCAACACTCATTTTAGAAATGAATTAATATATGAATGCACATGAGAAACTATGTCCAACAAAGTCCAGCACAAGACAATGAATGGCACCTGCTATCTCAATTATTACTTAACATTCTAATAGTGGGGTTCTTGCTTGCAAAGAGAACCCATGTGGGTCAACTTAAATAAAAAAAGAAAGAATTCTTTTGTAGGACATTGGGCAGCTGACAGATTGGATGAGAAAGCTAATGTGCCAAGTTTAGAAAATGGGTCAGAACCCAAGGAAACAGTGAATGGTGAATCGTTGCCAAGTTTGCCTAGAGACAGCCTGGTTCAGGGCCAATGCCATGAAAGGGAGCAATGGACCCTTCTGTACATCTTTATAAGGTCGCGGTGGGAGTTTACTCAGACACCTGCACGCCAGCCACTAGGTTCCCAGTGGCGAGAAGTGGGGCCTCACGTAATGATGGAATTTCCGAGCAGAAAGACCATTTAGCAGCTCAGTGCTAACGTTGTTCTGAGAGGGTTAGCCACGTGCAATTAAAAAGAGAACCAAATAAGAGGTATAAGTCCTGGAAAAGACATATCCTTATTATTTCCAATTAGTATGATGGTATACCTGGGAAATCCACAATTAACTGGTAAAACTATTACAAGCACTCTAACAACTCAGTAAGGTGCCAATCTGTGACACACCTTTCACAATTCAGTACTATTGATATCGGGCACTCGGCTTGCATTTTTGTGAAGGGACAGGCCCCCTGAAGGGTGGGAGCACTCTGACGTCATTCATGAGCGTTGCACCTGCACCCTCGCGTACCCTCCACAGCCCCGCTCCTGCGAACCTATCCCATTAAAACCAAAGCATCGCTGGAAACAAAACAAACGCCCCTCGATCAGGAAATGGCTTGGGCACACCCACACCACGGTACACAAGGCAGAATTTTTAAAATATCAAAATTAATTGACTGACGAAGCAGGTATGAGAATTCAATTATCTTCCATTAAGCCAGACATTTCAAAAACTTCCGAAAATGTAATACGATCTCACTCTTGATCTTTAGTTTTGAAAATAGAGGTATATTTTATTAGAGTAATTGTTTTATTTTAAATAAATTAATACACAAATATTTTGACAACAGCGCCCACGGAATGAGAATTTTAAACTACAAATTTAATTAGGAAAAAATTAGAGAACGCAATAGAAAAATCAGCTAATGACCTACGTAGACATTGCAAAAAAAGAATGACTGCTAATTATGTGGGAAGGTGCTCAATATCATCATTTAAAATATATAGTGATGTTGGTAGTATTGCACCAATGTTAAGTTCCTGAGTTTTTAAATTTTTTATTTTACTGTAAAATAACACTTAACATGAGATCAACCCTCTTAACAAATTTTTCAGTGTACAACGCAGTGTTGTTGACTCTAGATACAGTGGTCTCCAGAACTTGTTCGTTTTCCTGAACTGAGCTTGATATCAGTTCATTAGTAATTCCTCAATTCCCTCTCCCTCCAGCCCCTGGCAACTAGTATTCCACTCTTCGAATCTATAAAAATTTGACTGCTTTAGACACCTCACGTAAGTGGAACCATTCAGCATGTGTCTTTCAATGACTGCCTTACTTCAGTTAACATGATCAAGTTTCATTCTATTACTGCATACTGCAGAATTTCCCCCCATTTTAAGGTTGAATAATATGCCATTGTAGGTGTACAACACATTTCATTATGCATTCAAGGATCAATGGACATTTAGATTATTTCCACATTTTGACTGTTAATAAGCACTGCGATGTACCTGGAAGTACTCGTATCTTTTTGAGATTCTGATTTCAATTCTTTTGAAAAAATATCCAGAAGTGTGATTGCTAGCTCATACTTTTTATTTTTTGAGGAATCTCTATGTAGTTCCCACAGATACTGTACCATTTTTGCATTCCTACCAACAGTGTACAGAGCTCTAATTTCTCTGCATCCTTACCAGCATTTGTTGTCTTTTGCGTTTTTATTTTTAAGCATATTTTATTATTATGCTATTTACAGTTGTCCCATTCTTTTTTCACCCTTTTATCCCTCTCTGCCGGGTACCCCCATTCCCTTCAGCATCACCATCCCTTAGTTCATGTCCATGGGTCACACAGGTAAGGTTTATGGCTTCTCCATTTCCTATACTATTCTTAACCTCCTCTTGTCTATTTTCTACCTACAATTATGCTTCTTATTCCCTGGACTTTTTTCCCCATTTGCCTCCTCACCCTCCCCAATGACATCCCTCCATGTGATCTCCATATACCTGTTGGCCATTTGTATGTATTTTTTTGTAGAAGGGTGTATTCAAGTCCTTACTCCAACTTTAAACTGGGCATTAGCTTTATTTTCCTCTTCAATATAAGGGTTCCTTATATAATTTGAAGAGTAACTCCTTATTAGATATATGGGGTGCAAACATGTTCTCCTATTCTGTAGGCTGTCTTTTCATTCTGTTGATGGTTGCTTTTGCTGTGCAGAAGCTATTTAGTTTGTAGTTGGATTGGTTTGGTTTGGTTTGGTTTGGTTTTTGTTGTGTGGGCTTTTGGTGTCACATCTGTAAAATCACTGACAAGACCAATGGTATAAAGCTCTTTTCTTGTGTTTTCTTCTAAAAGTTTCACAGTTTCAGGTCTTACAATGAACTCTTTACTCCATTCCAAATTTTTGTGTATGACATGAGTCCATTTTCTTCTTTTTTAAGTTTATTTATTTAATTTTAGAGAGAGGGAAGGGAGAGAGAAAGAGAGGGAGAGAAATATCAATTTGTGGTTGCCTCTCACGTACCCCCACTGGGGACCTGGCCTGCAACTCAGGCTTGTGCCCTGACTGAGAATTGAACGAGTAGCCCTTTGGTTCACAGGTCCGTGCTCAATCTACTGAGCCACATCAGTCAGGGCAAGAGTCCATTTTCATTTTTTTATATGGGAATATCCAGTTCTTCCAGCACCATTTGCTGTAGAGACTGTCTTTTCCCCTTTGTGTATTCTTGGTGCAGGTAACATAAAACATCTTTATTAGGAAAGCTTCAGAAAATTGTATCTTGGAATTCTAGGTACTAATTTTGCAACATTTCAAAATACCAAAATTAATTTAACATGAAGAGTTAAAACTGACTAGTAATCTTATTTTAATATTAGACTGTGGGAACAATAATTTCTCAGCACTTTTAGCTGTTATTTTTCTCAGTTCTGATGCTAAACAGATGCTCATTTGGGGAGTGAAAGATCCTAGTGATAGTGATTTTTGCCACCAAGCTCTTAAGATTTCCTTCCTCACTAATAGAAACTCACTAAGGGAAACGATTACTTCCTCTTCAGGACATTTTGGTTGAAAGTGACAATGTAATTTCTTTAAAGCTGTACCACAAACCGAATTTTGCTGCTTCCTCAACAATTTCAGAAGAGGATGTATGATTGTTGCCCTCAGTTATATTTTTCTTCCCTTTTGTCTCCATCCTCACTAGAGGACATGCCCATTGATTCTAGAGAGAGGGGAAGGGAGGGAGAGAGGGAGAAAAACATCAATTGGTTGCCTCTCCCACGCACCCAGACGGAGGACTGAATCTGTAACCTAGACATGTTCCCTGACCAGAGGGGAAATCATACCCATGACCCTTCAGTTTACTGGAAGACACTCCAGTCAACTGAGCCACATCGGCCAGGGTACTCTCAGTTATATTTTTGTGAAGTATAACATACACAGAGAAAGATTCATAAGGTGAATGTAGTCATACATATATTGTAAATTTAAAGTAAACACTCATCATGTAGGTCAACAAACGCAATCTTGACCTATGCGGAGTTCAGGATTTCCTCCAGTGGCTTCCCCAAGAGTGACTTCTGCATCCCTCCAGAAGTATGTGAGCAATGTTCTAACATTTTTATAATCTTGCCCTCACTCTTCTTTTTCATGCTGTTACTAATGATGCAGTTTTCTTTTGACTGTTATTAAGTTTTTTATATACAGAACAAGATTTCATGTATTCTTGTGTGTCTTCTTATTTTCTCCAACATTATGTTTGTGGGACTCATCCATGTCATGGTATGGCAATAGTTTCTTTTCATTGGTGCATAGCATTCCATTGTTTGGATGGACCACACTTTATTTATCCCCCTGACTCTAAGTGGACATATGAATTGCTTTCCAATTAGGGACATGACAAACGATGCTGCTGTGAACATTCCTGCACATGGACCTGATGTAACCGGCACAAGTGTTTCTAAGGTAATACTTCTCAAACTTTTTGGTCTCAGGACCCCTTTGCACTATTAAAAATAATTACAGAGTGCCCCCAAAGAGCTTTTACTTGTGCAGTTTATATCTATCAACATTGGCCTTATTGGAAATAAAAACTGAGAAAATGTCAAATATTTATGCATTGATTCATTTAAAATAACATTTTTAAATGTTAACATAAACAATATCTTTAACCAAAAATTCCTATATTTTTTAAAACAAAAATCAATGAAAACAGTAGCCTTGTCTGTACATTTTTGCAAATATTTTAATGCCTGGCTTCACGGAACCGATCGTGGGACTTCTCAGCCTCCACAATTGTGTGACCCAATTCCCTGTAATAAATCTCTTCCCCTGTTCTATGTCCTACTGGTTCTGTTTCTCTAGGCAACCCTGACTCACGAACCCATCCTCCAAGGCTCTCATTGCCTTCAGATTGATCATCTCTCCTCTTCTTGTCCCATCAGGTCTGGGGTGGTAATGGCTTCTCATTCTTGCTTGTTCTTGGACTTTTCACCACCTCTTACTGGACCTCTGTAACTCCTCCCTTCGTTAATTCATGTTTAATTAGGCTCTGACAGTGCCCTCAGTTTCCTACTGCGACCCTGACTGATACGTCTACGCGTTTATCATTCCCTTGCTCTGTATATCTCAGACTTTCCGCTTCAGATCACCTTCCTTCTGGGATTAAAGTGACTTTCTCCAAGGTGGGTCTAAGTTTGCTCTTCCGTTTGCCATGGCTCCAGTTTGGTACCACTTTTATTTTTATTCCCCTTATTCCAGGAACCTGTTGAAAACTACACCTCATTTCAATAACCAGAATAAGCAAATGCTCAACAGTCAAAAGCAGCTTGGAGGGCTCTGTTTACTCCTCTGAGTTCTAAACATCCACTTGAATATTCCTCACTAGCTTGTTATAGCCTGCGTATTTTGTAAAGATTATTGTTTTAGTATTTTACCCAGAACTTTTCATTGTTTTCAGTAGAAGGGTTGATCTAACTAACCTAACCTGCCATTATCAAAAATGAGAAAGTCCAGCCCTTTCTTATTTTTCTTCCTAAGATTTTTGCCTGCACTTCCTGTTCTACATAATCACTCAGGAAAATCCTGTCCTTCAATCTTCAATAAAAACTATGACAGTGGAGCAAGACCATTGAATTTTAGGATATTGATATCATATTAGTTAATTATTGCTACCTAAGAACTTATCCCCCAAACTAAGCCGCTTAAAACAGTAGACTTTTACTACCTCATCATTTCTGTGGGTCAGGAATTCGAACATGGCTCGTCTTGGTCTTCTCTTCCACAGCTTCACACTGGGCTGTAATCAAGGTCTTGGTGCAAGGTCGGCAGCCTCATCTGAAACTCTACTGAGGAATGACCCACATTCGATCTCACTCATAGGTTTGGCTAACATTCTGTTCTTCACAGGACTTTGGAATGAGGGCCTCAGATCCTTGCTCGTTGTTAGGCAGAGGATACCCCAGGGTTCCACATGGGCATTTCCGCAATGATAGCTCACAGTACATCCACGTACGTCATTAAATCACGAAAGCTGAGAAGGCAATAGACTAAGTTTGCTAGCAAGACCAAAGTCCAGGTTCTGTATAACCTCATCTTGGACATGAAATGGCATTCCATCACTTTTGCCATATCCTACTGACAAGAAGCAAGTCACTGGGTCCAGCCCACAAACAAGAGCTTGATGACACATGGGCATGAACCTCAGAAAGTGGAGATCATTGGAAGCAATCCTGGGAGGCTGCCTCCACTACAAAAATGATGTGTGAATTTCCATCTGTACCTCAGCTTTCAAGCGCTACACACGAGGTCCAGCACTATAACAGGAGGAGAACGAGAGCACCGGTGTTACAGTATGTGTCCTGTACAAAATGCCTCCACTCTCAGACCAGGTTGGTTTGGCTACCTCTGTAAGTTCATCTGATAAACCAGTCATTATTTCTGTAAGTAACTCTCAGTTGTCAGTAATTCCTGATGTGTTAGAATTGCCATCTGCAGAGTGCACTGTGAAATCCCATTGTTTTCTGGTTCAGGTAGCCTTTCGAACATGGTAACACTTCTTTGCCATCTTGTTTGCATACCTTGTATGAATACAGTTCTAAAATCTCTTGTATGTCATGAGTTGGCTTTTGTCTGAAGAAGAATGATGAAAGTGTAGCTCACTGTCTTTCTGCTTACGGCCAGTAATTCTTTTACCTGATACTGAGCTCTAGTTATTTTTGAATACGCAACCAAAGAGTGTGAACAACTCACAATATGCTGTAATTTCTGATTCACTCATAGCTTTTGCTGTTTTTGCCCCGTTATGAATGACAACTACTGATTTTCCATTCTACATACATTTCATAAACGATATTCATTATGTTGTTAATGATATGTGAGACCCAGCTACTACAACTGAGCAACCAAGTAGAAATATAGATAATTCATTCTAAATCAGGTAAAAAAATAAAAACCTGATTGTTCCTCCATATCCAAAAGCTTTGTGTACAAAATACAGAAGTAGCATATATAATAATTCTGTGCACAATTTAATATAATCCAGAATAGTTTTCAAAATGTTTTCTAGAAAGAACTTTTAGTAATCATAGCTTGGGAGAATTTTGAAAAGTATTCATCTTCCCTTTCTGAGAACGGTTGTAACAGTGTTTTGGCTTCAATAGACTCAAGACTAAAAAGTATTTATCTTTTAAAAGTATTCTTTTAAAAATATGTTGTTTTGAAGTTTGATCAGTGAAAACAAAATGTTTGGGGGCACTTCACTTCAACTTGACTCCTTCTTATATTTTCCATGCTCTTTGCATTCATTATTATGCCTGGATCAAAGATGATTTATTATTATAGAAGATGTCATTCATGATTTTAGCGGATTTTTTTCCACTTCAAGAAATTTATGTCGGCAAAGTTGTGAATCCTCACAAAGGTGAAGAATTTTTCAAATAACTTTTTCTTAAAAGATGCCTGGACTAAATGGAATTCAATAACTAAAATATTAAATACAATTATTAAAGATTATTTTCTTTAACCATATGAATGCTTAAATACCAAATCATTCTACAAAGAAGGCTGCCTGCCACAAAAAAGTGATCTCTAAATTTCTATCTATTTTAATCTTCGCTGTTTTTGCTTCATGTTATTATTTACATTTTTACAAGCATTTCCAGTCCCAAGAGGAGAAAATTTTCTCTCTTATGATATCTAAGTAAAGCGCCCTTAATATTCATATGCCTTGTTGGGTATAAAAGGTGTGCAGATTCCCCCCCTCAGAGCTGAAGCACTCCCTGATGTTTGTTTTTATCCTCACCGGAGGGCATTTTTTCATTGCTTTTAGAGTGAGAGTAAAGGAGGGAGGTGGGGAAACATTGACTTGAGAAAGAAACATTGATGGGTAGGCCCAGGGATCAAATCCTACCAACTGAGCCACACCAGCCAGGGCACTCACAGGTTTGTTCGTCTGCTGGGAGCGTTGAAGGAAGGAAGCTGTGTCCCCTTCCAGAGAAAGGGAACCACCTTGCCTTAGGTGGTAATGTTACAGAAACAAGCCACCCTCCACAGGGGTCTTTCTGTTCTAGGTTCGTCTTTGCCCAGCGCCAGTAGGAAGTGCGGCTCTCAATGCCAGAGTTTGGTGAAAAAAGAAAGGAACTATTTATTCAAAAGTTATACAGGTTTAGCGTAATGGCAGAACGTCGCCGTTCAATCCCAAAGTCCCTTTAAAACACCCACAAACGCACACACACAGTCCTGTCTCCCCTTGCCAAACCAGGCCAGTCGGGAAAACTGCATCTCAGCAAAAGAAATAGAAGTTCGTAGCTCGGCTAGGCTCCCGTTCTTAATGCAAAACCGCATCCTCATGACGATCCGGGGAATCCTTCTGCATCCTTTCAAACCCCTAAGAGAGAGCTCTGCACCGCTGCTACATCTTGCTTTCCTGCTTCCTAAACCGCATGTGGTCCACAGAGCACGTCTATCCACTCCCAAAACCTTGTGGTTAAGCCCCAGCACCGCTGCTGCGCCTGGGTTTAAATCCCAGCGAGGATCTCCCTCCATAACCCCATTTCCGACTCCTCCCGCAATCGGCTACACCTGCTAGTACTCCGTATTCTCTGCCTTTCTTGGCTGTCAGAGTTAGTCCGGGCAGGCGTGGCCCCATGACCCGCAGCAAACCAGCTCCAAGCGCTGGCGCAGGCGCTGTAACCGGGCGCTGCCTCCCAGTTACATCATGGGTTAAAGTCATGCAGGCCTCCCCGCCTCCACTCAGGCTCGGAGACTAGTCTGCTGTTACCGGTGTGCAAAAAGAACCCTGTTCCCTTTCCCAGCCCCGAAACTAGGCTTGTGGGGGGCCCTGGGGCCTCTCAGCCTACACCCCATTACAATAACAGCCCCTTCCTGGGGGCAGCCCACAACCAATGACTAGTCAGTGTGTAGTGTAAACGCCAGTTCCTCTTGCCCTAATTTTATTAAAAAAAAATTTTATTGTTGTTCAATTAGAGTTGTCCCCATTTTCCCTCATTAGCCTGCCCACCCACCCCTCTCACATTTGATCCCTCTTGCCCTAATTTGAGATGCATCCTCAGAGCCATCCAGCTCCAGCGCCCCCTGTGAGGCGGGCGGAGGCCTTTGTTATGACTGCCTAATAGTTCACCATCTCCCACGGCCTAACCCGCCTCCTTTACTCCCTTACAACTGCTAAGCCTGAGAGCACTCCCCAATTAATTTCCTGAACTCCAATTTCTGTTTCAGAGTCCTTTCCCTGAAACACCCCCTGCAGCCAACAGGCGTTCACAATCATCATTAATTATTTCAGCCTCTTACTCCTGTAATTATGTAATTAGACACACAAACACACACACACATGCATTTATACTTCAACCTCCTGATAAAATTTTAACCTTAAACACACACACACATAGACAAGATTTTTCACTCCAAGTTACGCTAGGATGCTCCAATTTGAAAGTGACTATTAAGATCTCAAGCTAAGATGGGAGCAACCCGACTTGTTCAATATTACTAATGTTATTATGCTGGTTAGGGGAGGTGGTGACCCAATTATCACACACTCATTGAGCTCACACAAGTCTGGGATGCCGGAAATGACCTTCAGCGTTTCAGCCTTCAAAAGACGGGGCTGAGGCTGAAGTCAAATAGAAAACTGTGGACAAATACTGTGGCCGAAGCTGAATTTTAAAATAAACCAAATATGTGTGTATTTGTGTGCATGTGCGTATGCGTGCGTACTTAAGCATGAAGTAAAGGATGGAAAGACTTACAGGTTAACAACAGAAATTCATTCTCTCACAGTTGCAGAGCTCAGGAGTCCGAAACCGGGATATCTGCAGGGCTATGTTCCCTCTGAAGGCTCCTTCCTTGCTTCTTCCAACTTCCGATGGCTGCCGGCAATCCTTGGCGCTCCTGGACTTGTAGATGCATCACTCCCATCTCTGCCTCTGTCTTCAAGTGGCCTTCTTCCCTAGGCGTCTGCTCTGTAGCTTCAAATCTCTCTCCTTATCCGGATACCAGTCACTGGAATTTAGGTTCACCCTAAACCAGTATGATATCATCTTAATTTGATGACATCTGTGAAGACCCCCAAATAAAGTCATAATCATAGGTACGGGGGATTAGGGCTTCCAAATATATTGTAGGGGGACACAATCCAACCCCCAACAGATATAATATCTGATTTAGGGTGAAGAGGCACTGGAATTGGGTAAGAAGGGAGGAGTCAAGAAAAACCCAGAGAAGAATAAAAGAAAAATGGAGGAGACAAAGAGGAAGAATGCAGAACAAAAAATATTTCCGTAAGTATAAATTATCCTGTTTATGTAAAATTTTGTGCGTGAATATAAAGAAATTAGGGTAAAGAGCTACTCTCTATTTCTCTTTAGGAATAGTAAGAACAGATAATCCTTTTATGTGGCTTACCAAGGGCCAAACGCTGTTTCAGGCACTGTACATTTATTAATTCCTTTAATCCTCATATCTCAACCCTGCGATGTAGGTACTAGTATTCTCATACCCATTTCACTGATAACGAAACTCGGGCATAAAAAGACACAGTGAAACGGTGGAGCCAGGATTCCAACCCAGGCAGTCTGGCTTCAGAGCCTGTGCACTTAATCATTTTGTTGTATACAACAGAATTCTGTTCTTGAAAAACAAAAACACTGTATGTGTGTACAAATGCTTGTATATTTTAGAAAAGGAAAAAATAAAGTGTCAAGATAAAAAAAATCTTGGTTGTGAAGAGCAGAGCAGCTGAAGGCCCTTCACTATTCCGATAAACAGAAGACGTGGCCCAGAGGGAAAGAAACAGGCTGCAGAGAAACCCGCCCCCAAAAATCACACCTACTTTTCCCACCAGCCTGTCCAGAAAAGGGTTAATAGGGAATAAGATTTGTCTCCCCCCTCCAGGCACAGAGAGAGAGAGAGAGAGAGAGAGAGAGAGAGAGAGAGAGAGACACCCCCACCCCGTCCCCATTTCCTACAAGACTGCCAGGGCAGGTTGCCACTTGGGATTATTTAATGGCACAATGGAAGCGTCTGTGGCATTTGGATCATCTGGTATTTTGGATGCTCTGCTAGTCTGAGGATTACAGCACCTGTAGGGATTAAGTGGTGCTGTAGGACTATTTGAAGTTTGGGGTTTAACCCCCACCTGGAAGGATTCTCTGGTAAGGTTGTAGGATTATCTGGGGTTGGGGGTTGATCCCTCACGCGGAAGGATTCTTTGCTACTTCAATATTCCTCATGCCCTGATGCCTCCCTCTCTAGAGTTTCGGCGAGTCCTTGACTCAGATCTATCTCCGGGCAGTTCAGGTGTCTTCTGGCTAACAGCTTCTGTTCCAGGAACTTGAGGGTGGCCTTGTGAAGTGCAGGATGCTTCTGTTTTTACATCATCACGCTGTTCTGAGGGATACACGAATGGTGGCATTTGTGTTTCCTGGGTTAAGGGTGATGGTAGATCCTTATTCTCAGGGGCCAATGAGAATAGCAGATCCTGAGTCACAGGGGCTGATGGGAATGGTGAATCCTCACTAGAAGAGGCTAAGGGGAATGCGTGGTAGTTCCTGGGTCTCAGGGGTTCTTGGGAATGGAGGCTCTTGAGTCTCAGGAACTTGTGGGACTTGCAGTAGCTGAGTCTGAGGTGCCAAGGGACTTGTGAACCCTGCGTACCAGAGAATGATGGAAACAGCGGTTCCTGTGACTCACTAACCAATGGGAATGGGAGCCTTGCTTCAGGCACTAACGGGAATTACGTTCTCATATCCCAGAAGCTTAAGCAAGTCCCAGCCTAACCCATAAACCGTATGTTATTCATCCATCTCCCCGTTCATTCATTTAGCAAACATTTTTCTGAGCCCCTGCTCTGAGCCACACCCTATGCTGGGTGATACTGAGGACAGAGATGACTCAGACCTACGACGCAGCCTCGGAGAATTCCCAGAGACAGACCCAGACACGGAGAATCCCGATACAGCAGGCTCAGCGCCAGGCCTAGGAGACCCAGCAGGGGGGTGCCCTTACCATCCTGGCCTGACTACGGGGCATTGGGGTGAATGTACAGTGGCAGTAATTCTGGACACCAAGTCAAGGTGCAGAATCTGACAAAGGCCCTTTTTATCATATATATGTGGAGGCAGGAGGGTCTGAGCACTGAGAGGCTCTGGGAGGTGATGGGGAGGGAAGACATGAAGAAGATAGTTTGTGTGCACAGTAAATCCAACATGTGCCCAATGAACCAGTTTGAACCCAGAGGCCTAGGTTCAAATCCTGACTCTGCCATTCACTGTTGGGGAACTCACTATTCAGAATGCTAGCTCCTTCCACGAAGATAAAACAGTTCCTGACAAGATTGCTGTGATGACTGAATGATAGAATGCAGTGGTTTTCCATGGGTGCACCACAAGGATTTTTAAACCATGCAATACCTGACTATTTTAGTCAGGGGCATTGACCTCTTTTCCTTTTTACTGGCAAATTTTAAAAAAATGACAACAGCCAACACAATAGCCATCAGTGTGAATGAATCAAAATTATAGCTTTTTTTTTTTTTTTGGTCAGGTCAGCAAAAAATATATTTTGGGGCGTGCCACAGAATTTTGGTAGTTTGTGCCATGCGATAAAAAGATGTGAAAATGTATAACATAATGTATAACAAATATCCAGCCCAGAGCCTGTCCCCCACTTACGTGTTCAAAAAAGGGCATGTGGGTCATTATTATTATTCCTATCATTAGTAAGTAATGATAAATTTTAAAAGGCCTAAAAGTATTTATCAAATATGTACATTCAGAGGCTTAAGAGCTTTGGAAGAAATGTGTATATACATGACCCAGTGATTTGCATATGCATAACCATTAGTTCATGGAACAAAAATCCCACAATTGAGTATAAATAAATAAATTTATAAATGAAATACTACAGGCACTAAGATGAACAAAGTAACAAGGTAACTCTTACGCATGGATATAGGAGATCGTTGTGATAGCGTGTTAAAAAAGCAAAGTATAGAATAATGTGATTCCATCTGGGCACAAAAAAAGGAAGAGGGGAGTATAATATATGTGTATAGATGTGTAGAATTCCACAGGAGAGACACACAAGGAATTGGTACGCGTAAGCTGTCCCCAGAGAGAGCTGAGAGCTGGGAGGCCGAGGCACAGCGTGGTGGTGGGGCGAATGCATTTTTCACCGCTGGAGCCCTGGAACTGTGTACCTCCCACTGCCTGAATGTCTTCCTTAAATGTCCCCTGGGCCCCTAACGGCCACTGGGTTCCAAGCTGTACATCGCATCTTCCCGCTCCTGTACCCTCTTCTTCCCCTTGGTTCCCCACTGGGAACAACCCTCGTCCTCTCAGATCCTGGGCCAGTCCCCTGGTGGTCGAGCTCCTTCATGCCTTCCCTCCGGGTCACCTCCCAGAGCCTGCTAGTGCTCAGTCCCTCCGGCCTCCACACATTCACTGCCCCACCCCCTCCTCTCCGTCCCCAGGGTCCCAGCCCCAGCCCCGGCATCCTCTTCCCCAGCCTGCCAGCCTCCACCACGGGGCCCAGCGGGGTCTTTCTGACACCCACATCTGCCCCGGCCCCTCCCCTTGCTCACAACCCTCCGGGCTCCTGTTCAATCTCAGGAAAAAGTCCCCAGCCTGGCCTCCAAAGCGCTTCCGATCCGGCCCCGCCCACCTCCTCGGCCTCGTCTCCCCGCTCCCGGGCTCGTGTCCTCTAAGGCTCCAGTCAGCCTTGACTGCTGCGCTCTTCTCCCGGAATCGGCCCTGGTTTCCTGCCTCTGGGCTTCTGCTCAAGCTATGCCCTCTGCCTGGAACGCCCTTACGGCCGCCCTCTCCCTCGGCCACTCAGATCTAACTTCTCCCTGTTGCTGGAGGTCATGCCACGAGCAAGCTCTGCCTCCTCCGCGGGTCCTTCGGGCTGTCTCCTGCTGGAAGGCTGCCTCCCGCCCTGGGCTCCCACAGCCGCCGGCCTCTCCCTTGCCCGTACCCCATCACCCTTGGATTGGAACTGTCTGCGTCTGGGTCTGTCTCCTCCTGCAGACTGGGAGCTCCGTCTGCAAGGGCAGCTGTGGGTCTGATTCACCTTTGAGTCCCCAGTGGGTGGAAGGGTGGGGGCGACCGCGGCGGAGGGGGAGGGAGGAGCAGGAGGCAGGGAGAGGGAGAGGAGCAGACCCTGATGGGGAGGTGTGTGCGCGTGTGTGTGAGAGAGAGAAAGAGAGAGGGAGGGAGAGGAGCATGCACAGGGCAAAGAGGCTGGCCGAGAGGAGGAAGGCAGGCGCGGTGGAGGGACGAGACGCCGATACCGGAGAGACGGGCCCGGCCGCGGGAGGCGGAGGGAGGGAGCGGCGGGAGCGCCGCGGGCCCGCCGCCTCCCGGCCCCTTTTGTCCCTTCCCTCCCCGCTGCGTCACGCTCCCCGGCCGGCCTCCCGCCCGCGCCCTCCCCCGCCCGCTCCTCCTCCCGGGCTGGATGGAATTTTTTCCCCTGGACCGGGGCCAGCGGCGGGGCAGGGGGAAGCCAGGCTCGCTGGGCCGGGCGGCGGGAGGGGCCGGGGCGGGGGCCCCCTGGGGAGGGGGCTGGGCCGCGGGGTCCCGGGCGGGGAACCGGGCCGCGGCACCCGGGGAGTCGCGAGGAGGGAGGAGGGTGGCGGGGACGCGGAGGCTGGGGAGAGGCCGTCGGGCGGCGGCGGCGGCGGCGGCGGGCGGAGGATGGAGAGCAGCCGGCGGCCGTGGGCCCGGGAGACCCTTCCCTGCGACGCGGGAGCCGCGGAGCCGTGAGTCTGCGGAAGGGGCGGGGGAGGGGCCCTGGGGCCGGGACTCCGGGGCCCCCGAGGGAGGAGGCGGCCGGGGGCCGGGGTGGCAGGGATCCTGGAGGGGGGGGCGGGGGCAGACTGGGGACCCAAGCTCCCGAATTCTTGGAGGAGGAGGCTGGGGGCCTGGATTCGGGGGTCCGGAGAAGGAGAGGGCGGGGAACACCCCCTGGATTCCACTTGGAGGAGACGTGAGCTAGGGGTAGCCAGGCTCGGAGCTGAAAGAAACAGGGGGCAAGATGCCCGCCCGCGCCCTCGGGGTAGGTGCCGGGAGTCTGGCTTTGGCGGTGCCTCTGGCGGCGGAAGGGTTAACGTCTGGCTGGAGGGGCGGGGGAGGGGCAGGGAAGAGGCTGCGGGGCTTTGAGGGGTCAAGGGTGAGCCGTGCCAGTGGGAGGGGGCCGCGGAGGCGGGGGGAGGTTGTCTGGGCTGCCAGACAGGCCAGGGTCAGCGGCGGGGGCAGGGGCTGTCTGGCGGAGGAGAGGCCCTGCATCCAGGCTCCCCTGGGGACGTGGGATTCCAGGCCCCAGCCCCCTCCCCGCTTAAACCTGGGAGTCCGCAACCCAGCCCCCTCCCTCAGAATTCCAGAACCGGAACCCCTAGCCCCTTCACCGCAGGACCCACGAGTCTGGCTTCCCCGCCTCTTCTCTCAGACTTGAGAGTCCACACTCCAGCCCCCACCCTCCACGAAACCCCAGAGTTAGGGCCCCAGGCCCCTTCCCGTCCAGAACCCAGGAGTCCCCACCTCCTCTTTTGCCCCCAGCTGGAGTCCATCCCTACGGGGGTTAAGGGGGCGGGGCATCTGGTTGCCATGGTGCCAGACTGTTTGGGTCTGCTCTCTGACCCTTGGGGGCTCCCCAGGGTCTGCAGAGAGGGGGAGGGGGACCCAGACCTGGGGGAAGGCCAGCGCCAACCCCTTCCCCAAATCGGGCCTATGGGCCCAGGGAGTTCGAGTATTCACAAACGCCTTGTCCAGTGACCTTGAAAAAGTCCTGACCCTTCTCTCCGGGTCTCAGTTTCCCCAAGAAGAAATTTGTTGGGGAAGTGGGGAGATGGTCAGGTCCTACAAATCTTTAAGATTCTCAGCTTCCTCTCTCTCATCCCCCTCCTCAGGCCCCAGGCAGCCCCGGGGCATGCTGGGAACCCAGGCCTGGGCTCTGGGCCAGGTTGTTGGGGGGGCGGGGGCAGCCTCCTCCCTTCCCCTTCCTCCCCACCTTGGCCTGACTCTCGCCCCCGCCTGAGGGTCTGGGAGGTTGGGAAGGAGGGACGGGGGATGAGAGCTGGGACCGTAGACCCGTCTCTGGCCCCCGCCTCCCCCTTTCCTCCTCCGCCCCCTTCCCGCCTCTCCTCCCCCTCCTCAGCAGGTCGCTACCCCAGCCCTGGGCCCCTTCTCCAACCACCCCCACCCCACCCCCAGCTCCAGACCTGGCTCGGAGCGGCGAGGGGGAGGGAGAGAAGGAAGGAGAAAGACTGAGAGAGAGAGAAGGAGAAGGGAGGGAGACAGCAAGAGAGAAGGGAAGGGGGGGAAGGGAAGGGAGGAGAAAGACCTAGGAGGGAGGGAAGGAGAAAGAGGGAGAGGAAAGGAGAGAGAGAGACCCGGGGAGAGAAGGAGACAGAGATGAGAGATGGAGAGAAGGGGGAGGGGAGGAGGGAGAGGGAGTGAGACTGGGAAATTGAGGGAGAGAATTGAGAGGGACAAAGACAGAGGGAGGGAGGAGGAGAAAGGGAGGAAGAAAGGAGGTAAAGAAAAAGAATGAGAAGAGGGAGAGAGAGAAGAAAACGGGAGTCTGAGGAAGGCACTCTGAGAGAAGGAAAAGACAGCGGAGCCAAGGGAGAAATACGCCGATGCAGGAGGAGGTGGGAACCAGGTGAGACAAGCTGAGACAGCCAGGCGGCAGCAGGACGTGAGAGAGAACCATAAAGATGGAGCTGGGGCAGTGAGCAAGACAGGGAGTTGGCCTGAGGGAGAGACCCCCCAGGTGCGCAGACTCTTGGCCCAGGGGTGGGAGGGTGGGTGCTGGGTGCTGCCCACCTGGGAAGCCTCCGTGCTCGCGTGGCTCTGCCTGGCATTGACCAAGTCCCTGCGCCTTTCAGGGGCTCAGCCTTCCCACCTGCAAAATGGGGGGGGGGACTGCTGATAGCACCCAGATCTCTGGGCTGAGATGGCAGGGTCCCTGGGCAGTGTTGGAGCTCAGGGATGGTAGCTGTCGTCATTATAAATGATGAGAGGCCAGAACAAGGGATAAGAGAGGGGGAAAAAGACTCAGGCTTGGAAGCTTTCTTATCCCCTGGCCCGCCTCAGCCTGATCCTGGATTCCCGAATCTGACAGGTGGGTAGGGAGCTTTCTTGCCCAGGGGGCCAAACTCCAAAGCAGGTGAGGTTCGTCTGACCCCGCACCCAGGAAGTCAGGCTGGCTGTGCCTTCCACAGGGAGACAGGCCGGGCTGCACTCACGGGGCTGAGGGAGGAGGGGGCTGGGGCCTGGACTCCAGGGACCTTGGGGAGGAAGGGGCTGGGGGCCTGAACTCCTGGGTCCCCCTTGAGGATGGGCCAAGGGACTGATTCCTGGGTTCCTTGGGGAGGAGGGGGCCGGGGGCCCGGATTCCTGGGTCCTGGCACCCACCCGTAGAACCGACCTTGCGGGGCCTTCGCCGCACACAAGCTCGTGTCTGTGGGTCCGTGTCGGGGGCTCACCATCGCAGCTGGGGCCTCCCCGGCCCTCCCCACCCTCCCTGGCCCCCCTGGCCCCCCCCCCCGTCTGTCTGTCCATCCGTCTGTCTGTCCACCGGCCGCGCCCCCCGGGCTGAGGTAGGAGGTTGTATAGTTGAGGAGGACACCCACGGAGATCACTATACGGCCTCCTAGCTTTCCCCAGGCTGCGCCCTGCGCGGGACGCCCACCCGGCGGGGACCCCCAGCCCCTGCCCCACCCCACAGGGCTCAGGGGGCTGCTGCAGGGACCCAGGGAGGAGGAGCAGGGCTGTCTTTCCCTGTCCTCGTTCCTTCTTTGCCTCCTTCACTTCCTTCAAAGACTTTCCCATCAAGAAAGCTCTCTTCTGCTTTCTCCGTCTCTCCCCGTCTGTGGAGCGTCTGCACCGTGGCTTCTCAGACTCTCTCTCCGTCGCTGTTATTGTGCTTTCTGACATCCCTCCGTGTCTGTTTCTGTCTCTCAGGCACTCACAGTGTCTCTGCGGCGTCTCTTTCTCTGACCCACCCCATACCCCTCCCCCAGGGCCTGTTGGGCCACCACACACCGTACTGCCGGCCTCTGGGTCCCTGAGACCCTTTAACCTGTGAGGATGTCCAGGATCACAGGTGAGGTTCTTGGGAGCCTGGCATCCGGCCCAACCACAGCCTGAAATTTGCCGGCCTGACCCCTGACCCCTGAGCTCTCACATCCTTCCTCCCTAAAAACCCCCAAGCCTGACATTAGACCTGCAAATGAAATCTGACTTCTGACCTCATGCCATAAGCCCCTCCCCCTCCCATGATGACCTCACAAAGGTCACCAGCTTCTTGCCAGCCCAAGACCCTTTGCTATGGTCCGGTTGGCTCCAGCCAGTGCTGTCCCATGCGCCCTGGTGGCCCTCTCAGTCTTGAGGGCACCTGCCTGGGCCTGCCTCCTCTGCTTCACATCCTACAGTGAGCGCCTCCGCATCTGCCAGACCTTCGTGGGCATCGAGGGCCCGGAGCTCCAAAAGTGTGAGGAGGCATTCACGGCTGCCTTTGCGAGCCTCCTGGACACCGAAATCAGTGAGAAGACCCCACCACACCCTCCAGGGCACTGAGCGGTGTGCGGAGGGAGAGACCAGAGAGGTCTGGAGAGACCCAGGAAGAAAGAGACAACAGGCTGGTAGACAGAGATAGGGGACGAGACTCAGAGGGACAGGAGGATGGAGACTGAGGGACAGACTCAGGGGAGGAGAGCCTGGGGGACAGAGACTCAGGAGGATAGAGACTGGGAGGAATAGCAACTCAGAGCAAGGGGAGGACAGAGACTTAGGGGACAGACTCGGAGGGAAGAGGATTTAGATGTGGGCAGCAGAGACTCATAGACAATGTCTTAGAGGAACAGAGAATGTCCGCGTAGGTGATGTGGTAGGGGGAGCCGCTTCCCTCAGCCTCTGCCCCCGCCCACTCCCAGACTATGATGAGAGAAGCCACCTGCATGACTCCTTCACCCAGATGATCCACTCCCTCCAAGAGGTCGCCACTGCTCAGGGTGAGTGGGTGGGGACGGCGGCAGTGGGGGGTGTGGGCGTGGAGCCCCCAAGAGATGGGTACGTGTGCAGGGCGTGGATGTCCCTGGGATGCGGCAGTGACCTAGGAGCAGATGGCACTAGGTAGCCAGTTCCTTGTCAGGACATGATGGCAGGAGGTAAAGGGACAGAAATACCTACAAATCCGAAGCCCACTTGGGATCAGGTAAACAAATTCTGACCTCTCTGTGTGGCTTTTCCTGGTTACAAAGTTCTCGACATGTTACTGCCTCCTCCTCTACCTCGCCTTACCTGCCTGTGAGGCGGGATAGTCTCCCTGCGCCCCAGGATGGCTTGGGAGCTCAGTGAAAGGGAAGGGCCCCCTGATAAGATGACCTCAGGGAGATCTTCCTCTGGGCTAAACATAGAGTCATATAGTCCTCATGCCGGAGCCTGGAACTGCTCAGGGAGGAAGGGAGGCCTAAGTTCCGTTGCGCAGCAGAAACTAGCCTCGGAGGTCCGGGGGCTCATGGATTTGTTTGTTTTTGTTTCTTTTTTTTTTTTTTTTTAATTAGAGACATTGAGTTTTTCATTTATTTAATCATTCAGTGGGTGCTGCCTGTATGTGCCCGGACTGGGCATCAAACCCAAAACCTTGGTGTATCGGGACCAGTGCTCTAACAAACTTAGCTACCGGCCCAGGCTACTCACAGGCTATTTCTACATCTGCCGTTACTTTTCATTTCCTGCTCTTGCCCACCAGGCATTTTGACAAAAGATCCCCAAAGATGGGGAAGTTCCCATCCATCCAGCGGGTGTCCAGGGGTCCAGCATGGAGAACACTTCAGCTGCGGTCCCCCCACCCCCGAGAAGACCGGAAGAACTCGAGCCAGCCTGGGGGGGGCGGGGGGCGCAGGACCCCAAGAAATGCCCTTTTCTCCACACGTGGGCCATGTTGTCCCAGAAGGTTTTGAAAAGAGGGGAACAAGAGCCCGCTGGGGCTGTGTGTGGGACTGTCTGGAGTAGGGAGAGCGGAGGTGGGGTGACGGAGGCCTGAGAGTTGGGCTTGGGTGAGGCTTGGGTCTGATGGGCTGTTCGGGTCAGGCAGAGGAGGCTTAGAGGCAGTGCCTGGTTTGGCTCCATGTGTGGGTGGGTGGTGGGTCGTCCCTGAGATGGGGGGCCGGGAGGAAAAAGCAGTAGGGGTAGATGACACGCTGGGCTACGACATAGTGACCATAAGGGCCCCGGGGGACCTCCCGGAGGCAGCTAGATACGTGGGTCCAGGATTCAGCTGGAAGGTAAGAGAGACTTGAGACGCAGTCCTGTGGGCAGGGTCAGCTCTGAGTGTAGAAAGACCCCGTGGGGCCCTGTGGAGGACCGACTGGAGGCCGGGAGAAGCTGGTGCAATACATTCCACAGAGGGTTATTTAATGTGCCAGGAACAGCACCGGAACACAGCTGCGACCAAAACTGAAAACCACCTGCCCTCAGGTTGCTTATATTGCAGAGGGCGGGACAGACAATAAACATAATCAATGAAATAGCGTAGTACAATATCAATTGGTGAACCGTGCAATGAAAGAAAACGAGAGTAAGGGAATGGGCCAGTGGGCTGATCATTTTAAACAGGTTGGTCGGAAGAGGTGCAAATGAGAAGGTCCAATTGAGCAAACACCTGGACAAGATGACAGAGAGAGCCATGCAGACAATCCAGGGCGGGAGGGATTCCAGGCAGCGGGAAGAGCTAGTGCAAAGGCCTTGCGGCCAGTGGGGCTGGAGGGGTGTCACTGAAGGGGAAATCAAGATGAGGTGAAAGAGGCAGCAAGGGGTCACATCCAGTTTGGGCCCCAGTGTATGTACCCTCAGAATCTCTTGGGAGCTTGTTGAAACACCGGAGTCCTGGCCCCAACCCTCCATTTCTGACCAGTAGGTCTGAGGTGTGGCTTAGACACGGACATTTCTAACATGTTCCCAGGTGGCGCTGCTGCTGTTCCTGGAACACAGTTGACATGTTGGACTGACTGTGGCCTTTCTTCTCGAGATGGGGGGAGCTGTCGGAAGATTTTAAGGAGAAAGACAGAATGTGACAAAGGCCATGTGGGATAAAGGCAGAAGCAGGGAGACCAGTGGTGGTTCAGACCAGTCACAGTGGTCCCGATGGGCCAAGATGAGTCTAAAGTGAGGGAGGTGGGGCACCAGGATGGAGGAGAAGGAAGGGCAGGGATTTGACCATGTGCTACACCTGTTCCACACATGGGAGGGGCCGTGTCTGCCAGACAGTTATTTATGTTAATTATCTTCCTAAAGGATTTCCTCATACCAGCCCTGTGAGGCAGGGTTTTATAGTCCCATTTTCCACTTGGGGAATTTGGGGCTCAGCTGGACAGGGAGGATGGACCCAGGAGGTATCTGGACCAGATGTATGTGGGTAACGGCAACAGAAAGATGCAAGGTTGACTTCTGGCTCTCTCCCAGATGGAGAGACGTGCTGGCTTGGAGTGGGTCTCAGTGGTGGCCGGCGACACTCTTGGTGTATATAACCGTGGGGTGGGTAGTATGCCATAGGCGGCAGTTACATGTGGTGCTCTGGAGCCCAACTGCTTGGGTTCAGATCCAGCTATTTGATGTTAGGCCACTTTCCTACCTCCTCCATGCCTCAGTTTCCCCATCTCAGACTTGGGGATGACTCTTCTGTAACACACACCGTGTGCCCGGCACCATCCTGAGCAGTTACAGACATCAATCTCAAGCAGTCACTGAATGGTACCTGGCACGTAATTTGGAGTGGGGACGCTTTTATGTTGTATGGTATATTGAATGTCCTCCCAACCCTGGCAGGTGGACACCGACACTGCCCCCGTTTCATGAACAAGGAAATTAAGGATCAGGAAGGATAAGTCACATGGCTAAAATCACACAGTGGGGCCAGGGGGTCCTGTGATGGATATCTCAGCTGTAAGCTGCCATTCTCATAAATGGGAAGCCAGGACTCAGACCCAGATCTTCAGAAACATGTGAAGCTCCTAACCATAGGCACCTCTTTTGAGAAACTTAACAGCATCGACCCATGCCCCTTCATGGTTCACTTGCTGTGTCGCCTGCCCCTTGGCCCCCGGGCATTCCCTCCGTCTCCCAGTGTGTAATAGAACAGCCCCACTCTCCTGGCTCACAGTATATCCCACATTCGCCCTCACCGTGAATCACTGGGTCTGGCCCACAGATATTTCTTAGATGACTCCAACATCCTGGCCTTTCATTTGAGCGTCCCACTCTGGCCACATCCTCCTGATCATCCTGCCATCTCCAGACCACACGCCTGCTCTGTGGCCAAGGAGAGACCTCTAAGTTCTTAACTCTTCATTTTGAACCCACTTCCTGGCTTTGGTGCCCCTCTCTCCAGGTTATACCCAGTGATCATCACTTCAGCCACTTGCCAATTTCTTCCATTCTCTCCCTTTATGTATGGTTTTGTCACGGGAACCCGCGATGGCTGAAGCCAGCGAGAAGTTTATTCTCCCGTATAAAATAAGGCTTGAGATAGGCACTTAAGCCTAATGTGACAGCTCCATTTTCTTGGAAACCCAACATCCTCCCAGCTTTCTGCTCTGTCATTCTAGGGTATACCCTTTGTCCTTGTGGTCCTATGTGACTGACAGAGCTCCAGCCATCAAATGCAAATTTCAGGCAGCAGGATGGAATAAAGGGAAGGGATCAATAAGATGGCACCACTTTAAGGTTACTTCGTATTACTGCCACAAGACACTTCCACTTGTGTATCAAAAGATTGGACTGTCACATGACCACAACTAGATCACATGGTCACAGCTAGCTGCAAGGGAGGCTGGGGAATGTAGTCTTAAGCTAGGGGTGCTTTTCTGGCTGAAATAAAGCCTTCTGTTAATGAAAGAGAAAGATATTTGGGGGAAGCTGACAATCTCTGTATTAGTTTGCTGAAGCTGCTGTAACTACCACAGACTGGGTGGCTTAAGCAACAGAAATTTATTTTTTTCACAATTCTGGAGGACAGAAGTCCAAAGTCAAGGTGTCAGTGTCAGCAGGGTTGGTTTCTTCTGAGGTCTCTCTCTTTGGTTGTAGTTGACCATTTCTCTGTCTTCACATGGCCTTTTCTCTGTGAACCCAAATGTCTTCCTCTTATAAGGAAATCTGTCATATTGGATTAAGGCCCACCCTAAAGACCTCATTTTAATTTAATTAGCTCATTAAGACTGGATCTCTCCAATGGCAGTCACATTCTGAAGTACTGGGGGTTAGCACTTAAACATATGAATTTAGGAGGAACAGTTTAGCCTAGACTGATTTCCACATTTCTGATTTCCAAAATGACTTCTACCACTAAATCAATCCAGCCATCCACTTTGGAAAATCACAAAACCTTGCAGTTTGGAAGCCATTACAATGGTCAAAACTCAAAACACTCATAAGGACAGAGAACATGAAAGAATGAGAGAAGAATAGAAATGAATCAAGGTGGGGACTATGGAGAGGTGGCAAGTACATGCACCAACTAAAGAGGGTGGCTGCTCCTAGGCTCCTGCTAATTGCAGCCTCGTGGAAATTCCGTATCTGTGTTACAGGTCTTCCTAATTTTTATTTTTTTAGATTTTATGTATGTATTTTTAGAGAGAGAGGAAGGGAGGGAGAGAAGGAGAGAAACATCAGTCGGTTGTCTCTCACACACCCCCAACTGGGGGCCCAGCCCACAACCCAGGCATGTGCCCTGACTGGGAATCGAACCAGTGACCTTTCAGCTTGCAGGCTGACACTCAATCCACTGAGCCACACCAGCCAGGGCTCCAAATTTTTTTTAAAACAAGTACCAAACGTTTTATGTAACTTTCCCAATTTTACAAATGGCAACTGGGTCACTTTTTAACACTTCCAGGCTAAATATCACACATCCAAGTGATAGGCTTGGGCCACAGGCCACCACCAGTTGTGGTCTCCATCCAAGTTGGATACTGGAATTTTATATATAATTACTGAGCACTTTCTAAGACTCAGGGCCAGCTCCTGGGTTCTGGGGGCACAGCACTGAAGGAGGATGTGTTTACTTAAGAGAAAGACTTTACATGATCACCATATATATAAAGTAATTGCAAACTGATGAGAGCTATGAATGCAATGAATGGGGAACTGAAAACAAAAACAGGGAACTCAATTAAATTATATTTGTGGTCAGGGAAAACCTCTAAGTAGATGACATGAGGTATAACGTGAACTCATGAACTCTCAAACCCCTTTGTAACACTCTTATAAGTCACCACTGCCTATATAAGATACGACATGAAGGATGAATAGGAAGAGGGGAAAGATGTAATAGAAACAGAAGCCAGCATGTGCCAAGGTCCTGAGGTGCTAGAGAATATGCTTTTTGTCCAGTTAGGAGATGTGAAATATGGACAATAAGAATAGAGATTGAAAGGAAACTAGGCCAGACCTAGGTAAGCTTGGTGAGGAATTTGATCTTTATCCTTTCCTTTCCCTTCAACGAGGTAAACAGATGATATGGAGAAGGGCTTCCATCAGAGACATGGTCAGGAGGCAGAAGCAAGGAGACTGGGGATTTGTCAGCCTTCCTAGCAGACAGGGTGGGAGGAGGTAAGACGAGGAGATGCTGTATATACCAGAGACATCAGGGTGGAGGCGCTGGGGAAGAGGCACAGACACCAAGACAGCGAGGCCAAGAGAGCTCGCCCGGCCAAGGGGGGGGTTGGAGCGGGGAGGTCGGTGTAGGAGGAGAATCTTCACCACAAGTCCTCCCTCCACCCTCCAGGGTCCTTTGAGGTTGCCTTCCCTGATGCCGCGGAGCAAATGCGGAAGGTCATTTTACAACTTAAAGAAGGTAAAATAGATTCCATCTCCTTCTCCCACGTACACACACAATTAGAAAACCCCAGTCCTAAAGTGGCCATCCGCTCCCTTCAGGCCAATCCCCTGGTGGATCTCTGAACTGCTTTCCCTAGGTGGGACGCGGGCTCTTCTCCGGTGCGGACCACTCAGCACCTGGCCCCGCCCCTTCGATCTGAGATTTCCTCCCCAGCAAGGACCCCTTGGCACGGCCCTGTCCCAGGTTAGCCCAGGTCTGTTCCGGGATCTCTGGCTCTAGCCCTGCGCGCTCTGTGAAAGTGGGTTACTTACTTTAGGCCTGGCCACACCTCTAACTGGGGCCCCGAGAATCGCCAAGGGTCTAGCCCCACCCTCTCGGTGGAATGAATATACCAGGGCTGGCCCCGCCTCCTTAGTGCAGGCCTCCGGCCCTTAGATGGCCATCGGCAAACCCGTGCCTGATCTTTAAGTGGAATTCTGCAGGCCAGGCCGGGTCCCCAGGTGGAATATAGCAGGCCTGGTCCCGCCCCCTCCGAGGAATGCATCCGGAGGTTCGGGTGGGCACCTCCCTACACTTCCAGGGTCGTAACGCTTCCTCTCTCTCCGCAGCACAGGCCTGCATCCCTCCCTGCGGTAAGACCTTCATTCAAAGCTCAGAACTGCGGGAGTCAGGGACAAGGTCGGGCCGGAAACAAGGGACTTCGAGTGGGGCTTCGAGTGGGACAGCAGGGTTGGGTCTCAAACCCGAAAGAGGCCAATAAGCCCTGGAGAAAAGTCAAGCAGGCATTGCTCACAAACATCATAGAGGGTGGGCCCAAAAGTCGAAGCACACCAATAAAAATCTTAGACCTGGAGACTGGTGAGAGTCAGCCAATGAGCGCAGGGAAGGCGGGATCAGGTTCTGGCCGGTGGAACCCATGGAGGCTTCCAAGACCCGAACTTGCCCAAGGGACCCGGGCTGGGGAAGGCCAAGTGGAGCTCAGGCCCAACGTTCCCGCCCACAGGGCTCCAGGAGGTCGCCCGGCGTTTCCGCTGCCGCGGGTGCTACTCCCACGTCTGCGACCTCCCGCTGGACTGCCCAGGTGAGGGGCGGGGTCTGCAAGGGCAGGAACCAGAGGAACTGTAGAAAAGAGAGCTGAGATGGGGGAGGGGGGTAGCCTGGGGCTAAGCGGAGGTGGTGACGCGGGACCGTCTGCAGTTCAGGACGTGACAGTGAATCGAGGTGATCAGGCCATGTTCTCCTGCACGGTGAACTTCCAGTTGCCCAAGGAGGAGATCACCTATTCCTGGAAGTTCGCAGGAGGAGGTGTGAGTCGGGGTGTGGCCAGAGCGAGGGGTTTCGGAGGTGGGTTAGGCTTCCTAGAGGATGAGAAGTCAGGACGCAGGGATGAGGCTAGCGGGAGCTCGGTCTAGATTCAGGCTTCGTGTAAGGAGGGGGTTCCCAACATTTAAGGGAGGAGTCAAGGCTCACCGGGCAGGAGCCGGCCTTGGGGGGTTGCGTAGTGATTTAGGGAGGGTAAGCAAGTATTAGGCCCCAGAGGGCGGGGTCAAGGTTTAGGGGGCTGGGCTATGCGTGAACAGAGAGGGCGGAGGCCCGAAGGCGGGGTCTAGCTCGGGGGCGGGGCTTGTACATTTCGGGTAACGAGTCCCGGCGGGGGGGCCCTGGTCCTCCCGCCGCATCAGCCCGAGCGTTCTGCAGGTCCGGACGCAGGACCTGGCTTACTTCCGAGAGATGCCGCGGGCCCACGGGTACCTGGCGCGAATCCGGCCGGTGCAGCCAACGCACCGCGGGACCTTCTCTTGCGTGATCTCGCACGACCAGCGCCCCCTGGCGCGACTCTACTTCTTTCTTAACGGTGCGAGCGGGGCTGCGCGGAAGAAGTGGTTGCCGGGGGCGGGGCTTGCGTCCTGCTGACGTGCGCGTCCCCGCAGTGACCAGTCGGCCTCCGCGCGGGGAGACCGAGCTCCAGGTCTTATTTCGGGAAGTGCTTCGCTGGGCGCCGCGGGAGACGATCGAACCCTGGAAGCCGAGCCTGGGCGAGCTGCTGGCCAAGCCTGGGGCTCTGACGCTGAGCAACCAGTGCCTACTCGGGGCCGCAGCCGCCTTAGCTTCAGCCGGTGTGACCCTGCTGGTGTGGTGAGTTCCCGGGACCCCGGCTCCCAGCATCTGGCGCTCTCCTTACATCGACCCGGGTATCCAGTCCCCTCGTTTTACAGACCCAGGAGTCCAGCCCTCAACCTTTCCTCCCTCAGACCTGAGAGTGCAGGCGCCCGGTCCCCTCCCTCCTCGGAACCAGGAGTCCCGACACCCAGCCCCTCCTCTCTCGGACCCAGGAGTCCAGTCCCCGAGCCCCTCTCCCTCAGACCCAGAAGTCCAGGCCCCAGACATCTGCTCCCCAACTTCCCCCCCCCACACACAAAACTCCTTATTTCCCCAGGATGTTCTTCCGGTGGTACTTCAGTGGCAACTAATAAAGGTATCTGTCTCTTTCTTATTCTATTTCCATTCCAAAAATAAAGAATATATTTCAGTGGTACAGATGTTTTCATCTTTGAAGGTGGTTACTGCCAATGTTGGTAGGGGGAGGGGCGGCATACCCCAAATGTGCCCAGGGGTCTGTGCCTCCAGAGTAACAGTACTGTTATAGCTGTCACAGTGCAGGCCCTGTGTTGAGAGACTGAGGGGCAAGCCCAGATCCCTCCCCAGACTTCTGGCAACCTCCTCGACGTTTCCAGCTGCAGAAGACACCCTCGGCGTGATTCTTCTCACCCCTTCCAGGACCTGACTATGGCTCTTTCCTCCCTAAAATAATGTTTTGTCCCTTTTTGGTCCAGTTAACTTGGTCCTGTTCCTCCGAACAGCCTTTTATATGTATTAACTCATTCTCATGACAACTCTGTGCAGCCAGCACTGAATTTATTGGCCTGATTCCACCTCCTCACCACCACCGGCCCCCCTCCCACCCCGCACACTTTATTCTCTTGTCCCTTCTGCTGGCCTTTGCCATGTGCTGTTCTTTGTCCTTAAAATGACTCTACCTCACTGCACAGGTCCCAGCCTATCCCCCTCTTTTAGCCCATGCATTGCACTCACTTGGATCTAATGTGAACTTATTTTTTCATTTAGTTTTGTGTCTTCCCCACCTAAAAGATAACACTCCCTCGGGCCATGTACTCATTCACTGATGTCTTCATTCACTCAGTGAATATTTACTGCGCGCCAAGCATTTTCAAACCACAATGAAGAGCTCAGAACAAACGAAAATCTGCACCCTCACAGAGTTTAGATGCCAGTGGGCAGGGAGACTATAAACTTAAAAAACTTAAGCAAGATAACACAGGCATTAGGTCATATAATGATATATGTGATGGAGAAATGAAAACAGGGAAAATGAGGTAGGAAAGGTTGGGGGGATGAAGGGAACAAGAGGAGCTTTGAAGAAGTCCTCACATTAAAGAAGGGGATGAGCCCTGGCCAGGTGGCTCAGTGGGTTGGAGTGTCTTCCCATACACCAAAAGGTTATGGGTTCGATCCCCAGTCAGGGCACATAGCTAGGTTGTGGGTCCGATCTCCATTTGCCTCATGTACAAGAAGCAACTGATTGATGTCTCTCTCCCCGATGTTTCTGTCTCTCTCAAATCAATAAACATCCCTGGTGAGGATTTTTTAAATGATAATAAAAAAGAAGGGGATGAGATGTGAGCCATGTGGGTATTGTGTTTTTTGTTTGTTTTATTGATTTGAGAGACAAAGAGAGAAACAGTGATCTGCTGTTCCACTTACTTAGCATTCATGGTTGATTCTTGTATGTGTCCTGACGGGGCACCGAACCCTCAACCTTGGCATGTCTGGATGACGCTCTAACCACGTGAGTTACCTGGTCAGGGCTAAGAAACAGCTCTTTTTTTTTTTTTTAGTCGTATTTTTCCCCCTATTACCATTTATCTCCCTATAACCTCTTCCACCTCCACCCACCCCACCTCCCCATCTGGGCATTTATGTTACAAGTGCTCCAGCAAAAGAAACAGAAGCAAAAGCCCTAAGTCAGGAGTGTCCCTGGTTGTGAGTGGGGGTGTGGGGAGGTGGGGAATGGCAGAGCAGCTGGCACAGGGCTTTAGGAAATGAGGATGTGGTGAGGTCCTGGAGAGCACAGCGCACCAGGTCATGCAAGAACTGGGCCACCGTAAGGTCTGGATTCTCCTTTGAGCGCACGGGTGGTTTTTAAGACAAGGAAGGTCATGATTTGATTTGATGTACACTGTTTGGGTAGCAGAATACAGGGGGCAAGGGGAGAGGCAGTGATCCAGGCATAAAATGGCAGCTTTGGTCGAGGAAAGAGATGCAGCTGCGGTGACAGACAGGATAAGGAGCAGTGCTTCCAGGATCTGCTGAAGAGAAAGCCAGTGGCATTGGCTGTTGGATCAGAATGTTGAGTATGAGACAAAAGAGAAGGGCCATGGATCAATGGTCAAGACAACAGCAATGGCCAGTAGAACCCTCTTCTCTGGAAATGTTCCAGAACAGGTCTACGATGTCCGGTACGGCAACCTTCGGCACACGTAGCCGTGAAGCACGTGAAGTGTGACCAGTGCAACTGAGGAACCGAATGTGTAATCTTTTCTATAGCTTTAATAACATCTCTAAATCGCCCTTTCTCTACAACAAATCTAGAGGCATGTGTCTGGGGGTCCTTAACTACGGGTCACTCTCTGTGCTTCCTTCCTCCAGAGCTCCTGTAAGGCAGCCACGGGCCCTTCATCTGTTTCACTCTGCAAAACTGGCCAAGGGTGTGGAATTCAAAAGATGCTTGGTAAATGTTTTGGGGACTGGCTGAATCAAAAGAATGAATGAATGGGGAAAAATGTAATAGCCTTATGCAGTAGTGGCTGCTCTTGTGGACGGTGCAGCTCTAGCAGATTTGGCCTGAAAGGCTGGAAGGATGGAGTTCTGTTTACTTAGAGGCTGAGAACTGCAGGAGCAGGTTTCATGGGGGTGGAAGGGAAGGACGGGGAGCACAAGTCAGGAGTTGGGACGTTACCAAGTGGAAACGTCTTGGTAATTTGGTGTTCAAGTCTGGAATGCAGGCGTGTGGTCTGATCTGAAGGTTAAAATATTGAGTCCATTCTCCAGGGATGGAGTGGGAATGAGGCGTAATACTGGGTGCACAGAGGAAATGAGTGTAGGTGGATAAGGTGATGATAAAGTTCCTCTAATGTTAAGCAGTAGGTGACATGAGGAGGAACCCAGAAGGAAAATGGAAAGCAAGGCCCCTGGCGTCCTGAAAGCCGAGTGAAGAGAGCACGTCAAGTGGGGAAGGGGGGAACGGCACTGAGCACGGACAGAGGTTCAGCCTCAGTACTGAGGGCAGGTGGCCTGTGTGAGCACAGGTACAGATGGGTGAGGATCATGGAGGCGGGGACATGGAAGGTCGTCCTCTTGTCCCTTCTGTTTTCTCAGAGGTAAGGTGAGGCAGGGGGAAGAGGTGTGGGGTTCGAGGAGAGAAGGTGTGAGCTACCCTTCTTCTGAGGGGCCCAGGAAAACACTCTCCATGGTGCCGAACAGAGCCCGCGTGTGGTGGGTGCTCCGGAAGTATGTGTGAATGAGGAGTTGAGAAATTCCACCCTCACAACAACCCTGGCCCATTGGATTAATAGTCCTAACTTTCTTTTGAGGGAACTGAGGAAGGAAGGTATCCTGTCTAGTTTCAAACAGCTGGAACCCAAGATGGAGCCGAGAGTCCCCAATTCTCAACCACAAAACCCCCTCCTGTTTCAAAAGAAAAAAGAAAAAAAAACAAGGGTGGTGGGAGAGGCTTGGAAGAAAATAAATAAAATTCTTTATTACATCCTAATCACACCGTACAAATGGAGATTAAATAAGAGCAGGGAGAAAGTGGGGGGCCCCAGAACAGTATGTGGAGACTCCTTGCCCCTAAAAATTCACAACCTGATTAATAAATACCCCTCCCCAGAGACCCAGAAGCCCCAGCCCCAGAACAGTCCAGGCTGAAGAATCTTGGGTAGACCCCCCCCTCCCTTCACAGAGGGGGGAAACTGAGGCCCAGAGAATTCACCCGTAAGTTCCTCGTCGATCCTGGGGCCTGATTGGTCTCTTGCCTCCCCTGAAGACCCCTTGGTCGGTGCCCGGGCGCCGGAACTCACACCTGGACGCGGTAGCCCCCAGCCCGCCGCCGGCAGAGTCTCCTCACGCCCACCCAGTAGAACGTGAGCATGAGCACCCAGTACCCCACGTAAGCCCCGGCCCCGGCAGCCAGATGGTAGGCCTCGGCAGTCCTGGAGGGGCCGCTCCAGTCGGCTCTGGCCTCGTACACCACGCTGCGCACCAGGCCGCCGAGCAGCAACAAAGCCCAGAGGGCCAGCGGCAGCACAGGGACGTAGTTGGCAGCCAGCTTCCTCCGGCCTGAGGTGCCCCAGCCACTCTGGTTCATGGTGGCCAGCGCCAGGAACTTGGCAGGCAGGAGGCCTCCCATGTAGAGGGGCGCGTAGAGCGAGAGCAGCAGCATGCGCGCGCAGCCCCGCAGCCAGGCGGCGAAGGCCGCCTTGGCCAGCGCCACTCCCTGCACGCAGAGCAGCACCCACAGCAACGCCCACGGGCGGCCGGCGTAGAAAAGCCGCAGCACCGTGGCCGCCACGAAGAAGGGAAAGAGTCCCGAGATCACCGCCTCGTAGGTCATCCACGCGTGGTGCCGGTGCCACCACAGCGCATTGTACAGCCACTCGCGGAAATATGACTTGGACCAGCGCGTCTGCTGACTCAGCCAGCGCAGAAAGGACGCCGGAGTCTCCGAGTAGCAGCGGGACCGGGAGGTGTACCTGGACAGGTGAGAAAGGAGTAGGCATCAGCATGGCTTTCCTTGGGGACAGGAGTCCAGAGCCAGCATTGGCCACTGCACATGGCCTCTGAGCAAGTTTTCTCAACCTCTCTGAGCCTCAGTGTTACTCTGTTTAAAATGGTGTTAACAATGGTTCCTACCAAACGGTGAAGATTCAGTGCCAAGTGCTTGGGACCCGTATGTGGTACTTGCTCAGTAAATGGCAGCTACTATGGGCCACTGTTTACTCAATGACTAATAACACTCTCGCCATTACTAATATTACGGTTACTGACGCTATTACTAATACTGTCACTAACCTATTACGAATACTCCTGCGCTTACTGTTATTGGCAGGCCCCGTGGTGAGGAACGAGCCAGACGTGGTTCCCGCCCAGAATAGCGCATGTGTTGGAGCTTCTCAAGAGAACCATAAGCCTTCCTTCCTGTGATCACTAGTCAAGCATTTCATTTCCTACCTTTAAACTTCCTATCCCCCTTCCTGGTTTTATTTATCTATAACATGTATATTCTACACTTTTCTTACTTATTGTCTGTCTCCCCAATCAACCTAAGCATGAATTTGTGTCTCTTTTGTTAACTGCTGCATTCCCAGAGCTGAAAACATTGCAGGCGCTTGCCCTGGCCAGCCAGCTCAGTTGGTTGGAGTGACGCTGCAATGTGCCAAGGTTGTGGGTTCAATCCCCGGTCAGGGCACATACAAAAAACAACCAATGAGTGCATAAATGAGTGGAACAACAAAGCAGCCTCTCCCTCTCTCCCTCTCACATCAATAGATAAAAAAGTTTTAAAACCATTTTAGACACTTAATATCTGTCGAGTGAGTGACAGATTTTAAACTTGGGTTTACCCCAAGTTCTTTCTGGCCCTTCCACTGGATCTAGCTTTGTAGAAATAACTTTCCCCCGCTCTAGCCCGTGCACCCCTGAGTCTCATGGAATTACATCTCTCCCTGAAGCATTTACTAGTTTGGGCACTCTCCTCCTCTGTCACTTAATTCTTCTCGCTTGCTCTCTCACTGGCTAGATCCTGTTCTGTGGATCTCTTTCCCTTCCCACCTCACTAACAGTAATTGTGCCGCCATGGGAATCTGTGTTCTCGGTGACAGAGCCATCTCACCCCTCTCATGTTGTATCTTCTTGGTGGGATCCCCCACCCTCACCGTGCCTCCCTTGGTAGAGTCCATTGAGTCGCATGATTCAATGCAAATGCCACCTCTGCCCCTTCTGGTCTCTTCTCTCTCCTCTAGTGACTCACTCTTAAGAGCCCACTGTCCTGCAAGTTACTTGGGCTGTGGCAAATGCCCACACACAAACATTTGTTGAGATAATCTGGTTTCTGCGCACGTTTGACTACCTGTTCCCCTCCGCTTACTTGGTGGCGTAGCCCATGCTCAGCATGCGGTTGGTGAGGTGCCGGTCATCCCCAAAAGTGCAGTGGGTGCCCAGGAACTTCTGGTTGTACCAGGCCTCAAGAAACTGCTGCAGGAGGTTGTTCCTGTATAAGCCTAGGTTGAGGGGGGAGCAGATAGCCGTGTCAGCCTCTGATGTCGCCGACTCCACCCCCGCTTCTATCTCAAACTCAAACTCCTCTCCAGTTCCGGCCCCACCCTTAAATCGCGTCCATCCCGTGCTCGGCCCTCTTGCCAGCCACAACTCCAGCCCCCATCCTGCCCTCAACCCTAAATCCTTCTTCAACCCCACCCCCCTCTCAAGCTTGCCCCGATCCTGTCCTTGACCCACGTCCACTTTGATAGCAAATTCACCCCAGTCCCATCCCCAATCCCGTATCTATTCTCTGCCCCAACCCCTACTCATCCATATCCCAAACCCATCTCCAACCCCAAACCGGCCCCCCCAGTCCTGACCTTGACTCCAAACCCATTCCAGCCCCTTCCCCAAACTCTCCCCTCCGGCTCAATCCTCACCCACACTCTTTCCTCGGCCCATTCCCGACACCAAACACATCCCCTCTTCCAGCTTCCTACCTTATCCCTATCCCCACCTCCTGCCCAAGCCCCTGAATCTGTGTCCACAGACTCAGTCTCATCCTCAACCTGTTGTGGCACCCCATCTCCGCCCCTGCACCCACAGCCCTCCCGTGCCCTCTCCCTGCTCACCCAGGGGACCACTGATACAGGACACACAGTGGAAGTAGCTCTGACAAGCCCGCTCCACATTGAAGGCCACCCAGTACCGCAGGCTGCTTAAGAAGCTGACCCAGGAGTCCAGAGGGTTGAGGATCCGCACGTCTCCCCCAACAGCCCCTACCCGGGGGTCCTCATCCAGCACCCGCACCAACTCCAGCAGTGCCATAGGGTCCAGCCTCGTGTCTGAGTCACAGACCTGTGGGGTAGAGGGGTCAGGGTTAGGCCAGAGCCCTGAACAGAACTGGTGCTTGAGGGAAGGGCACCAAGGGGCAGTGAGGAGCTGGGACACGCTGCAGCCAACTGGAACATAACCTTGAGTTTTCAGTAATCTTCAATGTCTAATGACACGTTAAGATGACCCCTAACCCTCCCAAGACCCATGTTGTTGTATGATACCCTCCTGCGGGGTTTGGGCAAGACCTGTTACTCTCTTCTAACCAACAGAATAGGGCAAAAGTTATGTAACTTCCATGTTATACGACCTTATATGGAAATGGTGAAGGGGTTTCACAATGTCATTAAGGCCCCAATCTTCCTTTTTTTTAAAAAAAAAAAAAAAGATTTTATTTATTTTAGAGGAAGGGAGGAAGAAAGGGAGAGAAACATCAATGTGTGGTTGCCTCTCATGCAGCACGCCCCGCCCCCCGCCGCGGGACCTGGCCTGCAACCCAGGCCTGTGCCCTGACTGGGAATCAAACCGGTGACCGTTTGATTCGCAGTCTGGCGCTCAATCCACTGAGCCACACCAGCCAGGGCAAGGCCCCTAATCTCTTGACTGTTAATTAATCAAAGGGGATTACACCTGGTAGGCTGACCTAGTCAGGTGAGCCCTATAAAAGGGGGTCTAGAAGTCCAAGCCTTTCTGTTGCTAGTCTGGAAGAGGTAAGCTACCCTGAGTTGTATGACTGCTGGGGGGTGGGGAGGAATGAATTCCATCAACAAATACGTGGCCTTGGAAGAGGCCCCTGAGTCTTAGATAAGGCTGATGACTGCAGCCCGATGCTACGCTGCACACAGGATCCAGTTAAGCTTTGCCCAGACTCCTGACCCATGGAAACTATGCGGTAATGAATGTGTTTTGTTTCAAGTTGCAAAATGTATGTCAAAAAACTGGCAATGCATTAAAGAATGAATTGCTACATTGAATGAATGAGTGAATGACTAGATGAACAAGTGAATCTCTATATTAAATAGATAGGTAAATGGATGAAAAAATAAATAAGAGAATTTCAACACTGAAGGAAGGAAGAGAAAGGACTTTCTTCTTCTAAATTTAATGAATAAATAAATGATCTCCATATTAGATAGATAAATAGATGATTGATAGAGAGGTAGCTAGCTTTATAAATGAATGCGCAAAGAAAAGTTTCTACACTGAATGAAGAAGGAATCTCTACACCGGGCAGATGAATAAATAAAGGAATGTGTTATCTCATATAGGATGGATGGATGGATGGATGAATAAGTAAAGGAAAGACCTACATTGAGCAAAGGCCTCCGGGAAGTGGGATCTGGGCCTATATGGTCACGGTGGGGCGGGGGCGCCTTCCACTCACCTGCACGTAGTCCACCGAGTCGCCGAGCGCTTTGAAGGCGGTGTACATGACCTCGCGCTTGCCGCCCCAGCGCTGCGCCACGCACACGCACCTGCGCGTCCTCACCAGCGCCTCCACCGCCAGCCGCCCGGGGTCCTCGACCTCCACCTCCCGGTAGGCGCCCTCGCCCACGGCGCCCGCCGCCGCAGGTTCCCAGGGCTGGTGGTAGTTGCCGTCCCACACGTAGGTGGCCGGGTCCTCGTCGGCGAAGATCTCGCGGAACATGTCAACCATGTAGAGGTCCTCGGTGCGGTTGCCGTCCACCACCATGACGACGCGCAGCCGCGAGCGCGGGTACAGCAGGGAGCGGGCGGACGCCAGGCACTGGCGCAGGTACTCGGGGTCCTCCTGGTACGCCGAGATGGTCAGCGCCACGCTGCGCGCCGTGGCCGCGTCCAGGGGGCCCCGAGCCGCCGCCCGCCGCGCGGCCGCCGCCACCCGCCGGTGCTCCAGGTACGCGAACAGGCTCTGCGCCACCAAGTGCGCGGAGAGGAAAGCCCCGTAGAGGCCGAAGGCTAAGAGGCCGTAGCGATCGGAGGCCAGCGGCACGCCGGCGGCGTAGGCCCAGGTGATGAGGCCCAGGATGAGCAGCGCGAAGAGGACGGTCAGCACCCGCCGGGCCAGGCCGGAGCACTGACGGGCAGTCCGGCTGGGCTTGGTCAAGTCCTGTTGGAAACAGAGAGAGGAGATAGCAAGGGGAAAGGGTCCTTTCTAGAAGGGAGGACCTCCTGGGTCTTCCCCGAGCCCGTGATGACATCCCTGTTTCGTAAAGAAAATCCCGAGTACCGCGAAGTTGTTTTCCATTAGTTAACGTAATTGTGGCAAACAGTTATCAAGGCCAAAAACCTGCTTATATTGACTCTAATGCCTTTTTTTTTTTTTTTTCACATTTCTACAGCTCCTAAACCCATGAGGGTTATGCTCAGTGGAGTGTCACGGTTTAGTTAACAGGGGTCCCCCCTCTCCTTGGTGGCACATAAAATAATGATTCATCTCACAATCAGAGGTTCCTTAGTGTTGAATGAAGAATAGTAATAATAATATACTGTACATCTAAAAGAACAATGCAGTACGGTATGTTCCAGGAGTTGCTCTAAGCCTTTGAAGACAGTAACTCATTTTAAACCTGACCACACCATTACTATCACCCCCATTTTACAGATGAGTCACAGAAGTGCAGCAACCTGCCCATGGTCACACCCGGAGAGTGGAGGAGCCAGGATTCGAACCCTCAGAATTCAGTCACCAAGCCACATCCTGATATACTGGACGTACTCCTCTGGAGGGCTCTGGGGGACCAGATAATGGTAACGGCCACCATATAGATGGCAAAGCCGAGGACCGATGAGCCAGGAGGAGTGGGTTGCTCAAGGTCACAAAGCTCACAGGGCGAGGAGGCTTTCCTGACTTCCCACCGGCCGGGACTGGTTTTCCTTCTCGTCTCCCCAACTCCCTGACAGGGCCAGGTGCCCAGCCTGGAAGAGCCCAGAAGAAGAGGGGGAGGGGCGCCTCCGTTTTATTGGCTGTAAAGTGGGGATTTAGCCTGTTCCGTGCCAGGCACCGCTCTCGGGAGGTCGGTACTGTTGCCTGAGGCACAGAGAGGTGGGTTCTCTGGCCAGAGTCCCTCGCAGCCTGGCTCCAGTGCCCTCCTCTAAGCTGAGCTGCCTCCTCTGTCACCAGTCCCCTCCTTGGGTTTATCATGAGTGAAGTGAGACGTTAAGCTATAGAGCTGTGTTGTCCATCCAACACAGGAGTCACGGGTCCCACAAGCCTACTGAGCCCTTGGAATGCAGCCAGTGCGACTGAAGAACCAAATTGTTCATTTTATTTAATTTAAACCAATTTAAATTTAAACAGTGATCCTCGGTTCCGTTATTGGAAAGCTCTTCAGTGTGTGTGGGACCAGTAGGATCTGTGTTCTTTTTCAATGGTAAATATTTGGAAATTTAAGCATTTCCATTGAAAATACTGAGTATGAGGAAAAGAAAGTAAAATGCCTCATTCATATTTTTGTATTGGTTGCATGCTACAATGATAGTATAGCACACTACACGTCTGCGGCCCAGGGCCCGCTCTCTTTCTCGCTGTGGCCCGCAAGCTCGCACTGCTGTTTACATTTTTCAGTAGCTGGAAAAAGTCAAAAGATGAATCATACTTTGTGGCACATGAAAATGATATGCAATTCAAATTTTGGCGTCCTTAAATCAAGTGTAATCGGCAGACCACCGTGCTCATCTGTGTAGATTGTGTGTGGCTGATTTCACTAGTTAAGTTGCAAAGGAGACCACATGGCTGGCAAAGCTCAAGTACTATCTGGCCTTGTAGAGAAAAAGTTTGCCAACCCCTTATACATTGGGTTAAATAAAATATATTGTTAAAATTAATTTCACCTGCTTCTTTGTACTAGTAGCATAGCTACTATAAAGTGTTAAATCATGTGCGTAGCTCACGTTCTGTTTCTTTACAATAGGGCTTAGGTGGAGCTTTTGGCCTGGTGCAGGTAACCGCTCAATATTAACAATTATTATGACTTCCTCCTCCTCTGTCCTTTTGCCCCAGAACAAGCCCTGCCTGAGTTTCTGGGGGTGGCCAGATTTATCCTGGAAATCACCAAGGTGGGTGGGCATCTGCACGGTTTTAACTGCAACCACACGCATGAACACACATGTATCAGCTGTGCGTATGCTCACATGACAAGTAACAGAATGTGCCCACGTAGGAAAACACTCATGTCCTAGAAAATGACCCAGACGCCTGTTCTAAGGCAGAGCTTAGTGATCCTGAGCCCCCACTAACAGCCACACAGATGAACTTGGGGACACATGCCTCTCAGCAGAAAGGAGCAATACTGGCAAGAGACCCTCACAAGACAACAAACACACAGACCCCCACCCGTGGGTCTGGAATAATAGGACAGAAATAGTAACAGGGGAGTTTGAGCCATATGACATTCCCATTTTTACACATTAAGGGTGATTTAACTTGAACACATGAGAAGAAATCCAGGCCTAGGTGTCAAGCAAATTCCTCTCTCCCCGCTCCTCTCTCGCACTCACTCTCTTTTGCTCACTCTCTCCTTTCTTCTCTCTCCCCACCTCCCACCAACACACAGACAACACGGATTTATAGCAACAGGAACACGGACGGGTCACATGTCACACAGGCATGGGTGGCATGGCCACCTGCACACAGACAGGACCCGCACCCTCAGCCGCACATGGTCACTGTCCCACACAGATGGTCGCTGTCGCACACCTGAGCCCACACAGAACCCCAGCACACCTGGCCACACGCCTGGGAGCGTCCCCTCCGCGCCCCCAAACCCGGCCGGCGGTCCCACACACTCTCCTGCGCGCACCTGTCTCATCACTGCGAGTCCGGCTGGGCTCTCCGCTCTCCCGCTGCTCTCCGCGTTGCTCTGCGGCCCGAGAGCTGGGGGGGCCATTTGAAGACCAGCGCCGGCGGGGGCGGGAGGAGGGGTGACGTCAGGGCTGAGCGGGGCCAGGGGCTCTGAGGTCACGCACGCCGGGCAGCTCCACCCGCTTCCCGCCATTACCCCCTCCCCGCCCCGTGCGCCCAGACGGGCTTCCCTTCCCAATCCCCCGACATCGCCACCCTCCCCTCTCCTCCCTGGTCTCCCCCATCATTCCCCTCCCCTCTCCATTTTTCTCATCTCCTGTCCCCGAGCCTTGTCTTTCTCTCCATCCCTGTTTCTGCCGTCTCTGTCCTTATCCCCCGTTTCTCTCTCCCTCCCCGTGCCCTGCACCCCTCGCCTCCTCCTCCTCACCCTCGACAGCGCGGCCCCTCCTCCGCCGTCGCTCCTGCCCTGCCACATCTCCTCCCCTTCTGGCCCCAGAACCCAGCCAGGGTTGGGTCCCCCAGGGACTTGTCTGGGGAACTGGCCGATGGAACGAAACGGGCACACGTGCGTGGCTGTGGGTGGGACCGTGTGTGCTGGGTTGTGAGGCACTGGCTGTTGGGAGCTGGAGCTGTGAGTGAACGTCTGTCCGGCCGGCGCCCCATTGACGGGTCCATGTGTGCCGTGTGTGCATGTGCGTGTGCATGGGCGTGGGCGTGGGCGTGCGTGCGTATGTGCCAGGGCCTGGGGAGGAGGCTGAGGCACTGGGATCTGTCTCCCCAGGGGCTTGGGGGTAATCTCAGAGCTGGTGGTCAGCGCCCCCGGGAGCTGCTGAGGAAACTGAGTCAGCCTAAAGGTGCGAGTCCGGGGCCCTGGGGCCTCTGACCTCCCGGGCCCTCAGAACCAGAAGATTCAGTGATAAATGTCAGCGTCTCCATGCCCTTCTTTTCATGATTATTTCTGTCTCCTCCTCTTACGAGGAAACCAGTGTTTGTCTCTCCCTCCGTATCTTTCTCCCACCCTGTGTCTGTGACTCTAATTCTTTATCCCTGTGCCCTCCTATGTCCTTCTCTCTCTTTGTCTCTGTCTTTCTCTCAGTCTACCATTTTCGCCTCTGCCTTCCTGGCCCTGTTTCTCTGTCCATCTGTCTGTCTGGTTCCCGTTCTGTGTGTGTTCCCCTGTTCTTCTCCCCCCCCTCCCCCCCCTCCATCTCTCTCCCGCTCTCTCCCTGCTCTCTCTGGGTTTGCGCGTGTCTGTCAGTTTCTGGCTCTCAGTCTTCCCAATGTTCGATTCTGCTTACTCCACGCCTTTCTTTCTTTTTGAGTATCTCTCCCTGGCTCTCACCCATTGTCTCTCTTTTTCTCCCTCTCCCCTTGAGTTTCTCTGCCTTCGTCTCTCTTTATATATTTCTCTCTCCTTTCTGAATAACTGTATCCCTACCTTCCCATGTTTTCCTATCTCCCAGTTTTCGTTTCTCTCTGTTCCTTTCAGGGGCTGCCCATGTCTCCTTTCCCTGCCGCTATCTGTGCATCACTCTGTCTCGGTCTCTCTCCTCCCTCATCCTCGCTGCCTCTCTGTGCATCTCTTCCTGAGGCTTCATCTCTGTGTTTCACTGTATCCCTCCCCTCACCCCCATTCACTGTTTCTCTCTGTTTTGCTGCCTCTCAGTCCTCCTGTCTCCCCCCTGCCCCACCTCGTCTGCCTGCCCTGGAGTTTTCCCCACGCGGGATGCCAAGCCCTCGCCCCCTGAGCTTTCCTGGAGCGGCGGCCTGTGCTGGGCCGGCGGCCTGTGCTGGGCCAGCGCCAGGCTGGGCCTTCGCCTGAGCCTGGCTGTCAAGGGGAAAGAGGCCAGTTCAGGGCCGGAGCTCGGGAACCCCGCCCACCCACCGGAGCAAAGTCAGCCTGTGCTGACGGCGTTGCCGGGAGCCTGGGCCACCGCCTGGTGTCTGTCTGTGTCAGGATGATGGGTCCTCCGGTGGGAGCTGAGCCCAGAGCAGGAGGGGCCAGTGATTCTTCTACCCCAGGGTGGGGAGAGGGGGAAGTACAAGCTCCACTCAGAAGCTGGGCATTTGACTATCCAGCCCCCACCCTGCCCTGCTGGGTGGAGCTGCTGTATAAAACCAGATGTTTCTAAAACCAGAGTGTGGACGAGGGAGGAGGGACCAGGACTATACACCCCAATAGTTTCCTCCTCTGGGTTTCAGGAGTTCGGGCCCCCAGCCCCTCTTCCCTCAGACCCAGAAGTCCAGGCCCCCAGCTCTTCCTCCCTTAGACTCAAGAGCCTAGGCTCCCAGAATCCCTTGAAGGGAGAGATGACCAAGGCTGGAAGAAAGGAAGACAGGGCTAAAAGAAAAGAACAGAGGAAAGTGGGCCCTCCTACAGCAGGCAGGTACTCGTAGGGGTGGGACTACCTCCTGCAACCCTCACGAACAGCCATGTCTCCCAGAACCCCCCACTCCGACGGGGCTGACCTCCGGTCCCTGCCCTGGGTCCTCAGGGGCCCTCCCAGGATTTCAGAAAAGCCTCAGGGTGTGGTTACAGACCAGCAGGACAGAGGAGAGAAGACTGGGGCGATAATAAGGCAGACATGGGCAAAAGGCAGAGGACAGAACATTTGTTCACTATGGGGACATCCCTTGTACTGGTGACCGGCCGGGCTCCCAGCTGGGCGATGCCGGGAACAAAGATGACTAAGACCTGGCCCGGCCCTTGAGGAGATGCCAGTCTGGTAGAAGAGACAGCTGTGTAAACAGAGGGCCACAGACCAGTTGGAGGATGCACCAACTCAGCCGGAGAGTCAGGGAAGGCTTCCTGGAGGAGGTGATATGCTTGAGGAATTAGCCAGGGTAAGGGCAAGGGAGGGGGTGGGGGTTGAATAATGGAGCAGAAAAGGCATCCAAGGCAAGGAATGCCCTGACCAGTCAAGAAAGTATGGACGGATTGATGTGGAGCATAAATGATGAAACACGGTGGGTGGGGGGGAGTGGGGGTGGGGTGCCTAGCAAGGTCCACCCCTCAAAGGTTTTGAATGCCAGATTCAGAGGCTAGGACTTGGTCTGGGGGCGTTGGGGAGCCATGGGAGGGCTGTGAGCAGGGCAGGGACAGGCAGCTCTGGCACCAATGAGGGACACAGTGAAAGGACAGGCTGGGGACTTCTGGCCTGGGCATCTGTGCGGTCGGTCATATCAGGGTTTCCTCTGGACTAGAGCGAGCTCTGAGTCTGAGCTTGGAAATTATGGCACAGGAGAAGCACTGGGGATGGGATGGGCAGAGCCAGGTCGACCCTGAGGAGCAAGGCGACAGAAGAGGGACCTCGGAAGGGGGCGGGCCACTCAGCCCTTCATTCCCTAGAGCTGTCCTGCCTAGTCGTTTCAGGGATGAATTTTATTGTCTCACTGATTACTTGCCTCAGGGGAACTATGGAGAGCAAGGGACCCAGGGAAGTAACTTGAGGAGGTCTGTGTTTTGTTCAATGCTTGAGTCCAGGCAGATTCTCTGCAAGGCGTCCTGCTTTGGGACGATCTAGATACTGTGAGACAGAGGAGAGAAAAAGCTATCGTCTTCCTACAGAAAGTATAACTTGCCCATTTAGTATCTTTTTTTGTATAATGGGCGTCTCCCTGGTTAGCTCGTGAGCTTTACCCAGGCAGCAGTCTCTACCTGTTTTGTTCACGACTGTTTCCTCAGGGTCCGGACCGGTGCCTGGAGCACAGTAGGTGCTCATGCATATGTGTTGAATGAATGAGTGGGGTTGGGATGGAGTCAGAATGGTAGGTGGAGAGGGGAAATAGAAAAAAGAAGAAAAAGAGAGAAGATGGAAGGAGGAGGAGGGAGGGGGAAGCGAGGGAGGGAGGCAGGGGAGGATGGGGAGGGAGGCTGAGGAGTGGGAGGGGGAGCCCAGCAGCTGGGAGGCCCCAACCAGGCCCGGGATCCTGGTGTCCACCCCTCAGAGAGGCCAGTCCTGAGAGGGATGGTGTGAGAAGCTCCCAGCGAGGTGGGACCCTGGGCCAGGCATCCCAGATCAGCGAAGGTCCCAAACCTGGAAGCAGACGGCCCTGGACTTCCAGGAACTCCGAGGGCTCAGACCTCAGCGGAGCTCTGGCTGCGCTGTAGTTCCACCGCCTGTTCTTCCCACACACTATGTTCTGGGAAACACCTAGGCCTCCCAGATCCTGCTGGAATCCTGAGAGGGAGGGAGGAAGGGAGGCGGCGATGAAGATACACCCACCTCTGCCTCTGGAGAGAGCTGTGGGACCTCCAGGCCAGGAATTAGGGAGGGCTCAGCCTGCCCATAACCCTGTCCCTCCAGCTGAAGCGCCTCCATATTGCTTCCTCCATTGCTGGTACCCCTTCCCCGGAGGAAAACAGACCAAAAGAGCCAGGGAGAGGGAGAGAGAGACTTCCTTGTTCCCAGCTCTATCCTCTCCCAGGGAAGCAAGACAGGAGTGGTCTCATTTTCCAGAGAGGGAAACTGAGGCCTGGAAAGAACCGTTTCCTGACTCAGACCTGTGTGGCTCCCAGGGAGGCTCTTCAGGCCCTGGTCTGTGGTGAAGGCCGACCCAGGGCTCAAGGTGGCCCACGAAACTGCAGCAGCGGAGGAGGGGAGGCACAGAGCCAGAGAGAAAACTGGGTCCTGCAAAATTTCCTGTCGGGAGCTCAAAAGGGGATGGGCTGCAGAGGCCAGAGGCCAGGCATCCTCTTCAGCACATGGGAGTGCAGGGCCCAGAGGCCTCCTCCTTCAGACCCCAGGGGGCAGCAGAGCTAAGGAGGTAAGAAGGTCACTAAGGGAGGAAGGACTGAGGGCCTGGACTCCTGGGTCTGAGGCAGGAGGGCCAGGGGCCTGGACTCCCGGGTCTGGCCTCTGGGACCTGCACTCCCATGTGCTGAAGAAGATGCATGGCTCTGGCCTCTGCAGTCCACCCCCTTCTGAGCTCCGACAGGAAACTTTGTGGGACCCAGTTTTCCCTTGCAGGCAGGCTGTGGCTCTGTGCCTCCCCTCCTCCGCTGCTGCAGTTCCGTGGGCCACCTTGAGTCCCCCGGGTCAGCCTTCACCACAGACCAGGGCCTGAAGAGCCTCCCTGGGGGCCACTCAGGTCTGAGTCAGAAGGCGGATGTGAGGATGGGGCACTGGAGGGACTGGGAGGAGCCGGTTACTTGCATGTTCTTGGCAAAGGACTGGGGTTTTTTCTTTCTTTTCCTTTTTTTTTAATTGAACTTTTTGAGGTGGTATTGGTTAATAAAACCATACAAGTTTCAAGTGCACAGCTCTTTAACATATCATCTGCACACGGCATTGTGCATTCACCACTGTTTTATTCTCCTGAGCCTCTATCTTCCATCTGCGAAATGGAGCTGTCTCAAATTGTCCCTCACAGGGTAGCCCTTCAGATTGGGAGACAGCGCCTGCCTGGCACACTGGAATTTTTGGTGAGTGTTACCCATTTCTCAACCAGCAGCAACTCAGGTGGCAACAGGGGGAATCCTGAGAGGACCCGGTGACCTTCACACACCCTGACTGCCTTAGCTCTGGTGTGCGGAGTCAGCCAGGCCAGGGCTGGGAGCCCAAGCTCTAGAGTCAGATGCTCCTGGGTTTGCCAAGGCTGGTGGCCTCCCGCAAGCCACCTCCCCATCCTGTGGGGCTTCCCCATCCACCTGCGGGCAAGGAGAGCCCATCACTCTATGGGTGATCCCTCGCCCCCAGTTCCCTCATGTCACCAGGTAGGGGAAAAAGACCCTCCCACCCCGGGCATTTCAGTGAGCTTGGCACAGCAGGAGGCTCAGAAGAGTTTGGGGAGCAGACAGCGCGGCACAGATGGTGTGCTAAGGAGGGGGTGCCCCTGCGGGCTCCACTGAGCAGAAGTCAGAGGCGGCCTGGAGGCCTGTCCTGCAGCGCGGGGAGGGCTGCGGGCTGCAGGCCCGTGGGCCGGCCACGGGGAGGTGAGAAGAGGAACGAATGCCGCCACCGTTTTCTGTCTGTCTGTTGCCAGCACCGGGCTGTGAACCCAGATCTCATCCTGGTCGACACTCCCCTGATTCCTGTGATGAGATCCGCTTTCCAAATGCCGCACTTTGAGCTCAGAGAAATGGCGGAAGGTGCCCAAGACCACACAGCCAGAAACCGGCTCCACTCTCTGCTCTTGTCATCATACCCGAGTGTCCTACAAATGGGTCTGTGGGCACAAGAGCATCCCAGTCACCTGGGTGCATTTGCTAAAGATACAGGTTACTGGGCCCCACGCCCACATGTTCTGACTCAGTGAGACCAGCGCCCCGGAAGTGACTGAAAGAAATGCCCCAGAGTTTGAACCATATGAAATTGCCATTTTTACAGACCCAAAGTGACCACATATCGGCTTTTTCATTTGGTTTGACTTAAACGGAACACACAAAAAGAGAAATTCAGACCCACGTATTAAACGAATCCAGCGCTCTCTCTTTCTCTCTCCCTCTCTGTAAAATGTTTACTGAAGCACGATGCACACAGAGCATTGCACATGCCATAACCGTCCCATTAGCGAAGGTTCACAAGGTTCACACGCCTGCGGAACCAGCGCCCACATCAAGACGCAGGACATGCCCACCCGCCTCCTCCCAGCCCCCCACCCCCGCGCGCGCTCACAGACGAGCACTGCTGTGACTCCAGTGGGCACAGGGGGCGCCCCTGTTATTACAGGTCCGGCAGATGCGCGGCCCCTCCGCGCCTGGCTTCTTTCTCACGTTACTGCGGAGGCTGTGAGGTTCCTCCGCAGCCGCGCCCGCCCGTCATTGCCGGTCGCTGGTTCTCCTTCCTGAAGCAGCGTTTCCCCGCTGTGATCATCCCCTGTCCCTCTTCTTTGTGCAGAGAGTTCCCCTGCAGGAGGGACTGTTAAGAGACCGTTTCCAAGTGAGAAGACAGAGGCTCAAAGTGGTGAAGCCCTCGGTGCCAGGAGCCTGGGTCCCCACGCTCCTCGGTCAGCCAAGAGCTGAGGGTTCCAGTTCTCTACCCCTCGGGAATCGTGCCCTGACGCGGGCGAGGCCCGTGAAAGAGCAGAACTGTCGAAAGCAAAGGGGAAGTACAGCAGCACCGGGCCCTTACACACAGCTTCCCTTCCTGCGGTTTCAGTTCCCCACAGCCAAATGAAAAATTGCAGAAACACATTATGGATCAGCTCTGAATTCCACGCAGTTCCGAGTAGCTTGATGAACTCTCACGGCGTCCCGCTCCATCCCACCGCTGCATGCCACCTGGGCGTGATGTGTACACCACCTGCACATTAGTCACTCCATAGCCCTTCCGTTACTAGGTGCGCTGGCACTTGTGTTCAAGTTACTCTTATTTTACTTAATAATGGCCCCCGAAGACATAACTCTTATTGCAGTGTATTGTTATAAGGGTTCTACTCTATTATTAGTTGTTGTTAACCTCTTACCATGCCTAATTTAGAAATGAAACTGTATCATAGGTTTGTGGGCATAGGAAAAGTATAGCATATGCAGGATTCAGTGCTGTGCCCGGTTCCACTGCGGCTCTTGGAATGCATCCCCTGCAAATGAGGGGAAACTACTGCAGACCCGGGGCTGCTGGAGTAGCAGGAACCAGGGTCCTTCCTGATTCTTACAGGCTCGCTCCTACCACCCCGTGACCCTCTGCACCTCCGAGTCCATTTGGGATCTTCTGGGCTGAGGACATAGAGGTCTCTTTGAGGTTTTAAAAGTTTTCAGAAAACACCACTGACTCTCTTACAAGCACATTGGTCAAAAGCAGAGAGAGCCCTGGCTGGTGTGGCTCAGTAGATTGAGCGCTGACCTGCAAACCAAAGGGTCGCTGGTTGGATTTCCAGTCAGGGCACAGGCCTGGGTTGCGGGCCAGGTCCCCAGTGGGGGGCATGTGAGAGGTAACCACACATTGATGTTTCCCTCTTTTTCCCTTTCCCCTCTCTCTAAAAATAAATAAATAAAATTAAAAAAAATTTTAAACACAGAGAGAAAACCAGGACTACAAAGACAAATGTGAGAGCATAAGGATACTCATTTCTTTGAACTTCCCGGGGACTGCGAGTGCCAGGTTCTGTGGCCAGAACACAGAGGCAAACGGGACACAGAACAACCCTAATGGGCTCAAGGTGGCACAGGGGAGGCCCTCGGGCACATTAGAGCCACCGGGGCCATGCCTGTGGCCAGGAGCCACATGCAGCTAATTAGATTTAAGTAGATTAAAATGAAATTAAATTTATAGTCTAGTTCCCCTGATGGGGATTTAGACTTGGGTTGGGTACTTGGCTATCATGAAAAAAGGTGGGGTCAATGAGGAGGAAGATTGGGAGAGGCTGTTGGGAGGTACAATTTTGATCGGATCCCAGTTTTAACATGTGGGCTTCCCCCCTCCCCACACACCAAGCAATTCTCCCACACCAGCTTGGTGTCCTGCGATGTAACTTAATTCTGACACAAACTCCCCAGAGACAGCATCAGATCGTTCAGGTTAAGGGCTCAGTCCTACAAGCCCACCTCTCTCCCAATTTCAGATGCCAATCGCTAGTCCAGGCTGCTACCTGTGCTTCTCTGACTGATCAGCTATAGATCAGAGGTTCCCACCACACCCTTGTTAGGTTCGATTTCCTTGCTAGAATGGCTCACAGAACTCAGAAAACCCATTTACTCACTAGATTACCTGTTTATTACAAAGGATATTAAAGGATACAAATCAACAGCCAGAAGAAGAGATACACAGGGCAAGGTCTCAAATAAAGGAGCATCTGTCCCCACGGGGTCTGGGGCCTGGCACATGGAAACTCTCCGAACCTCATTCTTTTTCTTTTTCTTTTTTTTAATGGAGGCTTCATCACATAGCCATGATTGATCAAATCATTGGTGACTTAACTCCACCTCCAGGCACTCACTTTTTAATTGTTTTAATTTTTACATTTGGGGGAGGGGAGCAGGTGGAATTGGAAGAGGGTATAAGGGGAATAAATGGTAATGGAAAAAAATACAATAAAAAATGAACTACTTTTAAAAATTAGCTTCACTGGTTTCATCTTAATTTTTCAAACTGCCTACCAGACAATTTAAAATGATTTATGTGGCTCAAATTTCTTTTGAAATTTGATGCTCTGCAGTGTGGGAAATAATCGGTTTTTTCCACCTGCATGCAACCACAGAGATGCCCCGAGAACATTCGTTCTCTAGAATCTGCAGGGCAGGACTCTCTGGGTGAAGATGGCGGAGCGCAGTTACAGCTTTTCATTGACTATGTTCGGCCCCTCCGGTAAACTTGTCCACATTGAATATGCTTTGGCTGCTGTAGCTGGTGGAGCCCCTCCAGTGGGAATTAAAGTTGCAAATGGTGTGGTATTAGCAAGGGAGAAGAAACAGAAATCCATTCTGTGTGATGAGCGAAGCGTACACAAAGTGGAACCAATTACCAAACATACAGGCTTGGTATATAGTTGGCCCTGGGCATGGGCCCAGGTTATAGAATGCTTATGCACAGAGCTCGAAAACCAGCTCAGCAATATTATCTTATTTGCCAAGAATCCATTCCTACAGCTCAGGTGGTACAGAGAATAGCTTCTGTGATGCAAGAATATATCCAGTCAGGTAGTATCTGCCCATCTGGAGTTTCTTTACTAATTTGCAGTTGGAATGAGGGACGACCGTATTTATTTCAGTCAGATTCATCGGGAGCTGACTTTGCCTGGAAAGCCTCAGCAATGAGAAAGAACTATGTGAATGGAAAAACTTTCCTTGAGAAAAGATACAATGAAGATCTAGAACTTGCAGATGCCATTCATAGAGCCATATTAACTCTAAAGGAAAGTTTTAAGGGCAAATGATAGAAGATAACATAAAGTTGGAATCGGCAATGAAACTGGATTTAGGAGACTTACTCCCACTGAAATTAAGGATTACTTAGCTGCCATAGGATAATAATGACGTGACTGACAAATCCAGAATTTCAGATAATCGCTGTACTTAAACATATTTAAAGTATGTTTTGTTTTGCAAACCTTTTGCATACCTATTTCTACATGATTTAATGGACTGATGTTTTTAAATACTTATAAATCAAACTGTTAAATCCCCCCCCCCCAAAAAAAAAAAAAGAATCTCCAAGGCAATCATTTGCAAAGGTTGATGCAATGAATAAGGAAGATTCCACAATGACAGGAGGGGACAGGAGGGGACCAGAAAGGAACTGCTGTGCAATTGGGACTCCACCAAGACTTGGAAAAGGGAGAAAACTTATGATCTCCAACCCACACAAATCATGCTGGTTGCCATTTATTGAGCCCCTTCTGTGGGGCAGTTGCTGTATCAAATTCACATCTTTCTTGCCTCTGAGCTCAACAAGCTGGGAATTGGCTAAATGTCACTATCAACAAATGACAAAAGAAGAAACTTGTGTTTTGACGGGGGAACTATGACTGGCCTATGGTTTAAGGTTGTAATTTTGACAGGGCAGGGCCGAGTCCTGCGGAGGGGTCCCACACAACATCCAGTGCCAGTCTCTTCATGTGGCGACACATCGCTGCTCTGGAAGGCTACTCCTTCCCTATTGCTTTCCTTTCCCCTTGGTCCATAGTAATTATTATTTCAATCTTTCTGCTTTCTCCTTAAAGCTTTGAACCTCTTCTGTCATGCCTGCTCACAGCTGATGTCCTTGCCCTATACTCCACCAGTCCACATTCCTGTCTGCTCCAGCTTCTACCTCCATGGCCAGAAAACAAGTACCCCTACCTAAGACCTATGCTCTACTTGTCCTCTGAATCCCGCCCCTTCGTTTCCTCAAGAAACTCCCTCCTTCACGTATCCTCTCTCTCTCTCGCAGCATCAGTATTTTTCTCTCCACTCCGTCATTCCTATCAGCACCCTCACACAGGCTAGAACCTCTTTGCTTTAAAAAAAATTTATTCTTCAACTCCACATTCTTCTTAAGTTTCTAACCAATTCCTTGGCTCTCTCTCACGGCAAAACGTCTGGAAAGAGTTGTGTGTGTTTGCCGTACTCATTTCTTTACCATTTCTCTAGACCTCCCTCCGAGGAGTCCTTTGTCCCCACTCTCCTACCAAGTGTGTCCTTGTCAAGCTCCCCAGCGCCTGCACAAACCATGACCCATGATCTGGGCAGTGCTACGTTCTGGCTTCCTGAGGAGAGTGACTCTGGCTCTAATCATCTTAGCAGCAGATCCACAAGAGGGACCGAGGAGGGGCAAGTGAACAGAAAACAGTTGGGTAACAGGAAACCAGGGCTCCTTGTGCTTCTCCGTGGCCCCAGTACACCATGAATAAATCAACATGGCATTTGTTTTAACGGTATTTAGGGAGCAGGCTGGGCCCGTTTAGAAACTCAAGTAACTGACTGTTTTCTTCAACCTCAACCCTCTATGGAATGCAGAAGTCCAACCCTTTCAACATCAAGGGTCAATGAATCTGGGTGTCCAAAACTCTTTTCTCTCAACGGATCAGAATAAATAAATAAAGGAGCCAGTATTGAGGTGAGAAGAATCCAAGGTAAGCAATGGAAGGCAGAGGTGACAATGAGAGAGATGGGAACCAGAAACACAGAGAGAGCTCCCAGAAGGAAGGCAGAGAAGCTGAGACATTTGGACAACACAGTGCACTCCCCACCCACTCACCACTGCCAAGACTAGTCCCACAATCTTCTGCTCCTGTGGGAGCTCATTGGTAGGCCTCTACCCAAAGAGATGGTGGTCATCCCCAAATTGTCTGCATTATCAATGGGTACTGAAGTGATACAAGGAATTATGGGAAGGCAGAGACAGAGGAAAGGGCAGTCATCTTAAAAACATTACTCCCAAGGCCTTGCATCAATTAGGACACTTTCAATGATAACTAATTTATAATTATACCTCACAATGGCTTAAACCAGGACAATATGCATAGTTTACTTTACAAAAAGTTTGGAGATGGATAGTGCTAGGTCAAGTTCTGTCTAGTAATATCATCAAGAAACAGATTTATTTTAATCCTTTCACTTTATCAACCCCAATACAGTGGATTTCTTCCTGGACATTGCCACCTCATGGATGCAAGATAGCTGCCATAGCTCCTGACTTCACACTACAGCATCCTGAGCTGGAAAAATGTGGACAAACTTTTTTGTTATTTTTGTGGACAAAAATAGGGAATCACTGAAGATTTTTAATCAGGAGTGAGATATGTTCAGATTTGTATTATATGAAAATTTCTTTGGGGTTATACATAAAAGACAAATTTTAGAAAACTCCAAGGAAGGAAGAGTGACAAATGTGGATGTAGCAAAGAGTCAAATGGAGGCCAGAGTTGAGGGGAATTAAAATGAACAGTAGGCAGAGGGCACTGCAATGCATACAGAAGAAAGGCCTACATGCTGAGAAAAAAACAAGAGGCATGGGACCTCACAGAGAGTGACAGACAGATTTCCAGGTATCTATAAAAGTCTGCCTGAATAGACATATGAAAAGGTGCTCAATGTCACTCATCATCAGGGAAATGAAAATTAATACCACATGAGGTTCCACCTCACACTGCTCAGAATGGCTATAATCAATACTGTATTTTGCTGTGTGTAATGCGTACTTTTTTTGCCCAAATTTTTAGAGGTAAATAAGGATGCGCATTCTGCATGGGTAGTACTAGTTCCGTATCTATATAAATGATTTTAATTATTTTATTTATGCTTATGTGTTAAAAGTGTAACTCTAGAAAGCAGTAACGATATCCATACACAAAATAACACCCTGGAATACGATAATCGGTTTTGCTTCTAGATATAAATAAATAAATAAATGAATTAAAAATTAAAACGAAAGATTTTCTTTCCTGAAAGTTTGGTCCAAAAACGTGGGTGCGTGTTATACATGGGAGTGCATTGTACATGGCGAAATACAGTAAATCAACAAGCAAGTGTTGATGAGGATGTGGAAAAAACGGAACCCTAGTGCAACTCTTGGTGGGAATGCAAATTGACGAAGCCACTGTGAAAAACAGTATGGAGGTTCCTCAAAAATTTTAAAATAATAAAACTTCCTTATGATCCAGCAATTCCACTTCTGGGTATTTACTCAAAGATATCCAAAACACTAGTTCGAAAAAATGTATGTATCCCCATGTTCGTTGTTTGACAGGATAGTAAGAAGCTAGGAAAATTCCTGAGCAAGTGGAATAGGGAAACTGAGACAAGAAAATTAAACAAGGCCAAACATTTGAGCAACATACTGCCGGCCAGTGAATCGCAAGGCCTTGCCTCTCCTAAACAAGGAAACTTGAGAACAAATGGCTTATGCCTTATACCTTTCCTCCCTAACCAGATAATACATAACTCAAATCACCCTGCTCTGGGAAAATAGAGAACAGAGACCCAATTAATGCCATTTGTGCCAGCTAAACCCAAGTACAGATGAAGTCAGGGGAACAAATAACAAAAATCCCATTAGAGCCAGACAGACCCAAGATAAAAGTAAAACAGTACAGCAGACCAAAGACTATCCCCCAGCACCACCCCCTACATGCCCATTTTGATGCATCAGCATATTAAAAACACACCTGGAAAGCTAATACATATTCTGCTGAAACCCTCCCCTAAGATTCTCACCTATAGAAAAGAGATAAATATCCTCAGGACAAAGACTCAGGGTGGGCTTGTTCATGGGCATGAACCTTTCACTTTCTCTTAAGCTAAGGGTCCCCATGAGAACTTGCAGCAAGGGGAGCAGTGGGCAGCGGCAGCTCAACCTGGGCTAACCCCCTGATCTCGTCCCCAAGGCCCCCTTTTTTCTGACTTCCCAGGGGGCTCACAGCAGCCCCGCCTTGGCTCTCTCCTTTCCTACAACTTCTGCTAGGATCCCAGAGCAGAGCACCGCCTAGGCCCTCTCCTGTTACTCCTTCCACCCTAAGGCCTTCCTCTGTTTCACTGTCCCCAGTTTTAAGAACCATATTCTCAAAACCACCTGGACTTGTACTGTGAAATCTTTCCTGCATGGAATCAAGAACCCACACACTACGGGCCGTCTGGACGCAGGCCTGCTCTAAGCCAGTTGCTGTCCTGTAACAACTGCAGCATTATTTACAATAACCAAAATATGGAAGCAATCTTAGTGCCCAAGAATAGATGAATGGATAAAGAAGATGCGGTGCCTATGTATAGTGGAATATTACTTGCCCATTAAAAAGAAATGAAATCTTACCACCTGCAACAACATGGATGGACCTAGAGGGTATTATACAAAGTGAAATAAATCCAACAAAGACAAATACCATATGATTTTACTAATATGTGGAATCAAAAAAATCAAAATAACAGATTTGAAAAAAACAGAAATGTACTCATAGATACAGAGAGCAAACTGATGGTCTCCAAAGGAGAGGGGGTTGGGGGCTGGGTAAAAAAGGTAAAGGGATGAAGAAGTACAGATTGGCAGTTACAAACTGCTGCAGGGATGTGAAGTACAGTATAGGGAATATACTCAATAATATTGTAATAACTATGTAGGTGGCCACTAGAATTACCAGGGGGATCACTTTGCAAGTTATATAAATGTCTAACCACTATGCTGTATACCTAAAACTAATACGATGTTGAATGTCAACTAAAATTGAAAAATAAAATAAAATAAAAATCTGGCAGTTCTTCCTGGAACTGATGCATGCCCCTGCATGTTTCTCATAAGCTCTCTTTATGGAAACACAAGCAGGTTTTGTTCCTTGCTACCAAATGGCTCCTGTTTAACCAATATGTGCAAAATCGGACAAAGGCAACGTGACTATGGTGAAAACAAGAAGCCAGGTCTCAGATGGACTCCCATCCTGGAGGGGCCCCACTGCCTGCACTGGGTAACCCCAATGGGACAATGACCTTGGGAGTAATCTGGGGCCAATCCTTACCTGTGCCGCAAAAATCCCTGGCTGTTGTGGTAGCTGGTGTCTGAAACGGCCTCTGTGAAGAGCCACGTCTTTCAGTAAAGCATGGTGCCTGAGCGGGTGAAGCCAGATTGTCACGGCTGGACACCTGGGTCTGTCCTTGACTAGTCCTGCAACTGGTCAAGTCATTCCACTCAGAGGTCAGCATGTGGCTTCTGTAAAAAGCCAGATAATAAATATTTTACGTCTTACAAGCCCTAGGGTCTCCATTACATCCCTCCTCTCTGCTGTGATAGCATGAATACAGCCATAGAGAATGTGTGTCAGCATGGCCATGTGCCAAGAAAACTTTATTTAAGGACACTGAAATTTGGATTTTATGTAACTTTTATTTGTCACAGAGTCTTCTGGGGCAGAAACAGCCTCTCCTCTGTACCATATTCTAATTTCCAGCCCACATAATGCATGAACACAATAAAATGTTTGTTGTGAGATTATAAATATATACGTGTATTAAATGTGCATATAGGTATGTGTGTGTGTGTGTGTGTGTGTGTGTATCTGCCCCAATATTTATATACATACGTCTCTTCTGGCACAGAGCTCCTCACCCCTTATAAATTCCTAAGTGATAAGAGCACTAGGAGCATCTCTTACTCTAGTGAGGAGACCCCAGGTGGGCTCCTGGATGGGACTGCTCACCCGAAAGACCAAGCCACGAGTAGAAGCTTGGCGTTTTCAACCAGTCTTCCCAACCTCTGCTTCTTCAGAGAGGGGAGAGGGGCTGGAAGTGGAGTTAATACTGGCTCATGCCTATGTGAGGAAGCCTTCATAAAATCCCAATAGTATACAGTTCGGAGAGCTTTCAGGTGGATGGACGCATCCACAGCAGGAGGTTGATGCACCCCAACTCCGCGGGGACAGAAGTTCCTGTGCCCAGACTTCGCCCTGTGTATGTCTTCGTCTTTCATCTGTATTATCATATCCTGTAATAAGTTGATAAATGTGTTTTCCTGAGTTCCATGAACCACTGTAGCAACTTAATCAAACCTGGGGTGGGGGTCACTGGAGCCTCTAATCTGCAGCTGGTTGGTCGGAAGCACAGGGGACATGAACTTGTGACAGGGCGTCTGAAGTATGTGTGAAAGGGGGGTGGGCAGCCTTGTGGGACTGAGCCCTTAACCTGTGGTGCGAGATATTAGCTCCAGAGCTGAGAGCAATTGTGAGACACCCAGATGGTGGGGGAAACGTGCCTGTTGTGGTGGGAAAAAAACTCCACACATTTGGTAACCCAGAATAAAATGTTCTGTGTAAAAGTAAAGGAAGCACAGACGGGAAGAAATGCACGATGAGGAAGTACCGAGTGTTCCCCTACATAGCTGTTTTACATAGTTATGTTTCTGGGTGGTATCTATTATAGTAACTGGGCCCCAATCAAGAAACATGGAGTTCATGAAGAGCCCTCCTTCTTCATTCCCCAGGGCCATCCAGTCTCCAAGGCCATCAGCTAAGCCTGGACAATCCCTCCCAAAACCACACTTCCTCTCTGTTACACTATTCCTGACCTGGGTAACCCTTCAACAGCTTCACCTTGATCCCTTGCAATATCCTCTACTCTAAGATCTCTGCCTCCAATTGGGAACATTCTCAAATCCATCTCTTTGCAGGAATCAAGAACTTCTTTTTTACCCCCTGAAGAACAGACTCAACAAGTCCCTGTCCTGCTTACGCGGCTTTTCATTTACTTGAAGAGAAGTTCCAAGTCCTTCCTGTAGCATTCAAGACCCACTACGCAATGAGTCCAGTCACCTTCTACAGAGTCACCACTTGCTGCTCTCTGCCTCATCCTGTGCCCCAACGGCCCAGTGCGACCCATTTATTGGCCCACTCCTGTGCGCTTTCACTCCCCTCTGCCTGGAATGCAATTCTCTTTCTCCTCTTTACCCAAGTCATATTCTGATGGTACTTACAAGCTCAGAAAAGGCTCATCTCTTCAGACTCACAGATTATCACTTCCGGGAGCAGAAGCCCAGGGAATCATTCTTGGTGATGGTGTTGGGTGAAGAGTCCTCTCTCTCTGTTCTCGGTTACCATGTCTTTTACCTCCACTGTGGTAGAAAAAGAAACATATTTGGCCTTTGTCCCAGGCTCTTGGGACAAGGCTCAAACCCTTGCAATTTCCTGAGTGATAGAAGTGTCTTATTTTATTTATGAGGAGCCCCTTTTGATCACATCAGGATTTTTGCTAATGAGGTGAGTTAAGGTGGACCCTTAGGTAGCCTTAATGGGACCAAGTGTTAAAGCTTTGGCAGTTTAAGCTTCACACACCAGCTTCTGGGAAGGGGAGGTGAGAGAGAGGCTGGAGACTAGGCTTTATAAATACTCTTCAACAATGAGATTTGATGATCTTCTAAGTTAGTGGACACATCAAGGTATAGGGAGGGTGGTGCCCCGCTGAAAGAACATGGAAGCTCTGTGCACACACATCCCCCATACCTCTTGCCCTGTGGATCTCTTCCATTTGGCTGTTCTTGAGTTGTATACTTTAACTGGTAAACATATGTAAATTGTCCTCCGAGTTTCTATGATCCATTCTAGCAGATTAGCAAATCTGAGGACAGGGTAAGGGCAGTGCTTGACTTATAGATGCTCAGTAAGAAATACAGTTGGCAACCTTGGACTTACAATTGCCACCTCAAGTGAGAGCAGCTTTATGGCACTGAGCCCTTCACCTTGTCGGATCTGGACCTAATTCCAGCTAGACAGTGTCAGACTGAATTGAGTTGTAGAACAATTCAGGTTCACAGAGAACTGGAGAATTTCTTGGTGTAGAACAAACCCACATATTTGGTGTCAGAAGTGTTGTGTGAGAGGAAAACAAGTTTTTGTTTAACCATCATTTCTGTTTTTTCTTGCATGCCCCTAATTCTTTTCAACTCAGTAATTGTTTCTTTTATTTTCCTGAATATCTGAAAGAAAGGGGGACTAAACACCCAGCATTCATGACCCCAGACATTTACAGGACTGAACTTCCTCTCTCCTACAGAAGCGGGGAGGGGAGGGGAATATTCAGGCATTAAGTTTCTAAGAATAGTATGCTGACAGTATATCGAGAATGCTTTATGGAACTTGTAAGATGCTCTGAGTTTCTGTCACCTGATTGATTCAAGTCCCATTGTCCCTTCCCACTGGCCTTCAATAAAGTATCTATTGAAGCCCCTCCAGGCTGAGTTAGTCCAGAGGAAGGCAAGAACTGGCCCAGTAACGGGATTTCAGCTGACAGTAAGTTCCATGCCTGACAATTTAAAAATTATTTGAACATCTGCTATATGACAGATACCTTCTGAACTCTAGAGTTAGGCTGCTCAGTAAGAATCAACTTGCCACATTTGGTTACTGAGCTCTTGCTAGTCTGACCTTAGAGGGCTGTAGTCAGAAATGAATTTAGTTATTTGAGACTTAGTACAAAAAAGAATAGGAAATAGCTCATTGATAATTCTTATTTAGTCACATGTTCCAACTATGTTCTTTTTGACATGTTGGGTCAAGTAAAAATACTATTAAAATTAATGTATTATTAAAATTAATTTCTTTTAATTTTTAAAAACTGGTAAGTCACATATGTGGCTTGCATTTATGGCTTGCATTTATGTTTTTATTGGACAGTGTTACTGTAGAAATATAGCACTGAAAAAACTTAGTAGTCTTTGGAGCATGTGTACTAATGTGGAGGGTATTTAGAATTAAAAATATAAGTGGAAAAATAAATAAGAACAGAACCTGATGAGATAGGCTGTACCTGGGGTAGCATTGTGGGTCAGGAAGAAATTTTCTGAGGACATAATATCTAAACTGAGGTAGGAATATTCAGAAAGAACCAGATGTAGGGAGTTTGAAAGAAAAAGCATTGGATGCAAAAGAAAGAGAGGATGCAAAAGCCCTGAAAAGGCAATGAGTCTGGCATGTTTAAGAAATGGAAGGAACTCAGTGTGGATCCATTGCAGTGTGTGAGAGGGCAGTGGGTGCGTGAGTCCACAGGACAGATTTAGGAGGGCTTGGTAAGCTTGAACTAGGAGTTCAGGAGCCTTTGGAAGGTGTTGAGCAGAACAATGTTATGGTATGATTAACAGTTTTTATTGTTTGTTTTTTTTTTAATTTTTAAATTGCTTTTCAATTACAGTCGTCCCCATTTTTCCCTATTGCTTTCCCATGTCCTGCCCCCGCAGTCAATCCTCCCCACCATTGTCCTCCACGGGTCCTTTATACAAGTTCCTTGACTTGACGTTTCCCCTTCTTTCCCCCATTATCTTCCTCCTTCCTCTAATCGCTGTCAGATTGTTCATTTCCACGTCTCTGGTTCTATTTTTCTCACTTGTTTGTTTTGTTAATTAGGTTTCACCTACAGGTGGGATCATACAGTATTTGTCTTTCACCCCCTGGCTTATTTCACTTAGCATAATACTCTCTGGTTCCATCCATGCTGTCGTGAAGGGTAGGAGTGCCTTCCTCTTTTCTGATGTGTTGTATTCCATTGTGCAAATGTACCACAGTTTTTTGATCCACTCATTTACTGATGGACATTTGGGTTGTTTCCAGCAATTGGCTATTGTAAATAACACTGCTATGAACACTGGGGTGCATAGGTTCTTTTGAATTGGTGTGTCTGGATTCTTAGGGTATAATCCAAGCAGCAGAATCACCAGGTCAAAAGGCATTTCCATTTTTATTTTTTTGAGGAAACTCCATACTGTTTTCCACTGTGGCTGCACGAGTCTGCATTCCCACCATCAGTGTACTAGGGTTCCCTTTTCTCCATATCCTCGTCAGCACTTGTGATTAACATTTCTAAAATTTTATTTGTCTTATGTCTGCAGAACAGATTGTGGGGGCAGCTTAATTGCCAAAAACAAAGCTATTTGCAAGGTTAATGCAAATGAACAGCCAGACAAGAGCCTTCAACTAGGGTAGAGGTGATAAAAAATGATTGCAGGTGTCAGCTTAGTTGCTTTATAGATAGAATTGATTGACTTGGATTGGATTGGATGGCCAAGGAAAGGGAAAACAAGGATAAGAGTTAGATTTGGAAGTTTAACAATTGAATGTGTAGGCTCCAAATAGAAACAGAATATTGAGAGTGGACAACATGAATGGATGGAAGAATTAAGAGTTTGGTTTAGGCAGTGGTAGGTTTGGAGTGCCTATGGGACTCCTATGGAGAGATATCAAGAGTCAGTTGGTTATGTATCAGGCTAGAACTGTGGGGAGAAGCCAAGACTGATTACATGAACCAGAAGTTATCAGCACAATATTATAAACCATGGGACTGGATGACATTACTTATGAAACAAGTAGAGGATAGGGAGAGGTAGGGACATGACCTGGAACACCTAACATTTATAATTAAATATAAAGGAGAAAAAGCAATACGATGGAGATGAGGTGGCTATAAAGACAACCAAGAGTGTGTTCTGTGTGCATTTTATCATCTAAAGGCATAAGAAAATGTGTTTTTAGAGAAAGGAAGGGGTTTATGGGTCCACGTCACTGAGTTATCTGGGTAAGAACTGGGAAGGCACCCCCTGGAGCAGTGACATGGAGGTCATGGGCATCCTTCAGGGGGCCACAGCCCATGGGGTGCTCAGGACCCACGTCAGTTTGCGGCGAGTTTAGGAGAAAAGGTGAGGTGACAAGTGGAGACACTGCCTTCTAGCTTTGGCTGTGAATCCCCTTCACTGAGAGAATTTTCTTGCAACAACACAGCTGAAGCTGGAAGGGAACATCTGCCAAGGACAGTTTCCTTGTGAAGGGAGGGGAGATGATTATGGCTATGTGATAGAATGATCTAGTAGAAAGACAATCTTGGGGATGTTTTGGCAGAAAAGAAAAGTGATCCCACAGGAGAAAAATTAGAAAAATTCTTGGGAAGGTGAGGGAGAGAGGGATCCAGAGCAAACATGAAGGGGGAAGGACCAAGGACTCTGGGTTCACCGTAACAGGTGCAGAGAAATGGGAGAGTTGGGGAGAGAGAAAGTTACAACAAGGTTCACAAACAATTTTTACTATTTTCTCATTAAAATATGAGGTAGGGGCATCGGCTGAGAGCAGGAATAGGGAGGAGGTTAAGAATTTGGAGGAGAAAGCAGAACTGAAGCAATTACTTGCAAGCATGAAAATGCGAACATCATGAAGAAATAGGGTCAAATAACAGGGAACTGCTGAGTTTGTGTGTGAAATCTGTGGTGTAAATCCAGTTGCACTCTTAGTAATTGTGAAACTTGGCAGATTACTTCCTCTGTCAGGGCCATAATTTCCTCTTGATTTGCAGGACGATGATATTCATCCAAAAGTAATGATGATGATTTCAGAGCTGATAAAATGACAGCTTTTAGGGGCTCATCAAATAGCAGCCATTGTAATCCATCTGAGTAACATCTGGGGCACAGAGTTTCTCCCCCACCCCACACTAAGAGGGTCGGCCCATAATTTCACCATTTTCTCCATTGGCCTTTCCCCACCTGTCACTGCACAATCATCCTTCCTTGTTGTATCAACATGTTTAAACCAATAGTTTAGATATTATTGAACTCATGGTATCTTCTGAGGTCCTTGTAGTGTTGTTGACTGGGTGGGTGGAGAGAGCCTTGCCCTGCTGAGGAAGCACTGGTTGGGCACACATTTCTGGTGATATCCATCTGCCTGAGCTCAAATTCAGCTCTCTCTAACCGTGAGTTTTGAACAAGTAATGTAGCCAGTTTAAGTCTTCATCTACTCATCTGTATGATGGTTATACTAATTATAACTAACATGATTCCATATTTACAAATTTGCAGAGTATGTATAGTGCTTTATGCATATTCACATGTGCTTCCTGAAGAGCCACATGAGAGGAGCTGTGGCGAGGGTTAAAATAGGAGCTCTTGGCACATACATGTTCATAAGTAGTAATTATGATTATTATGCACATTGTTCTTGATCTGAACTTGAGCTTCTATAATGCACAGTCCATGATAGAGTCCCAGAACACAGGACAGAGGCTGGTGAACACTGAGAGTTCCCATGTGTTAAAGACACGCAGTTCAGTCTAAAAGATTTCCATGTCTATTTTCATCTGATCCTCGCCTAAAAACCAGTTTCAACAGAAAATCACCTCATTCTGTAGAGGAGGAACCTGTAGTTTGAAGAGATGTCACTGACTAAAAACATCCATACTGGGCAGGTTTTGAGAGAAGACCAGAATACAGATTGACCTAACTTCTGAGCCCAGCATTACACTATAAAAATGACCCTCAACTTGGGGGGGTGATTTCTCCCCCAGCGGCATTTGACACTTTGGGTTGTTACCATTAGAAGGGGTGGCTACTGGGATCTAGCAGAAGGAGGCCAGAGATGCAGATGAACATCCTACAATGTACAGGACAGTACCCCACAACAAAGAATTATCCACCCAAATGTCAATGTTGCCAAGGTTGAGAAACCCTGTGCTCCATTAAGCAATATCCCCTAGATGGCTGGCTGAAAGTGACTGGCACAGACAGGAAGAAAAGAACAAAAGAAAGAAGAGGAAAAAAATGAGGCAAACTGTCATACTAAGGTATGATTGTCTCCACGTAGTCCTGGGGGAACCTGGCAGCACTTCACGAGGACTAACGCAGTGACTCTGGGATCGGTTCAATCTGGCTTCCAAGCTTACTATCTCTGCTGACTGGCTGGGCTCACCATGGTGAACAAAGTGCTGCAAGCCCTGGACCATAGTTTCCCTTTGGCAAAAAAGGGATGGTAGTGGATGTCTTGCAAATATTATTACACGTATTAAACGTACATAAGTGTTCAAAAATTGCTATTTCTCTGCAAGAGGCAGAAGAGCCTAGGCTCAGATGATTCTTAAATTTTGAGGCCATAGAAAATTACCCCAGATTTTATGCAAAGAGATTCTAGGATAGAGTTGAATGTGCATTGTAACAGCCACCCTGGATGTTTGTGATAAAACTCACAGACTGCATATGAGGAAATCTGGTCCAGTGGAACGGGCAAGTGGGTCACACAGACATTGGGTTGAACCGAAAGGCAGCAATTCCAGGTGTGACTTGGTCCAGAGGCAAACAATACTACATTTTTGTGGATTTTGCTTAAAAGTAAACAAATTTGTGACAAAAGCTCACATAGATATCTTCCCCTAGTTTTATTGTCCAGGACTTAGCCACATCCCACTGCTAAAACAGTCCTTTTCAAAGCCAGCAAATGCCATCTTCCAGTGAGACTAATCAGGATTTGCCTCAACAGATGGGGAGGATCATCTTTCCTTAAAAGTAAATAACCATACAAAATTGAGTTTGATTGGAAGAGAATGGGGGGATAGGTGTTGGGCAGGAATCCAGCAATGTCTGTCAGAGTTGTGTAGTGGAAGAAGGATTTGGAAGTCAGGTCAAGCTGGATGGAAGTATTTCCTCTACCATGTACCACCTAACTAACCTTCAAGGTCTCATAATTGCTCTGAATATCTATTTATTCTTATAAAAAGTAAAAATAATAACAATTATAAAGTATGTAGGTCAAACTAAATATATATATATATATAAACATATGTGTACACACACATATATAATATGATCCCCACTTAATATGCATGATCTCTAAAAATAATCCCACAAACATTGACTAACCTATTACTCTCATATTCTCTATGCCACAGAGGCTAAAAGCTATACCATGTGTAAAATTCTTTATATCCCAAACATAAAAGAGCTCCATATCAAATACAGACAATGCAAAACAGGGCTGAATGTAGAAAAGGGGCCTCTTCACTTACCTCTTCTAGTACAAACTCTACAGGATATGTATATTACTACATATTACCACTAACTGTTCAAGATCCTCTTCAGCTATAAACTCAAACCACACTCTAAAACTTTAAAGACTATTCAACCAATAGGGCAAGAGTTCTCACCGAGGGGGAGAACAGGAGCTGGGCAGGATTCTGCAAGAACCTGGGGTGGCAGAGGTGGCAGAGATGGCCAGCATCTATGCATCGAGGCATGGGTGGAAGGAGATGTGAACCTACTGACTTTGATCTCGTGCCTCCCTCACTGTGCTGAATGCCTCCCAGCAATTTGCTGGTGTTTATACACCCCCAGCTCAGAATTCTGCTGATGGACAGGAGCCTTGTAACCCTCTTGGTTAGGGAATCAGCCTAATAGATGGAATGCATATTAATAATTAAGGAAATATGGAGAACTGTCCCCTTCCAAAGGAACAGCCAAGATTTTGCCAAATGTATAGTGACCAGCCACAAGGTTCAGTAGCATGGGTATCCCGTTTAGAAAGGAAGCTACATGTAGTGGATGTTGATGCTGGTCTGAACAGAAATGCTGTAGGATGGTTTCATAGCTGACAAATTCTCGTTGCTGAAATCTTCAGGTGTGGACAAGATGGAAATTGACTACATCGCTCTGGATATCTTCACATTGGTAGTACAAGGAATCACCTCTCTCCTTGGCATCCTGGGCAACGGGCTTGTGATCTGGGTGGCTGGATTCCGGATGGCACGCACAGTCACCACTGTGTGTTACCTGAACCTGGCCTTAGCCGACTTCTTCTTCACTGCCACTCTACCATTGTTCATGGTTGTATATGTCATGAAAGCACAATGGCCTTTTGGTCCATTCCTATGCAAGTTTATTAATACCTTCGGGGACACAAACCTGTTTGGAAGTGTCTTCCTCATTGCATTCATTGCTCTGGACCGCTGTATTTGTGTCCGGTGTCCAGTCTGGGCCCAGAACCACCGCACTGTAAGTCTGGCTAAAAAACTAATCATTGTACCCTGGATTCTTGCACTACTCCTTAACTTGCCAGTTCTCATCTTCACTACTACACAGACTCATGATGACAATAAAGTGTACTGTGTTCTAGATGTTGAATTCGGGGGAAACATCACTGAAGAAGAGAAGATACAAAAGATATTAACCATGTCAAAAATCATAGCAATCAACCGCTTTGTCGTTGGTTTCACATTTCCAATGTCCATCATCGCTATTTGCTACGGGCTCATTATTGCCAAAATATGCAAAAACGTAAGGAATAATTCCACACGTCCCTTACGGGTCCTCACAGGTGTGATGGTCTCCTTCTTTATTTGCTGGTTCCCCTTTCAACTGTGTCTTCTTCTGTCGGCACTTTGGGCCAGAGAAATACTGTTTGAAGGAAAGTACGAAATACTTACTCACCTAAGGCACATAACAGGTCAACTAGCCTTCTTCAACAGCTGCCTCAACCCAATGCTCTACGTCTTCGTGGGCCAAGACTTCCGAGAGAAGCTGATCCAGTCCCTGCCGGCCAGTCTGGAGAGGGCCCTGACTGAAGACTCTGCTCCAACCAGTGATGCAAACACCAGCCCTGCTTCAGACTCTACAGAGGTCAAGGAGCAGGAGTTGTAAGGTGATTCGTGGCATTTTTGAGTCCTGCCTACACCTGCCCTGCTCCCCGTTCCAGCTTCATCTTACCTTGGGACATACTGAGTGTTAGGTAAATTTTCTTTGGCCAGAAGACCCTCCAAAGAGGCTGAGGGCCCCATCATTACATTCAGAGTTTGTTAAGGGAATGTACACACAAGCCTCAGATTGGACAGTAGCTACATGACACGGGTATCTTCCGTGCCACATGGAAGCCACTCAGGAGTTTATAGGACAGTGCAGGACGGATGGGGGTACTGGGGAATGACCCACCTCAGTAAGGAGACACTGCCTTACATTTGTCCAGGCCTCTGTGAGGTCCCAGTCCAGGAACCAGCGCGTCAGGGGCACAGGGCATGGGCCGGCAGGTCTCTGAGGGGATTTAGGGGAAGCAGTCTTCGTTCTGGCCTGAATCTACCTGGATCTAGCTACACAACCTGGCTGCGGTCACATCAGCGAGCAGTTTCTTCTTCACGCTGAACTGCTCATCATAAAAAATACTAGGGTACCCCTGATTTACGGGGAAGAAACAGACCCCACGGTACTACTGGTGTCATTTCTGCCTTTGGCACCTCGGCCCACATACCCTGGGATGAGTGGAGGTTGGAAAGAGTACAAGAGAAGAAACAGTGATGGAGAATCCTAAAGTCTAGATGGGAGAGTATACTAAGGGGGAAATGTTGGTATTTCACCATGAAGTAAGATGTTTGCTGTAGATTGTTTTATATGCCCATGGAAGTTTCTTTCCTAATTTACTACGTTTTCTTCCCTTCTTAATCACAGATAGCTACGGGATTGTATCAAATGCACGTTCTGCTTATAGTAAGAAGATCATATTATTTTTATCATTTTATATACATCATCATGAATTGTATTCTTTCTGGAATGTTAAACTACCATTGTATTCCTAGAATAAAACACACTGGTTCATGATGTGTTTCATGTACTTCTAATTCATCTCACTAGATTGGTTTTGAATTTCTCCATCTGTATTTATCTAAGAATGGGTGTGTTCTCTTTCTTTCCTCTACTACCTGTGTCAAGTTTTACATCAAAAGATGTGAAGAGAGCTGGGAAGTGAGCCCTCCAATTCCATTCTCTGGTGTTATACCTTTTATAAATGTTTGGAGAATTTCACCAGTGAAGCCAGTGGGCGTTGGGCTTTCTTTACAAGAACACTTCTAAAAGGATTCGGTTTCTTTAATAATTGTCAGACTATTCAGACTTCCTATTTCCTCTTCTGTCAGTTTTGGTAACCGGTGGCTTTCAAGGAATTTAGCCATTTTATCTAAACTCTCAAACACATTGGTGTGAAAGAGTGTGATAGCTGTATACAGTTCTTGGTACAGCTATCTTTACATACTCAGAATGGAATCTGTACGAGGCCGGGTTTGGCCTTTATTGTTCATGAATGATCCTGATTCTCTATGTGCAAAATAGTGCCTGGCATGTGACACACACTCGATAAGCAGTTACTGAACTTATGGATCAATGAAACATAGTATCACGCAGGTGTCAATTGAAAACCTTTAATGTCTACATAAAATGAACTCTGAACTAATCATGAAGTGGGCTGTGCTTATTGAACCCCCAGTACTAGTCTCAAAATTTACAAATCTGCATCTGGTTTATATGTTTAGGGACACCTCAGTTCTGACTTTCTGTTTCAAATACAATACGCCAGCTAACTGTTGACTGATGGTTTGTTTTGAATAAATCAATCTGCAATAGCACTCAGCCTTTTTTCTTGGTTTCTGCAAATGACCAGTCACACATTGTCATCTAACGTGTAACATGACATCCAGCTACATTTGGGAAAAATGAACATAAAATAATAAATCAGCCTCCCCCACGGCCCCATCCCGTACCCTGGCCCGCAACCCAGGCATGTGCCCTGACTGGAATTCGAACCAGTGGCTTTTAGGTTCTCATGCGGGCACTCAACCCACTGAGCCATGCAAGCCAGGGTGAGTTGTATTCTTAATGATGAACTGTGAGAATTCATTAAATTCCTTCCTGGGTTCTGTGAGTAATGCCAGCAAATCATCCTACTTGAGGAGGGTGCCAGGGGAACCTCTGATTCACAGCTGGTCAGACTACAGTTGACAAGCCGGGCCCCCCAAACGGCATCTGAAGTGGGGGGAGGTGGCATTGGAGCACTGAGACCTTTACCTCGTGGGAGCTGACCATGTCTCCAGATAGACAGTGTCAGATTGAACTGAATGGCAGAACACCCAGGTCAGGCCCACAGAGAATCGGAAGATGTCTTGGTGTATAACAAACATACATATAGTGTCATGAAGTGTTGTTTCAGTGCAGAAACAAGTCTTTTTTCAGCCATGATCTGCTTGTCATTGCTCGCCTCCAAATCCTCTCACCTCAGTAATTGCTTCTCTCATTATCCTGGATCTCAGAAGGAGAAAGGGCCTGGGTACCCAGCGCCCTTGACCCTTGCAATTTGGAGGACACAGCTCCTGTCTCCAACAGAAGGTGGGAGGTGAGGGAAATCTTCAGACACCAAGGTTCTAAAAAGAGTAAGCTGACCACAGATCCAGAGTGTTTCATGGAAACTGTGAGAAGCTCTGACTCCCTTGATTGGTTGAGTCCCATGGCCCCTCCCCCCTTGGCCTTCATAAAGCATCTGCTGAAGCCCTTCCAGCCTGAGCTACTTCAGAGGAAGCCAGGAACTGGCCACAGGAACAGGATCTCAGCTGGTGGTAAGTTCCAAGCCTGGCAATTTTAAAATGATCACTTGATCATCTCCTATGTGGCAGAAATCTCCTGAGCTCTCGAGCTGGGCCGGGCAATAAGAACCCACTTGCCACATATGGTTACTGAGCTCTTGCGAGTCTGACCTCAGAGGTGCTATAGTCAGAAGTATATTTAGAATATTCAAAGACAGAGTGAAAAAAGAATGCTAAAACATCTCACTGAGAATTCTTAGGTGGGTTATGTGCAAATGATATTCTTTATTTCTTGACTTAAATAAAATACATTATTAAAGTTAAGTAGTATTTTATCAAAATTAATTTCTTACACTTTATAAATCGTAAGTCACAGGTGAGGCTCATATTCGTGGCTCTAGTGGTCAGTATTACTATGAGGATACTGTACTATGAGGATAGAGCACTGTAAAGACGACGTAGTCTTCTGTGGCTTACAGACTAATGTGGAGGGGACGTAGAATAAAACAAACGAATGAACAAATAAGCAAGAACAGCACCTGGTGACATGGGCTCTTCCCGAGTGGCAGCTACGGCCTCTCTGAGGGTATAGTATCTAGGCTGAGACAGGAATATTCCGAAAGAACCAGCCGTGGGAAGCTTGAAAGGAACAGCAGACTAGGCAAAGGAACAGAGATGCAAAAGCCCTCAGGTGGCAATGAGGTTGGCCCGTTCAAGGAACTGAAAGAATCCGGTGTGGATCCATCACAGTGTGTGAGAGGACATTGAATGTGTGAGTTGGAGGGGCATGCAGGGCAGATCCAGGAGGGCTTGGTAAGCTCGGGGAGGAGCTGGGAAGCCACTGGAAGGTGTTGAGCAGGGTGATGCCATGGTACGATTAGTGTTTCTAAATCATCGTTTGGCTTATGTCTGGACAATGGATCGGGATGGGGGCAGCATCAGTGGCAGGAATGAGCTATTTGCAAGGTGACTGCAAATAAGCAGCCAGACAAGGACCACGGACAGGAGTGGTGGTGATAAAAATTACTCCATGTGTGGACTCAGTCACGTTCGCGGTACCGCAATGCACTTGGATTCGATGGTCACGGAAAGGGAATTCAAGGATGAGCTGGACTTGGGAATCTGACAACGGAGGGCTAAGTTCCAAACAGGCACAGAATATTGAGAGTGGCAGAGCTGGGAGGGAGGGAAAATTAATTAAGAGTTTGGTTTAGGTAATGCTAGGTTGGGGAGAGAAACTGCAATGAGATGAGGAGGACTACAGAGCTCCAATGACAACCAAGAGCCTACTGTGCGTACATTTTATCATCTAAAGGCAGAATAAAATGTTTCTAGAGAAAGGAAGAGGTTTACAGGCCCGACGTCACTGAACTGCGGTAAGAACGGAAAAGGCACCCTGGAGCAGCGACGTAGAGGCTATCTGTGTCCTTTAGGGGAGCACAGCCCATTGGGTGCTCAGGACCCACGTCAGCCTGCACTGCGTTTAGGAGAAAAGGTGAGGTGACAGGTGGAGACAATGCCTTCTAGCTTTTGCTGTGAATCCCCTTCGCTGAGAGAATTTCCTTGCGAGAATGCAGCTGAAGCTGAAAAGGAACATGGGCCCAGGACGGTTTCCTTGTGAAGGGAGGGGAGATGATCATGTCTGTGTGACAGGATCCTCTAGTAGAAAGACAATCCTGGGGGTGCTTTGGCAGAAAAGAAAAGTGATCCCACAGGAGAAAAATTCTTGGGAAGGTGAGGGAGAGAGGGATCCAGAGCAAACGTGACGGGGGAAGGACCAAGGACTCTGGGTTCACCGTAACAGGTGCAGAGAAATGGGAGGGCAGGGCAGAGAGAAAGTTACAAGGTTCACACACAATTATTACTATTTCCTCATTAAAATATGAGATAGGGGCATCGGCTGAGAGCAGGAATGGGGAGGAGGTTAAGAATTTGGAGGAGAAAGCAGAACTGAAACAATTGCTTGAAAGCATGAAAATGTGAACATCGTGAAGAAAGGGAGTAAAATAGCAGTACACTGTGGAGGTTCGCTGTGAAATCTGTGGTGTAAATCCAGTTGCAGCCTTAGTAATTGCGACACGGGGCAGGTCACTTTCTCTGCCAGGACCATGGATGATGATATTTATCAAAACCCAGATGTTGTCATTGGAGATGGTAAATTGTACCGTGACCGGCACCTTTTGTGAGTCACCAAATTGCAGGCATCCTAATCCATCCGAGTACCACCTGGGGCACACAGGTTCTCCCCAACCCTGCACTGAGAGATTGGGCCCCCAATTTCACAACTTTGCCTCCCTGGCCTTTCCCCACCTGTGACTGCACAATCATCCTTCCTTGTTGTGTTAACACGTTTAAACCCGTAATTTAGAGCTCACCGAGCTCATCATACCTCCTGAGGTCCCTGTAGGGTGCTGAGTGGGTGGGTAGAGAGAACCTGCCCCTGCTGAGGAAGTTTTGGGTGGGAGAAAGTTAAGAGCACTTTCCTGGTGGAATCCACCTAGCCGAGCTCAAATGTGGGCCCTACCTCTGTCTAACTGGGGGCTTTAAGCAATTAATGTAACCAGTTTAAGTCTTCGCGTCCTCATCTGCACAATGGTTATATTAATTAGAACTGACATCATCCATATATACAATTTCACAGAGAATGCCTAGTGCTTTACGTATTTTCACACATGCAGTTCTCAAGAGCCGTAAGAGTAGAGTTGCGATGAGGCTTCAAAGACGAGCTCTTGGCACATACGAAACGTTCATAAGTGGTAGGGATGATTGTCATAAGAGTTGCTCTTGACCTGAACTTGAGCTTCCACACTGTATAAACCAGGACTGACTCCCAGGACACAGGACAGAGCCCGGGGAGCACCGAGAGTTCCCATGTCTTAAAGGCAGCCCGTTCAGCCTAAAAGACTTCCAAGTCTATCTTCATCTAACTCTCACCTAACAACCAGCGTTCACCCCACGTCACGTCATTCTGTAGAGGAGGACGCTGAAATTCAAAGCCATATCGCTATCACTGGGCCGGTGTCAGTGAGGAGATTAGAATACAGATTGGCCTAACTCCTGAGCCCAGCACTCCACACCACAACAGTGACTCTCAACTGGGTACCTTTCCCCCATGGGACACTTCACAGAGTTCGTAGAGACTTTTGGTTGTCACAACAGAAGGATGCTGGTAAGGGCATGCAGCAGATGGAGGCCAGGAATGCTTCAGGACACCCTACAACGTACAAGACAGTGCCCCACTACCAAGAATCAGTCCTGTATGAAGCTGGATTGAAGTCTTTCCTTTACCACTTACTTCCTTTGTGACTTCTGCAGGTCTTATATTGGCTCAGAATGAAAAATTATTCTTTTTTTAAAGATTTTACTTAAATTGTTTTTAGAGAGAAGGGAAGGGATGGAGAAACATCGAAGTGCACAAGGAACATTGATCAGTTTCCTTCTGCTCACCTCCAACCAGGGCCCTGGCCCACAACCCAGGCATGCACTCTGACTGAGAATCCAACAGGCAACCTCTCGGTTTGCAGACTGGCGCTCAATCCCCTGAGCCACACCAGCCAGGGAAAGGTCAACTTATTCTTATGAGAACCTGGAAACAGTAGACATTCCTCAGCTGTATGTAGGTCAAACCGAATGCAGGCATATGTAACTGGACCCATGCTTAAAATTAATGCACGGTCTCTCATGATAACCACACAAATATTGACTACCTCGACTCATCTTGTTTCTTTATGCCACAGACACTACAGCTCTACAATGGATGAAAATTCTTTGCATCCCAAACAGAGCCATCACACAGACACAATGAAAAACAGAGGGCTGAATGTAGAAAAGGGTCCCCTTTGCAGACCTGCCGCAGCACAGACACAACGAGGTGTAACATAGTCCTTCATATTACCGGTAACCGTTCAGGATGCTCTTTAAGTATATACCTAACCCACACTCTGAGACCAGCAACACAGACATACATGCACTCCCCAAGGGCCACGTGAGAGGCGTGCGGTGAGACAAACAGCACAATCGGTCAAGGGTTCTCACAGAGGGAAAGGACAGGAGCTGGGCAGGATCCTGTGAGAACCTGAGGCCGGCAGAGGTGGCAGAGATGGCCAGCATCTATGCATCGAGTCGTGGGCGGAAGGAGATGTGAACCTACTGACTCTGATCTCGTCCCTCCCTCCCTCTGTTGAAGGTGCTTCCCATCCATTTGCTGGTGTTTGCACACCCTCAGCTCAGGATCCCGCTGGTGGACAGGAGTCTTGTAACCCTCTTGGTTAAGTAGTCAGCCCAATAGGTGGAATGCACATTAATAATTATGGAAGTATGGACAGCTGTCTTTTCTCAGAGGACTAGCCATAGTTTGCCAAACGCATAGTGACTGACCACAAGGTTCAGTAGAGTGGCTATCCCGTTCGGCGAGGAAGCTAGATCTAGTGGATGCTGATGTTGGTCTGAACAGAAATGGTATAGCATGGTTTCACAGCTGACAGATTCTTGTTGCTAAAATGTTTCAGGTGTGGACAACAAGATGGAAAACAACTCCTTCATCTCTCAGAATGCATCTCATCAGGCACTCTTTGAGTCTCCTCTGCTCTTTCCTCTCCAAATCACTTCATTGGTGGTTCATGGGATCACCTTTGTCCTCGGCATCCTGGGCAACGGGCTTGTGATCTGGGTGGCTGGATTTCGGATGGCACGCACAGTCACCACCGTGTGTTACCTGAACCTGGCCTTAGCCGACTTCTCTTTCATTGCCACTCTACCCTTCCTCATGGTCTCAATGGCCATGAAAGAACAGTGGCCTTTTGGTTGGTTCCTGTGCAAGTTAGTTTACATCATCATGGATATCAACCTGTTTGGAAGTGTCTTCCTCATTGCCTTCATTGCTCTGGACCGCTGTATTTGTGTCCGGCATCCAGTCTGGGCCCAGAACCACCGCACTGTCAGCCTGGCTACAAAAGTAATCGTTGTGCCCTGGATTCTTGCAGTAGCCCTTACCTCGCAAATTATCCTCTTCATGACTACAGTAAGGGATGGAAGAGGGAATACATACTGTACGTTCAACTTTGCACCCTGGGGTGACACCCCTGAAGAGATTGTGAAGGTGGCTATCACTGTGCTGACAGCCAGAGGGATCATCCGGTTTATTGTTGGCTTCACCATGCCAATGTCCATCATAGCTATCTGCTATGCGGTCATTGCTGCCAAAATCCAAAAAAAAGGCATGATGAACTCCAGCCGTCCCTTACGGATCCTCACTGCTGTTGTGGCGTCCTTCTTTATTTGCTGGTTCCCTTTCCAACTGAATGCGCTTCTGAGAACTGTTTGGCTCAGAGAGGTAATGTTGGAGGGTAAATACAAAATCATTACTCTCTTGATATTCCCAGTGAGGTCCTTGGCATTCTTCAACAGCTGCCTCAACCCAATGCTCTACGTCTTCGTGGGCCAAGACTTCCGAGAGAAGCTGATCCAGTCCCTGCCGGCCAGTCTGGAGAGGGCCCTGACTGAAGACTCTGCTCCAACCAGTGATGCAAACACCAGACCTGCTTCAGCCTCTATAGAGGTCGAGGAGCAGGAGTTGTGAGGTGATTCGTAGCAGTTTTGAGTCCTGCCTACACCTGCCCTGCTCCCCGTTCCAGCTTCATCTTACCTTGGGACATACTGAGTGTTAGGTAAATTTTCTTTGGCCAGAAGACCCTCCAAAGAGGCTGAGGGCCCCATCATTACATTCAGAGTTTGTTAAGGGAATGTACACACAAGCCTCAGATTGGACAGTAGCTACATGACACGGGTATCTTCCGTGCCACATGGAAGCCACTCAGGAGTTTATAGGACAGTGCAGGACGGATGGGGGTACTGGGGAATGACCCACCTCAGTAAGGAGACACTGCCTTACATTTGTCCAGGCCTCTGTGAGGTCCCAGTCCAGGAACCAGCGCGTCAGGGGCACAGGGCATGGGCCGGCAGGTCTCTGAGGGGATTTAGGGGAAGCAGTCTTCGTTCTGGCCTGAATCTACCTGGATCTAGCTACACAACCTGGCTGCGGTCACATCAGCGAGCAGTTTCTTCTTCACGCTGAACTGCTCATCATAAAAAATACTAGGGTACCCCTGATTTACGGGGAAGAAACAGACCCCACGGTACTACTGGTGTCATTTCTGCCTTTGGCACCTCGGCCCACATACCCTGGGATGAGTGGAGGTTGGGAAGAGTACAAGAGAAGAAACAGTGATGGGGAATCCTAAAGTTTAGATGGGAGAGTATACTAAGGGGGAAATGTTGGTATTTCACCATGAAGTAAGATGTTTGCTGTAGATTGTTTTATATGCCCATGGAAGTTTCTTTCCTAATTTACTACGTTTTCTTCCCTTCTTAATCACAGATAGCTACGGGATTGTATCAAATGCACGTTCTGCTTATAGTAAGAAGATCATATTATTTTTATCATTTTATATACATCATCATGAATTGTATTCTTTCTGGAATGTTAAACTACCATTGTATTCCTAGAATAAAACACACTGGTTCATGATGTGTTTCATGTACTTCTAATTCATCTCACTAGATTGGTTTTGAATTTCTCCATCTGTATTTATCTAAGAATGGGTGTGTTCTCTTTCTTTCCTCTACTACCTGTGTCAAGTTTTACATCAAAAGATGTGAAGAGAGCTGGGAAGTGAGCCCTCCAATTCCATTCTCTGGTGTTATACCTTTTATAAATGTTTGGAGAATTTCACCAGTGAAGCCAGTGGGCGTTGGGCTTTCTTTACAAGAACACTTCTAAAAGGATTCGGTTTCTTTAATAATTGTCAGACTATTCAGACTTCCTATTTCCTCTTCTGTCAGTTTTGGTAACCGGTGGCTTTCAAGGAATTTAGCCATTTTATCTAAACTCTCAAACACATTGGTGTGAAAGAGTGTGATAGCTGTATACAGTTCTTGGTACAGCTATCTTTACATACTCAGAATGGAATCTGTACGAGGCCGGGTTTGGCCTTTATTGTTCATGAATGATCCTGATTCTCTATGTGCAAAATAGTGCCTGGCATGTGACACACACTCGATAAGCAGTTACTGAACTTATGGATCAATGAAACATAGTATCACGCAGGTGTCAATTGAAAACCTTTAATGTCTACATAAAATGAACTCTGAACTAATCATGAAGTGGGCTGTGCTTATTGAACCCCCAGTACTAGTCTCAAAATTTACAAATCTGCATCTGGTTTATATGTTTAGGGACACCTCAGTTCTGACTTTCTGTTTCAAATACAATACGCCAGCTAACTGTTGACTGATGGTTTGTTTTGAATAAATCAATCTGCAATAGCACTCAGCCTTTTTTCTTGGTTTCTGCAAATGACCAGTCACACATTGTCATCTAACGTGTAACATGACATCCAGCTACATTTGGGAAAAATGAACATAAAATAATAAATCAGCCTCCCCCACGGCCCCATCCCGTACCCTGGCCCGCAACCCAGGCATGTGCCCTGACTGGAATTCGAACCAGTGGCTTTTAGGTTCTCATGCGGGCACTCAACCCACTGAGCCATGCAAGCCAGGGTGAGTTGTATTCTTAATGATGAACTGTGAGAATTCATTAAATTCCTTCCTGGGTTCTGTGAGTAATGCCAGCAAATCATCCTACTTGAGGAGGGTGCCAGGGGAACCTCTGATTCACAGCTGGTCAGACTACAGTTGACAAGCCGGGCCCCCCAAACGGCATCTGAAGTGGGGGGAGGTGGCATTGGAGCACTGAGACCTTTACCTCGTGGGAGCTGACCATGTCTCCAGATAGACAGTGTCAGATTGAACTGAATGGCAGAACACCCAGGTCAGGCCCACAGAGAATCGGAAGATGTCTTGGTGTATAACAAACATACATATAGTGTCATGAAGTGTTGTTTCAGTGCAGAAACAAGTCTTTTTTCAGCCATGATCTGCTTGTCATTGCTCGCCTCCAAATCCTCTCACCTCAGTAATTGCTTCTCTCATTATCCTGGATCTCAGAAGGAGAAAGGGCCTGGGTACCCAGCGCCCTTGACCCTTGCAATTTGGAGGACACAGCTCCTGTCTCCAACAGAAGGTGGGAGGTGAGGGAAATCTTCAGACACCAAGGTTCTAAAAAGAGTAAGCTGACCACAGATCCAGAGTGTTTCATGGAAACTGTGAGAAGCTCTGACTCCCTTGATTGGTTGAGTCCCATGGCCCCTCCCCCTTGGCCTTCATAAAGCATCTGCTGAAGCCCTTCCAGCCTGAGCTACTTCAGAGGAAGCCAGGAACTGGCCACAGGAACAGGATCTCAGCTGGTGGTAAGTTCCAAGCCTGGCAATTTTAAAATGATCACTTGATCATCTCCTATGTGGCAGAAATCTCCTGAGCTCTCGAGCTGGGCCGGGCAATAAGAACCCACTTGCCACATATGGTTACTGAGCTCTTGCGAGTCTGACCTCAGAGGTGCTATAGTCAGAAGTATATTTAGAATATTCAAAGACAGAGTGAAAAAAGAATGCTAAAACATCTCACTGAGAATTCTTAGGTGGGTTATGTGCAAATGATATTCTTTATTTCTTGACTTAAATAAAATACATTATTAAAGTTAAGTAGTATTTTATCAAAATTAATTTCTTACACTTTATAAATCGTAAGTCACAGGTGAGGCTCATATTCGTGGCTCTAGTGGTCAGTATTACTATGAGGATACTGTACTATGAGGATAGAGCACTGTAAAGACGACGTAGTCTTCTGTGGCTTACAGACTAATGTGGAGGGGACGTAGAATAAAACAAACGAATGAACAAATAAGCAAGAACAGCACCTGGTGACATGGGCTCTTCCCGAGTGGCAGCTACGGCCTCTCTGAGGGTATAGTATCTAGGCTGAGACAGGAATATTCCGAAAGAACCAGCCGTGGGAAGCTTGAAAGGAACAGCAGACTAGGCAAAGGAACAGAGATGCAAAAGCCCTCAGGTGGCAATGAGGTTGGCCCGTTCAAGGAACTGAAAGAATCCGGTGTGGATCCATCACAGTGTGTGAGAGGACATTGAATGTGTGAGTTGGAGGGGCATGCAGGGCAGATCCAGGAGGGCTTGGTAAGCTCGGGGAGGAGCTGGGAAGCCACTGGAAGGTGTTGAGCAGGGTGATGCCATGGTACGATTAGTGTTTCTAAATCATCGTTTGGCTTATGTCTGGACAATGGATCGGGATGGGGGCAGCATCAGTGGCAGGAATGAGCTATTTGCAAGGTGACTGCAAATAAGCAGCCAGACAAGGACCACGGACAGGAGTGGTGGGGATAAAAATTACTCCATGTGTGGACTCAGTCACGTTCGCGGTACCGCAATGCACTTGGATTCGATGGTCACGGAAAGGGAATTCAAGGATGAGCTGGACTTTGGGAATCTGACAACGGAGGGCTAAGTTCCAAACAGGCACAGAATATTGAGAGTGGCAGAGCTGGGAGGGAGGGAAAATTAATTAAGAGTTTGGTTTAGGTAATGCTAGGTTGGGGAGAGAAACTGCAATGAGATGAGGAGGACTACAGAGCTCCAATGACAACCAAGAGCCTACTGTGCGTACATTTTATCATCTAAAGGCAGAATAAAATGTTTCTAGAGAAAGGAAGAGGTTTACAGGCCCGACGTCACTGAACTGCGGTAAGAACGGAAAAGGCACCCTGGAGCAGCGACGTAGAGGCTATCTGTGTCCTTTAGGGGAGCACAGCCCATTGGGTGCTCAGGACCCACGTCAGCCTGCACTGCGTTTAGGAGAAAAGGTGAGGTGACAGGTGGAGACAATGCCTTCTAGCTTTTGCTGTGAATCCCCTTCGCTGAGAGAATTTCCTTGCGAGAATGCAGCTGAAGCTGAAAAGGAACATGGGCCCAGGACGGTTTCCTTGTGAAGGGAGGGGAGATGATCATGTCTGTGTGACAGGATCCTCTAGTAGAAAGACAATCCTGGGGGTGCTTTGGCAGAAAAGAAAAGTGATCCCACAGGAGAAAAATTCTTGGGAAGGTGAGGGAGAGAGGGATCCAGAGCAAACGTGACGGGGGAAGGACCAAGGACTCTGGGTTCACCGTAACAGGTGCAGAGAAATGGGAGGGCAGGGCAGAGAGAAAGTTACAAGGTTCACACACAATTATTACTATTTCCTCATTAAAATATGAGATAGGGGCATCGGCTGAGAGCAGGAATGGGGAGGAGGTTAAGAATTTGGAGGAGAAAGCAGAACTGAAACAATTGCTTGAAAGCATGAAAATGTGAACATCGTGAAGAAAGGGAGTAAAATAGCAGTACACTGTGGAGGTTCGCTGTGAAATCTGGTGTGTAAATCCAGTTGCAGCCTTAGTAATTGCGACACGGGGCAGGTCACTTTCTCTGCCAGGACCATGGATGATGATATTTATCAAAACCCAGATGTTGTCATTGGAGATGGTAAATTGTACCGTGACCGGCACCTTTTGTGAGTCACCAAATTGCAGGCATCCTAATCCATCCGAGTACCACCTGGGGCACACAGGTTCTCCCCAACCCTGCACTGAGAGATTGGGCCCCCAATTTCACAACTTTGCCTCCCTGGCCTTTCCCCACCTGTGACTGCACAATCATCCTTCCTTGTTGTGTTAACACGTTTAAACCCGTAATTTAGAGCTCACCGAGCTCATCATACCTCCTGAGGTCCCTGTAGGGTGCTGACTGGGTGGGTAGAGAGAACCTGCCCCTGCTGAGGAAGTTTTGGGTGGGAGAAAGTTAAGAGCACTTTCCTGGTGGAATCCACCTAGCCGAGCTCAAATGTGGGCCCTACCTCTGTCTAACTGGGGGCTTTAAGCAATTAATGTAACCAGTTTAAGTCTTCGCGTCCTCATCTGCACAATGGTTATATTAATTAGAACTGACATCATCCATATATACAATTTCACAGAGAATGCCTAGTGCTTTACGTATTTTCACACATGCAGTTCTCAAGAGCCGTAAGAGTAGAGTTGCGATGAGGCTTCAAAGACGAGCTCTTGGCACATACGAAACGTTCATAAGTGGTAGGGATGATTGTCATAAGAGTTGCTCTTGACCTGAACTTGAGCTTCCACACTGTATAAACCAGGACTGACTCCCAGGACACAGGACAGAGCCCGGGGAGCACCGAGAGTTCCCATGTCTTAAAGGCAGCCCGTTCAGCCTAAAAGACTTCCAAGTCTATCTTCATCTAACTCTCACCTAACAACCAGCGTTCACCCCACGTCACGTCATTCTGTAGAGGAGGACGCTGAAATTCAAAGCCATATCGCTATCACTGGGCCGGTGTCAGTGAGGAGATTAGAATACAGATTGGCCTAACTCCTGAGCCCAGCACTCCACACCACAACAGTGACTCTCAACTGGGTACCTTTCCCCCATGGGACACTTCACAGAGTTCGTAGAGACTTTTGGTTGTCACAACAGAAGGATGCTGGTAAGGGCATGCAGCAGATGGAGGCCAGGAATGCTTCAGGACACCCTACAACGTACAAGACAGTGCCCCACTACCAAGAATCAGTCCTGTATGAAGCTGGATTGAAGTCTTTCCTTTACCACTTACTTCCTTTGTGACTTCTGCAGGTCTTATATTGGCTCAGAATGAAAAATTATTCGTTTTTTAAAGATTTTACTTAAATTGTTTTTAGAGAGAAGGGAAGGGATGGAGAAACATCGAAGTGCACAAGGAACATTGATCAGTTTCCTTCTGCTCACCTCCAACCAGGGCCCTGGCCCACAACCCAGGCATGCACTCTGACTGAGAATCCAACAGGCAACCTCTCGGTTTGCAGACTGGCGCTCAATCCCCTGAGCCACACCAGCCAGGGAAAGGTCAACTTATTCTTATGAGAACCTGGAAACAGTAGACATTCCTCAGCTGTATGTAGGTCAAACCGAATGCAGGCATATGTAACTGGACCCATGCTTAAAATTAATGCACGGTCTCTCATGATAACCACACAAATATTGACTACCTCGACTCATCTTGTTTCTTTATGCCACAGACACTACAGCTCTACAATGGATGAAAATTCTTTGCATCCCAAACAGAGCCATCACACAGACACAATGAAAAACAGAGGGCTGAATGTAGAAAAGGGTCCCCTTTGCAGACCTGCCGCAGCACAGACACAACGAGGTGTAACATAGTCCTTCATATTACCGGTAACCGTTCAGGATGCTCTTTAAGTATATACCTAACCCACACTCTGAGACCAGCAACACAGACATACATGCACTCCCCAAGGGCCACGTGAGAGGCGTGCGGTGAGACAAACAGCACAATCGGTCAAGGGTTCTCACAGAGGGAAAGGACAGGAGCTGGGCAGGATCCTGTGAGAACCTGAGGCCGGCAGAGGTGGCAGAGATGGCCAGCATCTATGCATCGAGTCGTGGGCGGAAGGAGATGTGAACCTACTGACTCTGATCTCGTCCCTCCCTCCCTCTGTTGAAGGTGCTTCCCATCCATTTGCTGGTGTTTGCACACCCTCAGCTCAGGATCCCGCTGGTGGACAGGAGTCTTGTAACCCTCTTGGTTAAGTAAACAGCCCAATAGGTGGAATGCACATTAATAATTATGGAAGTATGGACAGCTGTCTTTTCTCAGAGGACTAGCCATAGTTTGCCAAACGCATAGTGACTGACCACAAGGTTCAGTAGAGTGGCTATCCCGTTCGGCGAGGAAGCTAGATCTAGTGGATGCTGATGTTGGTCTGAACAGAAATGGTATAGCATGGTTTCACAGCTGACAGATTCTTGTTGCTAAAATGTTTCAGGTGTGGACAACAATATGGAAAACAACTCCTTCATCTCTCAGAATGCATCTCATGAGGCACTCTTTGAGTCTCCTCTGCTCTTTCCTCTCCAAATCACTTCATTGGTGGTTCATGGGATCACCTTTATCCTCCTTAAATTGTTTTTAGAGAGAAGGGAAGGGATGGAGAAACATCGAAGTGCACAGGGAACATTAATCAGTTTCCTTCTGTACCTCAACAGGGCCCTGGCCCACCCAGGCATCACTTGATGAGATCAGGCAACCTCTCGGTTTGCAGACTGGCGCTCTATCCCCTGAGCCACACCAGCCAGGGAAAGGTCAACTTATTCTTATGAGAACCTGGAAACAGTAGGCATCCTGGGCAACGGGCTTGTGATCTGGGTGGCTGGATTCCGGATGGCACGCACAGTCACCACCGTGTGTTACCTGAACCTGGCCTTAGTCGACTTCTCTTTCATTGCCACTCTACCCTTCCTCATGGTCTCAATGGCCATGAAAGAACAGTGGCCTTTTGGTTGGTTCCTGTGCAAGTTAATTAACATCATCGTGGACATCAACCTGTTTGGAAGTGTCTTCCTCATTGCCTTCATTGCTCTGGACCGCTGTATTTGTGTCCGGCATCCAGTCTGGGCCCAGAACCACCGCACTGTCAGCCTGGCTACAAAAGTAATCGTTGTGCCCTGGATTCTTGCAGTAGCCCTTACCTCGCAAATTATCCTCTTCACGACTACAATAAGGGATGGAAGAGGGAATACATACTGTACGTTCAACTTTGCACCCTGGGGTGACACCCTTGAAGAGATTGTGAAGGTGGCTATCACTGTGCTGACAGCCAGAGGGATCATCCGGTTTATTGTTGGCTTCACCATGCCAATGTCCATCATAGCTATCTGCTATGCGGTCATTGCTGCCAAAATCCAAAAAAAAGGCATGATGAACTCCAGCCGTCCCTTACGGATCCTCACTGCTGTTGTGGCATCCTTCTTTATTTGCTGGTTTCCCTTTCAACTGAATGCCCTTCTGAGTACAGTTTGGGTCCAAGAGATTTTTTTGAGGGTAAGTACCAAATCCTTGATATCTTGGTACACCCAGCAAGCTCCCTGGCATTCTTCAACAGCTGCCTCAACGCAATGCTGTACGTCTTCGTGGGCCAAGGCTTCTGAGAGAACCTGATCCAGTCCCTGCCAGCCAGTCTGGAGAGGGCCCTGAGTGAAGATTCTGCCCCAACCAAAGACTCTGCCCTAACCAGTGACAAAACCACCAAGTCTGCTTTGGCTCCTACAAGAGGCCGAGTTACAGGCAATATAAGAGGTGGTGGGGAACATTTTCAAACTCTGCCTATTCCTACCCTGCTCCCAGTTCCAGCTTCATCATACTTTGGATCATACTGGGCCACTCATCATGAAAACTACTATGTTGCCCTCTGAATGGTGAGAAAGAAAATGGATGTAAGGATATAATTGTGTCCGTTCTGGTTTTAGAACTTTAGCCTATACCCTGAGGTAAATAGAGTTAGTAGAGAGTACAACAGGAGAGAAGAATGATGGGGAATCTGGAATGCTTAGATGAAAGAGTATATTATGGGGAAAATGGGATTTCTTCATGTAGTAAGATATTTGCTGCAGCTTTTGTAAATTGTTTTTTTGTTTTTATCAGACTATGGAAGTTTTTTCTACTCCCAGCTAACTAAAGAGTTTCTTCCTTTTTAAATCATGCATAGCTATTGCATTGTGTGAAATTATTTCTGAGCATATTAAGATGATTGTATTATATTTATCCTTTCATTTGCATCATTATAAATTGTCTTTGATTTTTAATGTTTGACTACCCATGTATTCCTAGAGTAAACTACACTTGGTTATGATGTATTATACATATTTCTAATATCACTAGATTGGTTTGGAATTCCTGAATATATGTTTAGGTAAAGATTGATCTGTTCTTTTACATTCTTCTAATTTCCATGTGTGGTTTTACATCAAACATATAATGGCCTTCTAAAAAGTGCTGGGAAATGATTTCTCTGATCCTATTCTCTGGTGTTATATGTGTTATAAATGTTTACAGAAATTCACCAGTGAAGCCCTCTAGGTCTTGGGTTTTCTTTACAGGAAGGCTTTTTATAACAGGTTCTATTTCTTTATTAGTTATTAGACTCTTCAGATTTTTGATTTGTCAGTTTTGATAAACTGTGACTTTTAAGAAATTTAGCATTTCATACAAACTATTGAATTCATTGGCATGAAACCATATAATCACTATTTACAGCACTTGGTATGATTTCCTTTACATAATGAAAACGTAAGCTATCTGAGGGCTGGGTTTGGCCTGTCCTGTTCTCTAACAGATCCTGATACCATATGCGTAAAATAGTGGTTGGCATGTGACAGACACTCAATAAATAGTTATTGACTTAATCAATCAATAAACATAGTATCACACATGTGTCAAGTGAGAACCTTTGAGGTTTAATTAAAATTATCTCTGACCCTTATATCATGTGTTGAGCCATGTCCAGTGAACTCTCAGCCCCATGTCTACACTTTTTACAAATCTTCATGTGGTTTATATTTTCATAAACACCTAAGATTTTGACTTTCTATTTCAAAGAAAGCACTCTGGTTGTTGACTTACGATTTTGTTTTCAAATAAATCAACCCACAATACTCAGCCTTTTTCTGTGCTTTCTACAAATAATTACTCATAAATTGTCCTTTATTGTGTAACACACTTTGCTGACTTATTGGGAAAAAACCCTCAAAACACATGTTAGGTAATCTTGTTATCAAAAATCCTTAACCATGGAGACTAGGCTTTGGGTGGTAGGCACACAACACAATATACAGATGATGTATTACAGAATTGTGTACCTGAAAGCTATGTGTTATTAACCTATTTTACCCCAGTACATTTAATTTTTCAAAAATCTTTCACTTATCCACTGTCTTACTCAGTCAGCCTTTTCCTTTCCTTCATGTCATCCCTAAAATTTTTGCATTTCCAATGCAGAGCAGTTTATCCATTTTACCTGCATTCTTGATTCCTAGAAATTTTTTTTTAAACCCTCACCTGAGGATTTGTTTATTGATTTTAGAGAGAGAGGAAGCAGGGGGGAGAGAGAGAGAAACATCAAGGTGAGAGAGAAACATTGTACCCCAAGCAGGGATCAAACCCACAACCTAGGTATGTGCCCTGACCATGGATCGACTTGCAACTTTTTGGTGTACGGGGCGATGCTTCAACTAACTGAGCCACCTGGGGCTAGAAATGCCTTTTACTGCCCAAGAAATGTATACCCTCTAATGCCCTTCTAAGGTATGGCCACAGAAAATAAGAAACAAGAGATGCAATAGGGATGGTGGGGGTGGAGGAGGCCTAATAAATGGTGATGGAAGATGGTTTGACTTTGGGTGCTGGGCACACAGTGCAATATACAGATCTTGAATCACAGAAATGTACACTTGAAACCTATATGATCCTATTAACTAATATTACCCCAATAAATTTAAACAAGAAAAAGTTTTTTAAATAAGATTTTAAAAAAAAAGAAAGAAATGCAAGAGGGTAGAGCCAGCAGCCATAAAGGATGATGCGCATCATCTAGATAGGCGAGCCAGTGCTTCCAAAGTGGCTAAGAAACCTCCTCCACTGTCACGGCAGGGAATTCTTACTATTCCTGCCCACTGGCCTTGGTTAATTGCAATACAATTGTGCCTGCTACATCCTCTCCACTTTTCTGTGCTGCACTGGAAGTTTCCACTGTGGACACTTCATCACCATTGCTCCACTGTATATTGGGAGTCTGGAAGTTGAGGATTCTTGTAAGTTTATGGAACATTTACCACAAAGAAACACTTCTAGGCCTGACTGAGTCTAAAACTCCTAAATAAAATTTCAGGCTGACACCCTGGGGAAGGATGGGACTAATTCTATTTGAGGAGAGAAGCATACAGGGATGGTGATTGGACAAAGTGGTAGGATGTTGCAGACTCAAAGCTTCCTACTCAATATTTGCCCCCTCCCTCCTTGCCAAAATTCATCAAAATTCACATACCTAAAACAATACTTTCTTCAGCCATCCTTTCAGCTAAATGTGAATAAATTCATAGCAATGAGACAGAATGGTCTTATCACATCAGTACATAAAGAGCTTCCTTGTTCTTTTTAATGCTTGCATTGTATTCCATTGATGTGACAAAATTTCTTTGACCAGTCACATATTAATGAAAATTTAAATTGTGTCTAATCGCTTCTCTGACCTTTTGGCAAATATCCATTGTAGATTATCTCTAATCTTTTGCTGTTACCAACAATGCTGCAAAGAATAACTGCAAATATATCCCTTTAAATACATATGGGTTTACCTGTAGGGTAAATTAAATTTAGAGAGAAGAAGTTGGGGAGAGAGAGAGACTGATTGGTTGCCTCCCTCATATGCCCCAACCGGGATGGAACCAGCAGCCTTTTGGTGGAGGTGGACTAACTTCAACCAACTGAACCACCCGGCCAGGGCATGTCCCATCTCCTTTATTCTAAAGAAGACTCAAAGCTTCTGTAGTCCTGGCTGCCTATTTGTGTCAGAGTTATATTATCTAAAGTTGGGCTTATTAGAAGAGAAAAAGCAGGAGGATCAAAAGAAGCAAAAGCTGAACTCCAGCGTGCGCTGACCTCGACGCTGCCCACCTTCCCTTTTTCATCCCAGGAGCTAATGAAACTCATGGCGGAACACAGTCGCCACCTAGCGGTCGTCTGGAACTAAAACACAATGAAGGAAGTGGAAGTTCTGAAGCTCACTTCACCCTGAGCCTCCAGAGAACTTGTTTAGTTCCCTGTCGGCTTCTCTGTTTTCTAGGCTCTTTTGAATAAATAACCTTCCGAGAAATCCAGGATATCTTTTTGGCCCTCTCCTCAACCCTCACTGCTACTAAGCCAAAAAAAACACAAAACACATATTGGTTATAAATGCTTTGCAATCTTGGGACACTCTTTGTTGTACAATTGTTTTCCCCTCATATTCCCATCTCCTCCTGTCCCCTACCTCTGAGTACCACCTGCGGCGGTGGTGTTTCTTTCCATATGCTGATTTCTAGTGTGGTCACAACAGAGTCAGCTAGGGAGGTAGTTGAAAAGACAGTTTGAGAAACTACATATTCCATTATTTAGTCATAAAAAAAGAGAGAGAGAGCAAAGCCTGCCATTTACAACCTAAATGGACCTTGAGGGCATTATGCTAGTAAAATAAATCAAACAGAAAGACAAGTACTGTATGATCTCATTTCCATGTGAAACCTAAAAACAAACTCAACACTAAACTCATGGAAAGATCAGATTTGTGGTTACCAGAAGTGGAGGCTGGGGGTTGGGGAAATTAGAGGAAGGTAGTCAAAAGGCAAAACTTCTGGTAGTAGATAAGATAGAAGTACTAAGGACATGATGTACAACATGATGATTATAGCTAACACTGCTGTAGGACATACAGGAAGGTTGTTAATAGAGTAAATTGTAAGAGTTCTCATCACAAAGAGAATTTTTTTCTCTTTATTTCATCTATTAGATGATAGATACTAAATGATTATAGTAATTTACAATATATGTAAGTCAAACCATTATGCTGTGTGCCTTAAACTTATACAGTAATGAATGTCAATTACACCTTAATAAAACTGGGAGGGGGAGGGGATGGCTATATATTCTGAAAAGCTCCTTGGCTCCTAGATATTTACCCAAGAAAATAAAAAATATATTTCAACAAAAAGATTACAAGAAGGTTCATAGTACCTTTATTGATGATAGCCCCAAACTGGAAACAACCCAGGAGTCCATCAATAAAAGAATGTGGATAAACTGTGGTATATACAATTTATGTTTTCTGCAGGTTTCTGTATATTATACCTCACAATTTTTTTTTGAAGTTAAAAAAATACAGGGTGTTAGAAATCTTTAAAACCATTATAAGGTAAATAGAGATCCAATCTCTACTATTTGTTTATATAAAATATCTGGCATAAAAGCAAAGGTTAAAAGAAAATAATGATACATACTGAAGAAGAAAAATACATAAAAGATAGACCTGGAGAAAAGCCCAGATTTTGGAATTATCAGACAGTTGACTTCATTATAAAAATGCAAAAGGGTTTAATGAAAAAAACTTAAAATAAGAGATTTTGTGGAAAAGGTGGGCCATATATGAAGAGCTGGGAAGTGTCAGCAGGAGACAGAATAACAAAGTAATGGAAATTGTAGAAATAAAAAACACAATCTCAGGTGAGTTTACAGCAGATTAAAGTCAAAATTAAAAATGAGTAAACTTGGATTCAGACCAACAGAAAGACTCAAGACTGAAATATAAAAAGAAAAAAGGAGTGGGAAGATGAACAGAATGCAGAATCCAAGATCTGCAAGAAAATATCAAATGATCTAATAAAAAATTAATCCGTAAAAATATAGAGAGACTTAAAAGATACAACCAAATGACCTAATTGGTATGAATAAAATACTACACCCAACAAGAACACAAAGCACTACAAAATCCTTTTCAAGTGCTGAGTCATAAAATGTCTCAATAAAAATCAAAGGCCTGAAATCACAAAAAGCAAATTCTATGATCACAACACATCAAATTAAAAATCAGTAACAATAACTAGAAAATGCCCAAATATTTGAAAAATTAAATATACTTTTAAACAACCCATGGGCCATAGAAGAAATCTCAAGGAAAATTAGAAAATACTTTGAACTGAATGGTAATAAAAATAAAACATATCATAATTTGCAGCTAAAGGAAGTACTTAAAAAGAAATTTTTACCTCTAAGAGTTTTTAATAAAAGAGAAGGGTGTGAACTCAACATCTAATCCCCCCCTTAAAAAACTAAAAAAAGTTCAAATTAAACCCAAAGGAAGTATAAAAAATACTAGTAAGAAAAGTGAAAATAGATGAAATAGAGAAAATCAACAGTCAGTAAGTAGGTTAATTGATGAATCCCTAGAAAACACAAAATTACCTTAGGAACAAATAAACGGACATCATTACAGATCCTAACATATTAAAAGAATATTATAATTTTAGGTCACCATATTTAAAAATTTAGATGAAATAAACAAGTTCCTTGAAAAGCACAACATATAAAATTGACACAAAGAACTAGAAAATCTAAATAGTACAATATTAAGATATTGAATTCCTAGTCAAAACCCACAAACTCCAGGCCTGCACTGCTTCACCTGTGAATTCTATCAAACATTTATGGATGAGACAGCGCCAGCCTCATAACGAACTCCTCCAGAGAACAAAGGTGAAGGGGACAATTCAGTTTACTTTTAAATACATCCGTTCAAAATAAAAAACGTTGTGCTTAAAGAAAAATATAATTTTTAGGAACTTGAATCAATGTTAATTTATCATAACCAACATTCAAGAAAAAGTGGTTTTTCTTTTTTGACATGGTCAGAAATAACTGAGAGCAACCAATGCCTTAACTAATGTTTGTATCATGCAATTTTAAAGGAGGGCATACTTTGCAAATTATTGGTTTTATACAGGTAGGCTTTCTTACACTAATATTATGGCAATACCTGGAAGAAAAAAATACCTATTTCTTTAAAACAATAAAAACCTTGGTTTCTAATAACTTGTTATACAAAAATTTTCAGTGAAGCAAAAATAAAGCCAAATAATTTAATTCTTACTGTTTAAAAGTCGGCATGGAGTAGATTTCTTAAGTATTTGATTAGTAAAATAAGTTGCTCTGATATTACTGTCAGACACCTCATGAAATCCTAAGACAATAACCCTGGAAAGACACTATGAAATCTTACTGTTCAAATATAAGCAGTTCCTTAATTCCAAATAATTTATACACTTTTTGTCAATTACCATGAAAACACAAGAAAGTGACGTGTTTTTTATTCACAGACTAGTACTTTTTGAAATTGTAATATATTTCATGCAAAAGAATATCTATTATCTGTATGTAAGACAGAAAAAACTTTACTGAACTTTCAGTTCCGTCACCAGACTTGAGAGAGAATATTATCTACACTGCTGGAAGTTTCTTTGCCCTTCTCTGACCAAAATACCCCTTCATACCAAAAAGTAACTACTAGGTGGGGAGGACTGGGAGAGTAATGGGGAGGAGATAGGGACAACTATAATTGAACAATTAAGAAATAAAAAAAAAAGTAACTACTATACTAATTTTGTGTCTAACATTCCTTGACTTTTCTTTATAGTTTTGCCAAACATGTGCCTCTAAGAAACTTATTTGTTTCTATCACTTAATTTTATTAAGTATTATACTGTTTGCTTTCTACGATCAGATTTCTCAATCAACATTGTATTTGTGAGATTTGATCACACTGATAAATGTAGTTCTAGGTCGTTTCTTTTCAAGGTGGTATAATGTGCCATTGATGAACTTGTGATTTTTAATTTTGCATACCTAAAATATATAAAATAACTAACCTTTTTTAAAATAAAGGGAACTGTCCTGATTCCTATTCCACATTCATGAATGAGCATAGTAAATAGAAATTTCAACCCTTTCAGAAATAGTGGGAAAGTCAGTCTCTTACTTCCCTCTACACCCTCAATCACCCCCATTCATAAAAATAGGTCGATGACATACTAATTCATACTATTTCTGTTATGATGCAGCATTGTTATAACATTAAACACAAATGTTGAATTTTTATCAAAAGTCTAAAACTAAAAATCACACAAATTACTTTGTTGAGTAATTCTATACAAAACTATATAAAACTTTCAGTATAGTTTTGACATCTGGAACTATGCTGTTTTGAACACAAAATAAATAATGAACATCAACAAGTATGGGTTGAAAAATTCTAAAATAGAGTATTAACAGAAAATAACTGGTTTAATTATATATTATTCATAGCCACAACAAGGCGATCTTAGAAAACCATCCCAAGTAACTTTTCAACAGTGTTTTAACTTTATACTCTAATATTTCAGACAAAAAGAACTATACATGAATATTAACTAAAATAGTGTTTCACAACAGTACAGATTAGCTGCCCTGAAATTCTTTCCTGTGTATTCTAGGGGTTGAGAAAATTAGTAAATATTTTTGGAGTAATTGGAGAAAAATCTTGACAGTGTTGGAGAACAGAGTAAGATATATGGAAAGGGGGAAGACTAGAATGAGTCCACAGTGCTGGATTAAAATGAGAATTATCAGTGTGATTCATGGTTATATACGTACATGTACACATACAAACATATACACACAGATATACAGCAGTGTGTTTCCTAAGTTCTGTCCACTCAAGACAGCCTAAAAGCAATGACTTCAGTAACAACGGGGACACCTAGCACCCTGATTTATCTTTTTTTTTTAAGATTTTATTTATTCATTTTTAGAGAGAGCGGGAGGGAAGGAAAAAGAGGGAGAGAAACATCAATGTGTGGTTGCTACTTGCATTGCCCCCTACTGAGGACCTGGCCTGCAACCTCAGCATGTGCCGTGGACTGGGAATTGAACCAGTGACCCTTTGGTTTGCAGGCCAGCGCTCAATCCACTGAGTCACACCAGCCAGGGCCAGACTTGTGTTTAGAAACAACTCAGCTCTGGCTGATGTGGCTCAGTGGATTGAGTGCTGGCCTGTGAAACAAAGGGTCATGGGTTTGACTCCAGGCCAGGGCACATGCCTGGCTTGCAGGTCAGGTCCCCAGTGGGGGTGGGGGGGTAAGTTGCATCCACACATTGATGTTTCTCTCCCTCTCTTTCTCTCTCCCCTCCACTCTCTAAAAATGAATAAGTAAAATCTTTAAAAAATAAAAATAAATAAAAAATAAACACAACTCTGCACCTTAAAAACCTAGGGCTCCTTAGAGAAATCACTGATTCCAGTAACTGAGGCAAGGAAAATAAAGCAGCCTAGACAGTATTATTGAACCAAACAAGCTGCTGAAAAAATGGTGGAAATGTCAAAAACACACCCAAGCGAAGGTGACAGGACTTGCACTAGCCAAAACTAGAGAACTATTAGTTCAAAACAATGATAGCAAAGTTGATAAACCAGTAAATAAAATAACTCTTGAACCCATAATGACATTAAATAAATAAGCAAACAAGCAAATAAATGGGGGGGGGGGAAAGCCCATCCTTACAGAATTCCAAATATTAAATATATACAGAATAAGTAGAAATCATTATTTTGCAGCCATCATGGTAACCACTGAACCAGGTGAGAGTAGTCAATGGTTGGTAAAACTAACCAGTAGGGCAAAGTTCATCCACAAAATGTAGCCCTACGATAGTGGAGAAGCTCACTGAAGGCTATGGGACAGATGGGACTCATCAGTGAGGAACACTGAAGTGAAGGTTAGGGGAACTCCAGCCAGCCACTCTGCTGGTAGCCACACATTCAGAAAAAAGCATGCAAGAACCATAAAGAGAAACAACCCCTTTGCTATCGCCACATAATGTCCCTCCTTCTACTATTAATAACCCTACAAATGCACCAACTGACAAAGGAGACATCCACAAGGTCCAGCTCTAGCATTGTTAAGTAGGGTTAAAAAGGGGTAGATTGGGTCTGAGAGTCAATACATTGATACAGGTATTGATACAGGAATAACTGGAAAGGACATACTAGGTGTATTCTTACACAACTAGCTTGTGTACCTGGTTTGCGACATGTATCCTTTTGAGGAGGGTGGCCCTCAGCCACTTATTTCCTGTTTTCAGTATTTTATTGTACTGATATATATTCCATGAGCTTGGACATTCAATATAACTGGCATGGCCTCACCCCCTTTTTGAATATGCTGGAACATTTTCTCTATCTCCTCAAATTTATAATTAATTTATTAAATAAACTATGTCCACTAAATTGGGAAGAACACTTTGCTGCACCCTCACCTTCTCCTCTCCAAAGGAGACAGAGTAAACTGTCCCATCTGTGAGTTATCCAAATAGTTTGTCTGTGGTGTCTACGCTAACTTCCTTTTTCTGTTTGTGTTAGCCTATTGGCAGAGCAGCACGTTTCCTCTTGTATCTGCTGTCATGGTGGTAAACACCATCACTACGAGATCCAGGGTGTGCCTCAAGGGCACCTATAGGCAGGGTATTCTCCCTCAGTCTCCGCTTAGGAAGCATGATGAGTGTAACTGCCTAGCTAGATGTGTCTAATCTGAACCTAGGACTATCTCTATAGCTACACATCCAAAGTATTAGGTGTTTTTGTATGAATTGTGTTCTCTCATACTATTGTGATTTATAAGAAATAGAGGGTCTGACACAAATAATACCCTTCTATTACAAAACATATGCATGTAATTCTGTAACATAACAATATCATACACTAGCACATCACATGAAATTTTAGGTGAAATATTTAAATTAAAACTATAAAGTACACGCACGTTATTACCCTACCAACCACACTCAAGCAGGCGTTTCTTCTGCCAGACTCTGTATATATAGTCTTCATCCACAGTTCTGGAGCCACAGCTTCCCAAACCTTTGGAATTTCTTAAGTGTTGAGGTGTTCAAAGTGTCTTTTGTCTTGTTATTGAGGTGATTTTTAGAAAACACCAGGATGGGGGTTGGTTGCCAGGGGAGCCAACTGTGTGATTAGAGGGTTGGAACTGTCAGTTCCACGCACCCCCAACTCCAGGAGGGGAGAGGGGCTGGAGGTTGAATCAGTTGCCAATCGCAATGATGTCATCAATTGTGGCTATATAACAAAGCTTCAATGAAAACCTGAGAGAGAGGTTCGGAGAGCTTCCAGATTGAACACATGGAGGTATGGGGAGAGTGGCATGCCTGGAGAGGGCATGAAGGCTTCACACCCCTCCCCATATACATTGCCCTATGTATTTCATCTGTCTGTTCCTGCATTAAATCCTTTTACAAAAGAAAAAAAAGGTAATCTAGTAAGTAACATGTGAGTTCTTTAGCACATTAATGAAATAAGGGAGTTGTGGAAAACTCTAATTTATAGCCCGCCAGGCAGAAGTACAGGTAATAACTTAAATGTGTGATTGGCATTCTGTGTTGAAAGGGGTCATTGAAACCTGCAGCTTTTTTTATTTTTTTTAAGATTTTATTTATTTTCAGAGAAGGGAGGGAGAAAGAGAGGGAAATATCAGCCTGGCCTGCAACCCAGGCATGCGCTGGGTATCCAACCAGCAATCCTTTGATTTACAGGCCACACTCAATCCACTGAGCCATACCAGCCAGGGCAAAACCTGCAATTTATAGTCATTGGTCAGAAGCATGGCTAAGAGTCTGGGACTATTGATGCCATCTGAAGAGAGGGGCCAGTCTTGTGGAACAGAATCCCTAAACTGTGGAATCTGGTGCTTCCTCCAGGCAGACAGCATCAGAAAGAGATGAATTCTTGGACACCATGCTGGTGTCTGAGGATCATTTGTTGGTGTGGGAAACTACCTCCACTCCCTCCCCAGAAACAAACACAATGAAACTGGTACCAGAATCAATGTACCCTACCTCCAACAGAAGTATACTTAAGTCCTAACCTCCAGTACCTCAGAATGTGACTGTATTTGGAAATACAGTAGTTGCAGGCACAACTAGTTGATGTCATAATGTACTAGCGTGGGCCACTAACCCATTATGACTAGTTTTTTTGTAAGATGGCCATATGAAGGTACAGAGGCATATGGGAAGGATGCCATGTAATGATGGAGACAGATTAGACTTGTGCCCCATCAAGCTAAGGAATGCCAAAAACTGCCAGCAAATCTACCAGAAGCTGGGAGGCAAGGAAAAATTCTCCAACAGGATTCAGAGGAAGAATGGCCCTAATGACACCTTGATTTTGGACTTGTAGCCTCCAGAATTTTCTGTTGTTTTAAGCTATTGTTTATAGGACTTACCTATGGCAGCCCTACAAAACTAATAGACTAGGTTTTGGAGAGGAAAGGAGTGGGAAGCACATCTGGCTGTGGGTCTAAGCCACGATCCTCATATAAGCAGTACCACCAACAAAGATAACATGTTAATCTTTATTTATTTGAAAACAGCAGCTGCTTCCAGTTTCTCAGGACTCATCTTTAAAAAGTTGTGATTACCATTCACTCTTAAAATTCAATTATTTTTGCCTTGCCCAGTGTGGTTCAGTTTGTGGGAATGTCATCCTATAACTGAAAGGTCGCAGGTTTGATTCCCAGTCAGGGCACATACCTAGGTTGCAAATTCAATCCCTGATACAAGCATGTAGGACCCCTAGTCCAGCACATACAATCCCAATCCAGGGATGTAAAAATCCCAGTCTGGGCACCTACAAAAGGCAACCTATAGATGCTTCTCTCTCTCGCATTGATGTTTGCCTCCTCACTTCCTTCCTCTCTCCCTTCTCTCTCCAAAAGCAATGAAAAAATGTCCTCAAGTGAGGACTTTTTTTTAAAAGATAATTATTTTTAATATGTGTTTTTTTCCTAAGTGACAACCAAGACAATTTGTTTAAAAATTTTTTTATTCCAAAGGGCTGAAAAGAAATACCAGTTCCATTTACATATAAGAGTAAACGGTAAATATATGTGTGTATGGTTATGTTATAGTCTCATTCAATCTTAAACCTAATTACTTTCTTTGCAATATGACATACAAAAATTTATGATTTTTTTTTTGGTGGTACACAACCTTACTTTGTTAAATCTGGAAATGAATATATACATGTTCTACAAAAATACTCAGACACAAAGCAAAATACATACATCAATGACCTTTCTTAATTTACTGCTTTGACTATACAGTATATCCAAACATGAAACAGTGTTATCTGCCTTGGTAAAGTTACCTGCTCTTCACAATTGATTACTTTGTGGTGCATTTTCTATAAATACATAATAATGTGACAAGATTAGAATTTTTATTATAAAGTTGTTTAGATGCAAATAAACTTTTCCATCATTACACTGTACTAATTCTTCTTAATATTGTCTGATGCACAGGAAGTTTGAATTTAATGCCAGAGGCATTCCTTATCACAAGTATTCAGTTATCTGCATTCTTTGGTATGAAAACTCATTTGTTTAGAATGTTTTCCAGGATTCACAACATTCATGAGATTTTTCCTGTGAAAACTGAAAATTTTATGATGACCTATCAAAAACATTTGTGCACTCGAAAGGTTTCATTTGGGTGGTGCACAATCGTATTCCTCTCCTTAAGAAATTATTTTGACTTTTCAACTTATTCACACGGACTTTGTTTAATAAAATAAGGTTATGTTGGTGGCAAATACTTTTTGTATATTCACTGCCTTTAAAAGATTTCACTCCTGGATAAGTTTTCTGAAGCTTTATTAGAAAGGTCGAAAATAGTAGAAAAATATCAGAACTTACACACAGAGAGCATTCATAGGATGTCTCTATGTGTAAATTCTCTTCTTTCAGTGAGATTTGACATCTCACTAAAGTCTTTCCAGCACATAATAGGTTTCTTAGATTTCTGTATAAATTTCTTCATTCAAAGTGAGAAACTACTTGACAGGTAAAGTTTTCCCACATTCATTACATTGATAAGGATTTTGTCCTGCATGACTTCTCTGCAGGACACCGAGGTATGACTTCTGAAAAAAAAGGTTTTCTCACATTGACATGGTTTCTCTCTTGTGTGACATACTGGTATGTAATGAGCTAGGACTTCTAGCTAAAGATTTGACCACATGGTATGCATCCATAGGATTTCTCTCCAGTATGGCATCGTTGATGGATAATAAGATGGCTTTTTTGGCGGAAAGCTTTTCCACATTCATTGCACCCGTGGGGTTTCTCTCCTGTGTGAATCAACTGATGTGTACTGAGCATTGCCATACTGCTGAACGCTTTTTGGCATTCCAGACAGACAAAGGGCTTCTCCCTTGTATGTGTCCTTTGATGTACAATGAGCACTGCCTTTCGTACAAAAGCTTTTCCACATTCACTGCATTCATGGGGTTTTTCTCCTGTATGAGTCCTCTGGTGGACAATAAGATGTGACTTGTATATAAAAGCTTTCCTACATTCACTGCATTCATAAGGCCTCTCTCCTGTATGAATTCTTTGATGGGCCATGAGGGATGACTTATAACTAAAGGCTTTCCTACATTCCCTGCATTCAAAAGGCTTCTCTCCTGTATGAGTTCTTTGATGAACAATAAGCTGTGAGTTGTCTATAAAAGCTTTTCCACATTCACTGCATTCATAGGGTTTTTCGCCTGTATGAGTTCTCTGATGGACAATGAGATGTGACTTATCTATAAAAGCTTTTCTGCACTCACTGCATTCATAAGGCTTCTCTCCTGTATGAATTCTCTGATGTGTTATGAGGGATGACTTTTTATTAAAGGCTTTCCTACATTCCCTGCATTCATAAGGCTTCTCTCCTGTATGAGTTCTTCGATGTACAATAAGATGTGAGTTGTCTATAAAAGCTTTTCCACATTCACTGCATTCATATGGCTTCTCTCCCGTATGGATTCTCTGATGTCTTATGAGGTGTGACTTTTTGTTAAAGGCTTTCCCACATTCCTTGCATTCATAAGGTTTTCTTCCTGTATGAGTTCTCTGATGGACAATAAGCTGTGATGCATATACAAAAGCCTTTCCACATTCACAGCATTTATAAGGTTTTTCTCCTTTGTGAATTCTCTGATGTGTTATGAGGTGTGAATTTTTATTGAAGGCCATCCCACATTCCCTGCATTCATAGTATTTTTCTTCTGTATGAATTCGTTGGTGAACAACAAGCTGAGACTTTCCACAGAAGGCCTTTCCACATTCTCTACATCCATAGGGTTTCTCTCCTGTATGAATTCGTTGATGGATAATCAGGTTTGACTTCTGCATAAAACCTTTCCCACAATCACTACACTCAAAAGGTTTCTCTCCTGTGTGAGTTTTGCAATGTAATCTGAGCTTCGTCTTCTCCCTGTAAGCTTTTCCACATTCTTTGCATTCATAGGGTTTCTCTCCTGTATGAGTTCTCTGGTGTATTATGAGCTTTGACTTATACCTGAAAGATTTGAGACATTCACTGCATTCATGTTTCTCCTCTGTGTGAATTCTGTGATGTCTTTTAGGATTTGTCCCAAGGCTGAAAGCTTTTACATGTAAATTCGGTTCATAGTACTGGGCATGAATGTTAGAGGTTTCGCGTAGAGTATAGAAAAACAATTTCCCAGAACCATTTAACTCATTAGAGTTCATGTCTGCATAGTCTTTACTCTGAAAATTTAAGTCTCGTTTCAAAGTTACTCCTCTTGAGGTACATTTATTGGGTTTTTCTATAAATGGAACAAAATTTTTGCTATCAGAAAATATTTTTCCCAATGCATTATTTTCACGATCTCTCTCCACAGGTTCATCCTTCTCAATGTCTTCCTGATACCAATCACAAACTTGCCACATTACTTCTAAGGGGAAAAAAAATCAATGAATTCTACCATTATCATGAAATGGAGGGTGATGGACTCTCAAATCAATATTCAAAGAGAATGAAGAAAGTGATGTAGCAGGTACACAATATAAGTCTCAGGCTTTCAATAAAAGTAACTGTAATGAGCAATGAACTGAAGGATATGGGTGTCATCAAACTTTGGAATAAATCTATGAATATTTGAAAGCATGATATAAGAGGTATGTGAATATGGATAAAAGGTGGAGGAGGCTGGTTGTGTTTAACAAGCTTCAATAGAAGAACAACTAAGCAAATAAAGACCAAATGAAATAGGCAAAGATCTGACCCACAGTACATAGAAGGAGGTACACCTCCTGGGTGGCTAAAAAAGACAGTCATATATGCGAGGGTGGTAATAGAAGCAGGCAACATTCATACAAAAGGCCTCTTTTTACTCACTCTAAGTTATATCTAAAAGTTCAGAGACTAAAAAATATTAGAATGACAAGGTTCCTACACCAATGACCAAATGTTACTTTGCTTCCACTAACTCCCACTGCATTGGTTTCACTCACCTGGACTAAAATGACTTGGAAACACCCTCTCTACAATTCCTTGTTCTTCTTTTTCCAAGCAGACCACTGCTTCAGGCTTGGTAGCCTGACAACCTGTCAATGGGTAATCACAGAGAACCTGAGCAGTATTAGGGCCTGTGAAAAAGTTCTGTTTCAGAGAATGTATAATTTATTTACTTATTTTTAACTCCAAATATTTTTATGTGGGGTATTTCTCTCTTTTGGGGGGAGGGGGCTTTGATTTTTTCTTTTATTTTTTTCTTTACTTTTTTATTATTTACACTATTGCAGTTGTTGCCCCCTTGGCCCACCTCCATTCAGCCCCCACACCCTACTCCCTCAGGCCCAGAGACTACATAATTTTTTTTAAGATTTTTATTTATTTATTTTTATAGAGAGGGGAAAGGAGGGAGAAAGAGAGGGAGAGAAACATCTGCATGTGGCTGTCCCCCACACACCTCCACCAGGGACCCGGCCTGTAACCCAGTCATGCACCCCAACCGAGAACTGAACCAGCGACCCCCTGGCTTGCAAACCTGCACCCAATCCACTGAGCCACACCAGCCAGGGCCCCAGAGACTATATAAATTTAAATCTCAGCAAAATTAAAATTTTTCATTTGGAAACAAAATTAAGTACTGTCACTGTCTGATCATAAACAAAATAAGTTCTATTTAAGTCCCAGTACAAAATCACTGAGAATATCAGAGTACCCATAAATTATAGCAATGGAAAAAGACAGGCAATTAATGAGCTAAGGCTGGGATATTTAGGAAAGTTGTCTTTACCCAATGACATTAGATTGCTATGATTTTCCAACATCACATCCCGGTATAGATTCTTCTGAGCAGTGTCTAGTAGCTGCCACTCTTCCCAGGTGAAATATACAGCCACATCACTGAATGACAACATGCCCTGTTGTAACACAATACTTTTTAGTCTGGAGTTATTATAATAGAAAAAAGTTCAAAGTAAATATAGGATATTCTAATTATTTATACTAAGAAAACATAAATATTACTCTGTATATAGTTTTGATTTACAGTTTTTGACTAAGTTCGTTAAAACTTTCCTCCCTTTGTACAATCTTCATTCACTTCTTCATTCATTCACCCAACATAAAATGTTAAAACTTTCAATTACCTAAAAACCATCTGCAACCCAGCTTAGGAGCATTGAATGTTATCTACTACATATTTTGCAATTTAAAAAAAAAAGGAAATAAAGCATGGTCCTGTGTCATATAGTTTCTGATCTATTTGGTTCTGCAAATAATTCAGTGAGATAGGAGAAGCAGTTGATGAGAAGAGATGCCTAGGTAGCAGGCAGAAACTGGCCTTGGAGCAAGAGTACACATTTCCTGCAGATACTCAGTAGCCACTGCGGTGCTGTTCATATATGAAAGTATGTTATTTGCAGGACTGCTTGTTAGAAATTGATTGTTCTACATATTAAATCATGATACTCACAAGCAAACACAGAGCTCTTACTATGTGCTCTGTATCATTCTAAACATTTTACATATATTAACACAATGATCTGTATAACAACTTTTATGTAAGATTATCTAGTTTTTTATAGGTAAGAAGAGATTTTAAAAGTTTTCTAGCTGTGCCTTGTGTAGCTCCCACATTTCCTTAGGAAAATGAGTGTTCACTAGGCTTATATTCTGGATCAGAAAAATGGAAGAGGACGACACATCAAACACATTTCTTCACACTTAATGTCCAGGAAATATTTACTGATCTCAAGGAATACATGTGCTTCCTCCATATATACAAAGTAAATCATGTAACATGTTTTTAGACTTTTGTGATAGTTTCCAGTATCATCATAGAAAAGTATGCAAATCAGTTCTGGATCCTGCTGCTTATCTGGCAATATTCTAATTATTAGCATTGTGACAAGCAGATATATCTTTCTTTCTGATGGCAACTCTGAATCATTTACTCCATCTCCCAGTCCAAGCACATATCTCCCTGCTGCACTGTGTCTATATATATTGTTCTCTTCGATCATATCATTTTTATAAACTTCCAGAAATCTCCTGGATAACAAACTGGGAAATAACAAGCTCACCTGGGACTTAGTCATTTCAGCAGCTTTCAGGAAATGGCCACAACTTTTAGTATCTTTTCTGAAATCCTGATATTGGTGTCTCATCAAGGGTAGCCTCAGCAAGGAATACTTTCCAGACTGGGATCTACTTTTTTTCACTTACAGAAACTGCTCATTTTAGGAAGCCAGCATCTACGGAGTCAAGGAAAGATTTGTTTGGCATGAAAATAATAAGAACAAGTTCCTATACAAGCAATGAACTGTTTAAAGCACCTTGTTTTCTCACTTAACCCTCAAAACAACCCAATGAGGTACAGACTATAATTATTCCACGTCAGACTAAACCAAGAAAGAAAAAGACCAGCACTTAGCCAAAGGCCACACAAGTAGTAATTCATGGAGCGTGAATAAAATACAAACCCTCAAACTCAATAAATCCTCTAATTCCAGGGACAATTACTAGAATTATTCTTCATTTTAATCAACTTTTAAAAAAATTAGGAAAAATACCTAGAACAACTATTTTCAAACACAGAAATCACAGAAGAGGAGAAACTAAGAAGGTAAGACCCTTGTAGGCTGCAGCTCACTGCCTGCAAAGACTTTTCAGGCCACAACACAAGAAGGGGCCCAAAAAAGGTCTAAAGTCTTGCTGAGTTAATGACACAGAATTCAAAGTATGATGAAGCAAAGGTCGTTAAGTTTGCCAGGTTGTGCACCAGGGTAAAGTGAGAGAGGGAGAGAGAGGGAAGGACGGAGGAAGACAAAAAGGGAGTAAGAGAAGGAAGGGAGGGAATGGAGAAATGGGAGGGAGAGAAGGAGAGATAATTCACTCTTTAGATGTACAGAGGGTTCCCTTAACTCTCTGGCCAACTACTAATGAACTGGGAGAAGGACACTGGAAAGAAGCAGGCCTAACAACTCCTGGAGCTTACAGAAGGTCAGGAATGGCATGTGTCCTCACTAGCCAGGATGGAAAGATACACAGAGACATCAGAGTTCTCAGCCAAGTATTGTCTCACTAGCAGAGACAAAGTAACCCCAGACAAAAGACTCTTTTCCCCGACTTAACAAAGCTAAAAAAAAACAAAAAAAAAGCCTCCAAAGATCAAACTGAGCTGCTAAACTGTTATTTTCGGGAGTATTTGATCTTGCTCCCTGGCATATGTTGTCACTTTGGCTACAGAAACTCATAAAAATGTCCCCCTACACTGCCAAAAAAAAAGAATCAAACTGTTTAAAGTAACTTAACTATGATCCAGAGCAAACCTCAAAAGTAGTTAAAGGAATACGAGAAAATTCCTCAAACAACAATGTAAAACTGACAATATTTGACATGCAATCAAAAACTACCAGATGTGCAAAGAAGCAAAAGAACTAAAGAAAACAGACCTAGATTTCAAGGAGAATGAGAAATAAATTTATAGGCTAATCTCATTTATGAACTTGACTATAAAAACCCTAAATAAATTAGGAAACCATATCCACTGATACCTAGGAAGAATTCTACAATGCACAGTTAATTTTATTTAAGGAATGAAGGAACAGTGTAATAAGAACCAATTAATTATCTCAGTAGATGAAGAAAAGACTAGTGATAAAATAGCATAGCCACTCATAAATTTTAAAAACCTTACTTAACTAGAAATAGACAAGAACTTGATAAAGAGTACCAAAAAATCCACAGCATTTCTTTAAGCTTAGGGACATGACAATGACAACCACTCTCAAAATCTTTACCTGAAAATGTACCACGGATCAAACTCTGACCAGCAAAATGGGAAAAATAAACTGAAGGAATAAAGATTGCAAAAGAACAAGCAAAACTGTCATCATTCAACTGCTTTAAGAGCAATAGAAGTATTAACTGAAATTTCACGTTCAAACAACAAATTAACTTAAAAGAAAAAAAAAACACTATTTACAATAACAACAAAACTTACTAGGTTCCTGAAGGGAAAATGTACAAAATTAGACTTTTATTATTATAGCAAAAGGATACAGATCATAGCCAGTTTAATGGAGAGACTCAAACCAGAAGCTTCCACTGTCCTTTGCCCTTGGAGTCAGGACACATTAACTCATCCAGCATCTCTGGGTGAAATAATATGTGGGGTACTGCCAACCAAAGAAAACTCACCAGAGCTTCACTGTCCATCGTTCTTATTAGTGTTCCATTAAATGAGCATGGTTAAATAATCACCGGACAGGTGACTCATCCTGCAGCAACTCTACCCTCTTGAAGGCTGGACTGATATTGCCTGGCTCACAGCCCCAAGCCTCTAATCTCCGTGATTGGTCCTTCTGGAATAAGCAGGCCCATCCTGAGTCATCTCATTAGCGTAAAGTACCTACCTACAGACCATGTGTTACCTTGTTAGCACCTTTATCAAGGTCCACCACGAATAACACACACTCCTATCATTCAGGACATTCTAACAATTTAGGGGCTACTTCCCAGGAACTGGTAACAAAGGCAAAATTGTTTAGTATAAAATAAATAACAAAAAACTACTATTCCCAATATGTGGCTATTTTCTAAAAATGAGTAAAGAAAAAAAAACAAACTTCTCAGGTTTAAAATTGGCCAATGAACATACTTAAAAAATGATAAACCATGTTAGTAACAAGAGCAATGCCTACGGAGACCACAATGAGACACTTCTCATACCCAAAAGACGGTCAACAAGCCAAACTGGGCTATCATATTAGAAAAGAAACGAAGGATGATGTGCCCACTGTCGCCAAAGGTGTAGAAAAATCTGGCACGCTGTATGTGGAAGTATTATATAACAGAACATCATTGGTGACGTTCTGTAAAACTAAATCAGAAGCCTACAAAATATGCATTGGATCTGACCTCCTTTTAAAGTTATAAAAGGAAAACTATCCATAATACATAACTCGGTTTAAAAATATATTTCAAAACACTACAGATAGCTTACAGTTAGTAAATTGAAGGTGATTTTTATTCTCTGCTACTTATTGATGACAAGCAAACAGTAATACTGTGATGAAAAATTAGAGAGCTCCATTTAATATCAAGCATAAACTCATATAGAGATTATAAAACACCTATGATAAAAATAAGTTAACAGATTTGTTTTAAATAGGAAACCTCCCATTAGAAAGATATATATTTGAATAGTTTTTCATCAAGTACCTACCTGTTACAGACTTAATATTGTGCACCCTAAATTCATATGTTGAAGCACTAATCCTCACTGTGTCGTTATTTGGCAATGGAGGCTTTGCAGGTAATTAAGAGTTAGCCGAGGTCATGCCGGTAGGGCTCCCGAGGACCTGTGAGGTAGATATCATTTGTTTAAATCGGGAAAGTGAGATTTAAAGAACTTGGTACCTTACCCAAAGTCACACAAACCAGTGGCAGAACTGACATAGAAAGCTATAACAAATTTGACTTCAAGTGCATATAAACACACGTGTACCGTAGCTGACACATTCCAAGTATTTACGGCACACCTTTAACAATTCGTGGATCTACGGGGCGAGTGTAAAGGTGATCATTTTACTGTTCTTTCCACTTTTCTGTACACTTGAAATTTTTCGGTATAAAATGTTGGGAAACGATACCCCAACGTTTATAGTATACACCCAAAATCTGTGCACCTGAGGCCTCCTTATGTTCCGACCTGACCAACCTCTCCCAAGGATACCCTAACTACTCGCCACCCCGTACCCTAACTACTCCCCTGCCGCACCCATTCACAGCTCCCCAGAAACCTATTTTCACGTGGACCACGGCCCCTCGGATGTTCCAACTAAGACCACGAGAATCCCAGATGACTAACCACCCATCCGTGCCCTCACTGACCATATCCCATGGGCCCCTCGGCCAGTGATTCTCCAACGCCTCTCTCCACTATCCGCATCTGACCTGCCACTGTCAACAGCAATGGTCTCTCGTTGCTTCCTCAACCCACTCCCCTGAACACTGACGCCGGGCAAACCACCCACAACGACCCCAACAATCACGAACCCGTCTTAAAAAACAGCCCCACCCCCGCCACGCATGAATACCCATCACAAACGACGTCTCATGTCACCGAATTCCCACGGCGCCGGTTTCTCACAGACGCTCGCAGAAATAGAACGTACACTCAAATGAGAATTGTGACCTTACCTGAGGAAGTCAAGCTTCGACACGCCACTTCCGCTTCTGATCCCAAGTTTGGCTGGTCCGCGTCTCGTGCTATTACGCAGACTCGGTAGCACTGTGGAAGTGAGCGACCTACCTACAAACTCTGATTTTGTTCCCTTTTGAAAATACCGCTGGGCAATATGGCCGCGCCGTTTCGTTACACTACGTGAGAGGGACCATCTTTGATTCGGTTCCGCCATCATGGATTGAGCGCCGTACGGAGAGCGAGCAGGCCAATATAGGCAACCGGATTTCGTCCACCAGGCCGAACACGAGGAGACTCAACAGATCCTTTCTCTTCTCTTCAGGAATTCTCCGCTTCGGTTCTTCTAAATCCACAGCGGCTGTCAAAACCAGAGCGCATGCTTAGTCGCATTTCAGCGCTCTTGGCCGACGTCTTCCGACAGGACCCAAAATCTAAACCAATCACAGGTCAGGCCTCAGCAAAAAATGGCCGCGCCCAGGCAGTTTCATAGCTGTTTTGAAAATGCAGGAAAGACGCGGCCATATTGCCAACCTCTGGGTTCGTACAGTAACAAACGGTCTTGGGGCCGAGAACTGGGGAACATTAAGAGGTAAAATGCCGGTAACACGTTTGAAAAGTGGGGATTAGGAGACTGGAACTGGATGTGGAGCAGAGGTGGTAGGAGGAGAGCGCTCTGGACGTGCGTTTCCTGATGAGACACAGTGAGGGGTTCCACGGGGCAAAAATGGTTGTGGTGTAGACAATGGAAACCACAGCGCAGGGCAAGAAAATAGTACTTGTTTCTTCTGTTACAAGATAAACTGAGATACATTTAAAAAAAAAAGTTAATAATAATCCCCCAGTCATTTGTTTCTGTGACTACTATGAAGGAGTGGTCATCTTTTTACTAGGTATGTATAATTATTCCGGAAGTATAATTTAATGTCAGTCTCTTTATCTACTGCTTGGTAGTGCTATCTCTACCATAAATCAAATATCCCTATCTGTATGACTCTGATCTCAAAAGTTCACTTCCATAGATCTGTTTTTTATTCCTAGGCCAATACTATGTTTTACTTGTGGGATCTTTCTAAGTTTTATAACCTGAGCAAGGCCTTCTACCATATTGTTTTTCTACAAAAGTATCTTTGTTCTTTTGGGCCTTTATATTTGCAAATAAAATTTTACCTTACCTTGTCAACTTCCACCAGAAAAAAAAAGTGTCAGGAATTCGTATTGGGACTGCACTGAATCTGTAAATCATTTTGAGTAACGACACCTTTACAATATGAAGTATTAAAATCCATAAACCATGCGTAGCACTCTATTTAGGTCTTTAATATCTCTGAATAAAATTGATGTTCCTTATAAGTCCTGTAAATTTTATTAGATTAATTTCATGATACTTGATATCTCTAATGCTCTTGTAAATGATATTTTATAATTTCATTGTTTCACTCTTTGTTGGTGGTAGAAATACAGTTAACTTGTGTATTGATATTATATCAAGCAAACTGGATAAACTTATTAATTCTAATAGTTTTTCTTTAATTATTATATTGTAAATTTTTAAAACTTTATATTTCTCCACTGCCTCAGAAATCCCCACAAATAAGCCCTGAGGACACCAAGCAGACAATCAGTGTAATAAGGTTGACCTCTGCCACAAGTTCCTTTGATGAAACATTATCATACCATCCTTTAATTCTCTAAAAATGACTTATTTTAGTTCCTTGAGCATATTCATAATAGCTGATTTAAAGTCTTTGTGAAGTAAAGTTGACTTACAAGTTCCCTAAGGGGCAATGAACTGCTTTTTTTTTCCTGCATATGAGCCAAACTTTTCTGATTCTTTGTTTATCACAAATTTTTGTCAAGGCTATATATTTCAGACAATATGTTACTACACTGAGTATCAGATTCTCCTTCTTCCTGGGGCTTGTTGCTGTTCTGTTGTTTGTTTAGTAACATTGCTGGACTAGTTCTGTACATTTTGTATTCCCATAATGTGTAGTTCCTGAAGTGTCTTCTTGGTTAGCTAATGGTTGATCAGAAATTTTCTTATGCCCTTGAGTCAGTAAGTTTTCTACCCTTTGCCAAGGAATATGTTGTGTGTGTGTTGAGGCCCTACTTCAATGCTCGGACACTCTGCAAGTCTACCTTTTAAGATCACCAAGAGGTGAATTATTGGTGCCCTTCAGGTATTTCCTCGGCATAGACACATCCCTGTGAATGTATGCAGCCTCTGGATCCTCAGGAATATGTCAGTGTTTAATAGCTTCTTGTGAACATCTTATACTTCAGACTTTCCTTTTAAAACTTTTGGCTGGGCTTTTGTTTACACCAGTTTGTATTACAGCCTTAGGCTACTGCAGAGTTAAAAATTTAAATTGATTGTTCTTAAAAACTGGTTTTTATGGCTACTATACTTGTGAGGCATCCATTTTTTTTTTTTTTTTTTTCCATTGCTAGTGCAGAGCTGGGGAGACAGGGATGGGAGTAAACAGGATGAAAACTCTATATACTCTACAGTTACTGAGTTTCAAATATTTTTCTTTCTTTTTTTCTCCCTTTATCCTCACCCAAGGACATTTTTCAGAGAGAGAGAAAGAAAAAGAGAGAAATATCGACATGAGAGAGAAACATTGATTGGCTGCCTTCTCATACAACCCCAACCAGGAATTGAACCTGCAACCTGGGTATGTGTCCTTACTGGGAATAGAACCCACAACTCTTTGGTATACAGGGAGATGCTGCAGCCAACTGAGCCATACCAGCCAGGGCCATTTTTTAAGCTTTTATTTATTTCTTTACAGAGAGAGGAAAGGAGGGGGAAAGGGAGGGAGAGAAACATGGATGTGAGAGAGAAACATCAATAGGTTGCCTCTCACACACCCCCAACCAGGGACCTGGCCTACAACCCAGGCATGTGCCCTGACTGGGAATCGACAGGCAACCTTTCAGTTCACAGGCCAACATTCAGTCCACTGAGCCACACCAACCATGGCCCAAACTTTTTTCTTGACTAAATACTCTTTAGACTGTTGTAAGGTTTTGGTTACTTACCAGAGTTACAGAAAAGTTAACTTTGATAATCTTGCTGGCATTTATGTTATTTTTATGGAAAGGTAGATTTACAAAGTCACTCAATGTGCTGCTTTGGAAACCTGACCTCATCCTCTCGTTTATTTTTGCACAATAATCTACTAGGATACAATCTATTAATTTTACAAGTAAATACCCTAAGTCTATAGTGATTAAACTGCTTCCCATGGGTCATTGGCACACAAAACCATTACACTTTATCTATACAAAATGCTTCATCCAATTTAATAATTACCCTAATAAACCATTCTAAATTCCAATGTGTCCCAAAATTACTTCTGTCCAACTCCACTTCCATGCATCCATCAAAGATTTCAAAGAAAAAACACAAAGCATCAAGACAATGTTAACATGTGCAGAATTGTGTTTATTTGATTGACTGCCATCTGAGTGTAGCTGAAAATGCCTACACATTTAAGTCAATGTCATACAAGTCTTTCATCAGTATGCCAGTTGTATGTCTGTTGTCTTCTAGACATCAATATATCCTTGCTTGATCAGTGAATAACCAGACTCTTTGAAGAAAAGAGAAACTTGTGGATGCCACCACAAGTAATTCAGGATTTTTTTTTTTAATCACCATTTAAGAGCAGAATCTTGATGTTCGGGGATCTTGAAGCAATAATATCAGGGGGCTTAGGGTAGGGTAACATGCTTTCAGAAAGGGGGTGGTGTGCTGAATCCAGATGTGAGATTTGAAAAAAGCAATATTATAAATTGTGAGGATAGAATCGGTGAAGTAAAACAAATGAAGGTGCTTGCTAGGAAAAGGACAGTTTGAGTGGCTTTTGACTTGGGAGAATCTATGGGCATTTCTGATAGGGAATATGCCTTTCTCTCAGATGATGTCTCTGTAGAAGAAGTACCATGTAAACACTGGCCCCAGTCATAAGCGCCATGAATACAACATCTGATAAAGTCATTACAAGTGTGTATTTTGCAGCAGAAATAGATGTAGGATTTTTAGAAAAGCACAATCCATAATCCCATATCTTGGTAGAATTGTGAGTTTGTTGACAAGCCTCTAGTTGTATAGGAATAAAGATGTTTATCAGCAGGTTAGAGATCCAACATAGGAAGCGGGAAGAACCAATGTTCTTCCAAGCTCTGTCCTTGAGCTGCATCCACCTAGCCGTTCTGAGGCTGATGGTTACTGCCTGAGCATTGCTCAAGAGGCAAGTGATGCAGAGAGAAAGGCCTTGGGCCATTCTAAGGATATAATAGACAAATTTACACCCAGTGTTGTCTAGGATGTGTGTCATTCCCCACATAAATATCATGTGGGGGATCCCCTTGAAGAGAAGAACCAAGAAGTTGGTACAACCATGTTGGTGAAAATCAAGAGTATGGACCTGAGTGCACGGCCAGAGCAGGATGTGGAAGCACAGGCTGAGAGAAGAAGCATATTCGCCAGGATCCCAATCCCGGGGATCCTGTAGTAAAAGTCTTTACTACACAAAGGCTTTTCCAGTGTGAACCAGGAGAAGGAGTCTCAGGGCCAAGTCACCAAAAGTTATTCTTAGAGGATTACAGAAAAAAAGAATTTTAAAAAAGAGCCTGAAGGTCATGAAGTTAGAATTTAGTGTGACAGGACTAGTCATGGATTTGCTCCAATGTTTCCAATATTGATAGGGACCCTTAGGTGCTCAGAACTCCCCTTTCTGTGTAAAAAATTACTTTTCTGGGGTGAGGACTCCACACCTGTGAGTTTAAAATTACTGCTCAGAGTAGTCATCAAGTCATGTTTCCATTCATGCTCATGCAGCCGTGGAAGATGGTTCATTACTTAGTCTATTTGCCAAATCCTTTGGCATACACCTTACAGATATAGCCTCCAAGATGCAGCCATATCTTTCATTTCAAAAGTTGTTCTTAAGCATCCGCTATATGCCAGAACAGGTTGTCAGTCCTCAGATATACAAATATTAATTGACCTGGATCCTTGTTCGAAGGGCACAGTGCCTAGTGGGGGAGATAATATATAAAATCTAACATAAAATATGAATCATACCATGAATGAAGGATATAAATGGTATTGTGGAAACATGTATTTGGGATTCCAGCACTCAGTGATTCAGTGGTGATATACAGAAATTTTTATTATAACTTAACTAAATTGTTCTTCTAAATTATGGGATTAATATGTATACCACAAGGAATAAAATAATACAACAATCTATAGGGGAAAAGTTCACCAGTATCCCCTACCTCTCATTTCTAGTCAGTCTTACTCCTCTCTTCTCTGAGATACCCATGCATATTGAGTGTGCTGTCATCCACAGCACTCTCCTGTCCTTACAAACTGTTTGTGTGTCAGTAATCAGTAATAAATACAGAATTATTTTAGCAATGAGTAATAAATACGGGATGAAGCGTGCTCCTTATGTTTAGAAATTTAAAGCATCATTCCTCATAAAACATGGGCCCAGGATAAAATCATACTGGAACATTAAGAACATTTACTGTGTGTATCTTGATAATGTAACATTGACTTGATAAATCTAAAAAGCAAATGCATATGACTATCTCCATTGATGCTATAAAAGCCTTTAAGAAAAATCAACGTTATGTTTTTTAAAAACCACTCAAGGATGTAGGAATTTATGGATACTTCCTGAGTATGAATGTGTATTTATACACTAGCACTTTGCTTAAGGGGAAACGCTGCAAATCAGGTTTATTACCTCCCATATCTCTGCATTTTGTGATCTATTTATGTCATCTCATGTTTCCCCTTCAGCACAAATTGTAACGAGACCCATTTGCATGTCTCTCACAAGGATACTTTTCTGTAGAGTAACAATGTCAGTTCCAGAAAGAGCTGTGAGATCTAAAGACAGCATTAATGACTTCCTGCAAAAAAAAAAAAAAAAAAAACAACAACAACAACAAAACCCTCTCACACTGACCGTACTCAACATGACCACCTTCCTTTTCCACTGCACCAAGGGTTCTACCAGGGTCAGAAACTCAAGAACATGAGAGAAAATAATACAGTCTAATTATGGATCAAATCAGGGCTGGGTGAGTTAGTGTTTCCTTCTGGGAAGGTGGCACATGGTTCTGCCACCTTACACCCCACTCAATTCCAGCTCTGCGCCAGGCTCATAATGAAACACACAGTAAAACCCATGGCCACAAGGGGACGTGGACTATTACTTGTGCTTTGTGAGACCTGGAAAATAAGGATACAAACAGTGAAAATTTGCTGGCTTTTGGCCCTGCACCAGGCACTGGTCACATGGTTTTAAATATATGATTCATTGAACCCCCAAATAACCCAGCAAACTAAATGCAGTAATGATTATTCCCATTTGGCCGATGATAACAATGGAACTCAGAGTTCAAGGGTCCTGCGCGAAGTTATGCTACTAGTTAGTAATAGATGCATGTGTTGACCCCTCCAATCCACATTCTAGGGATCCTATGTCATCCACTTTGTTCTGCTACGGGGTAAAATATTCTGCAGTAGAATCCACAATGTCCTTTGGGTTTGCTTTTCCCCCAGAAGCTTGGTGCTTCATAAATTTCTTCTAATGAAAAAAAAAATTAACAGCAGAAACAAGAAGGGGGCGGGGAAACAGTATTGCAAGTGCTTTAGAAGCATCAGTCAAAAATAAATGTGAAATACAACAATGTAACTGTGAAGAATAGGTCAAGGACAGGTGACTTAAGCACAGTCAGACTTGCTGCTGGGAGCCAGAGCAGTGATGTTTGGGAAAGCCCCTGGCTTGAAGGGTACTGGAAATAATCCCTTCAAGGGGATTCACTTAAACACAATAAAGAAGAATGGACTTGGAATCTGTTCACATAAGGAGGGAAACATAATAAGAGATATGAGAGGTAAGAGTGATTAGGAAAATAGAAATGCAGATAAAGGGTGAGATTAGAACAAAGCTACCAATTTTATATTTCTAACCCATCTCCCAATGAGAGTCCGTTCAGAAAAAAATACCAGTTACATTCTGTATTGTAACTGGTGATTGATGACCTTCTGTATATGCCGCCTTGGAGGGGAGAGCAGGACCTTCCTATAAGTTAATACTGTATGGTCATGTCAAAGAATAATCATACCTTATTTCACATGGATAGGAAAAGAGGCAGAGAGCATTTTTTAATTTACTCAAGGTCACTCAATTCCTGTAAATGGCAAGCTAGGTCTGATCTCACCCAGGGTATGTGCCATCTCATTATTTAGACATTAATATCTTGGAGAGAATTACTTTACTGCTATACTGGTAAAGGTGGATGCAGTCTAGATGTGGATACAGTCTAGATACAGCCTGTCTCTGTGTCTGTCTGTCTGTCTCTCTCCTTTCTCTCCCCCCGCGCCTCTCTCTCTCCTCCCTCTCCCTCTCTCTCTCTCTCTCTCACACACACACACACACACACACACACACACACACACAAGAGAATAATCCAGGTCCATTCCACAAAACCTCCAGAACAACACAAGACGAAGGTGGGAAATCAACAGTAACACCGAGATGAGGCGAAGCGGATGACAGTTGCTGCAAAGTCCTGTCTCTGGAATCACGCAGAAGAGACTGTCATGAGTACCACATGCTAGAGCCTTGCTCTGTGCTGGCAATGTCACCCTCTTTAATAATCACTCTATTTAGTGTTCAGACTGAGACTGTGTTCCTGTTCCTGGCTCACAGGTTAGGAGGCTGAGACACACAGTGAGGAGATCCACCCCTCCCCCCAGCCTGTAGGAGGCAGAGTCAAGAAGTGAAAAAAGCTATTCCTGTCTCCAAAGGCTGGATTGTTACTAAGTGTTACTTTTAAATGGTGCATTTCAGTGGGAAAGAAAAGCATTCAACATGATAAATCCACTAGGATCCATGCCGGTCCATTTCTCCAGCTCCTTCCAAATTCTGAAGTCTGTCTATGAGGACAATCGTGGAGCAGTGTGAGTCTGCGTACACACATTTGCAGACAACTGGGGCACCGAAGATCAAATGCTTAAGAGTCCAGTTCTTGGTGGTTTGGACCAATGGAAAACTTCATCCCCACTGTTTTTCTTCTTTACATTAATTTATTATTTTTAATAAAATTTTCTGGAGTGACACTGGTTAATAAAATTACGTAGGTTCCAAGTGCACAATTCTAAAGTACATCATCTGTACATTGCATCGCGTGCCCAGCACCCAACATCAAATCTTCCATCACCATATTTGACTTGCGTATTTGACTGCCGCCTTTACCCTTTACTACCCTCGCTCTTAAGAGAAACCTTTTACCTCAGGCTGTTCTCAGCCTCAGCAGTGTCCATCCCCTGCCTGCTGTGGGGTCTCCACTATGACACTCTCCCAACACTCTTTATCAGCCCAGAAACAGGTCCAGACTGAGGCACAGCTGTCCTGAGACCGATAAGAAAACCTCTGTCCTGGCCAGTTCCTCACCTGCCCTCTCAGACATGCTCTCTCAAAACTTACTGGAGTCTGAGCCGCAATGAAACACTCACCAGGGTTGGTCTCTGTCACTAGAACTGGCCACACGTCTGTGGCCCCCAGTACATACGTACTGTGGAGAGCCAAAGCAGTTATGTATCTTCATTTTCTCTGAGTTCATCTCCCACTGGAGCAGCAATTACACTGACAGCTTCTGCAAAGGGACAGTGGTGCACCTGCAAAGAAGCTGTAAATGTCAGTCCCCCGGCAAATCAGCATCAACAGTTCCTGGGGGTTATTAAGACATGAACTAATTAACAGCTGGTGCAGCTGAGAGGAAAACTTTCCTGAAAAAAACTTCCCCTTGCAGTGAACTCTGTGTCTCAGGGGCTGTGGGAAGGACGGCATTCTCAGCGCTGTGCCTGGATGGTCTCACCGCGGTCTGCAACGTGGATCCCCATCTCCAAGTCTTGCTCCCTTTCAGGGGCACAGTGATAAGATTGTCATGTTCATTCCTGACTCCCAAGTTTTGGTGTTTCATTGTTAAGGGCATGACCTCTGCCTGGGACACGGAATCATCAAGATACTAGGAAAGCTCTGCCACAGAACTCTTTGCACATTCTTGTAGGAGCCCTGGGCATTGCTGTTGGTCCCACCCACCTCTCTGGCCCACATTTGTCTTCTGAACTGTCCTGGGCAACAAGAGGGACTCCGTTTACCATTTCTGAAGGTACTGCTACCATAATTCTCTTCATTTAGTTCCATTTAGTTCCATGAAAGCCTTCTCTTTCATTCCACTGCCCAGGATTCACTATGGGTTTTTCTAGATGTTTCTTTTTATACTTTATGTGTACTTTTTTTTTTTTTGACAAGTCAGTTTAGATGATAATTACCTCCTTCCCTAGACTAAAATATTATCAACATTCTTAAATTTCCTTTAACCTTCTTTCCGTATTTCTCCCAATTTTTTTAGTTTATAACTTCAATATTGTCTTTTCTTAGCACTTACATTAGGCTCTGTAACTAAAATTCCCATGCTGAAGTTATAATAAACCTACTACAGGCTTTTTATCTGTGGTTAAATGGATTCAGTGTTTACTTTCAGTTCTTTTGCCATTGTTCATCTATTCATATCTTAGGGGTAAAATTCATGTTTCAATAATTAAGACATTCATAGGAATTATACTCCCTAAGTTCTTTCATGTTCAACAATGTTTGTCTGCATCTTAGTACTTAAAAGACAGTTATTGGAGGTGAGAGTTGTCTTCGTGATACTACTGAGCCCTCACATTGAATAAGCAACCTATATCTTCCTTTATTCAATAAAGTGGTAGAAATTTTTCAAATTATTTTGTAATTTTTATTGTGAACAGAGTACTTTTCCCACATGTGCTATTACTGATGCCTAGCACTCAACTGAAATTGCATGTTGACCAAGTGTACAGCAGTCCTGCTGGACTCTCATTCTGTGTGGTTGCCTGTGAACTCTTCTGTCCTTCCACACAGGCAATCACATCATCTCCAAGTACTGACAATTTTGTTTCTTCATTTCCAATTTTGAAATCCTTTAGTTTTTATTACTGTTAAGCTGTGTTGGTTAAGACACCCAACAGAATATTTAACAGCAATTGTGGCAGCAGATGTGTGCATCCCATTGTCAAAAGTCTTTAAAATTTCATCATTAAATATGATGTCTGCTGTTAACATTTCTGTTGCTAATATCTATTTAGTCAAAGAAAATATATTTACACCTGTTTTGCTAAGCAGTTATTTTTTTAATAAATTATGTGTTGATGTTTATCTGCATTTTGAGTGTCAGCGTTCTTGCAATGTTGCTCATTTAAAAATATGAATATTGATGTAAAAATTCACAGAATATAAAATAACCATTTCAACATATACAATTCAGTGATATCTACCACATTCTAAATGTTATGCAAACACCATCTCTATCTAGATCCAGAACATTTTCATCATTCTAAAAGAAAACCGTATGCCCACGAATGAGTCAGTCTCCATTCTCCCTTCCCCCCGGGCCCTGGTCACCACCAATTTGCTTTATGTCTCTATAAATTTACCTATTCTACACATTTCCTATATAGAGAAATACAACATATGGTCTTCTGTGCCTGGCTTCTTTTACTTAGCATACTGTTTTTGAAGCTTATTCATGTTATAATATGTATCAATACTTCATTTGTATAGTTAATATTCTATTTCATATGTGTGTATATACATGTATGTAGGTCTGTACGAATACCACATTTGTTTGTTTATTTCTCCAACCACATTTTGTTTATTTCTCCATCAATGAGAATTTAGATTGTTTCCACATTTTGGCTACTGTGAATTATGTCATCAACATTCAAATATTTAAATACCTGTTTTTAATTTTATTGGGTATATACCTAGAAGTGGAATTCCTGGGTCACATGGTAGTCTCTGTTTAACTTTTTAGAAGAACTGCCAAATTGTTTTCCAAAGCAACTGGACCATTTTACATTCCAGCAGTGCTCAAGAGTTTCCATTTCTGCAATGTTACTCCTAATACCAGGCATTTTAGGACCTGCTAAGGAGAGAGGACATGTTTGTAGCACCCATGGACGTGTCGTCATAATAAATACCAAATTCCTGCATGACACAGCACTTGAAAAATATACACATGAACTCTCCACATATAACCCCAAGACTTTTCCCCGCGTCAGTTCCTTGTTTTTAGCATTTCATTTAAGTCTTTTATTACCTTTGCTACTTAAGAACTAAGGCTCTGGAAAAATACAGGCTTCAAGTCATGACAGAGCACCACAGTTGGCAGAAATATTACAAATGACAGTAAAAATAAAGAGAGCAAACTTACATGGTACAAATTACTTAGACTTCTTATTAATTAAATTACTTATTACAAGACATTTTGATTTATAAGAAAGTAGAACACTGCTGTTTATACTGGAATATATTACTCAATATTCTAGAATAAGTAAACCCTGAACATTATGTTCCTTCATGTAATTCCAAAAATAATAAATATGTAAAAGTTCATCTCAGGTAGTAGAGACCATAAGCCCTATAAACCTTTGTCCTATTCAAGTGATCCTTATTATGTTCTGATTTTCTCATATATTCAAATGGTATTGTATTTGCACAGTGAAAATGTTTAATATTTGTAGTAGAATATTTTGGAATCATTTCTGCAATTATGTTAAACCCTTATGAAGTTATTTCATCCTATGTATAGCTTCCAAGTTTACCTAATTACTCAAATCTAAAATTCCATCAAATACAGAAAAGCCCCAATAATTAAATAACAGTATTCCATCAACTGTAACATGTGTCACAATTTAAGATGTAGTTAGATGTGCAGAAATGAATCCTCAAAATAAAAAATAAAATGTGACTTAATGGTTTTGCCACATTCACTGCATTTTTAAAATCTCTGTAGAGCAAGTTCTGTTTTTAAGAGCTTATGATGGTTAATGATAGCCAATTCTCCACAGAAAACATTTTCAGTGACTTAATCACAGTATATCTGTAATGTACTTGATGGGATACAATTAAAATGGGATTCCTTCAGGACTTGATACCTTCACAGAATCTAGAAATTACTTTCTTGTCTGGAAACAGAGTTTCTCTGCCATGTGAGCTAGTGGGCAACTAAAGAACTCTGATGTGTAAATAAAGAATTTTAGACCACCACTGCAATTCATGCTATTTTGTTTTTGCTGTGCAATGTGATTTGTGGTCATAGGTGAACTTTAACTGTACCCATTCAGTTCTCTCCTGAACTAAATATCTGGTATATAAAATCTCCCTTTCAAAAGCTTCCTGTATCCCCTGTTTCAATAGGACTGATGTTTGTGTAAGTTTACTGATGACTAATGAGCTTTGACATGTAGATGAAGGCTTTATACAAGGAAGATATGCATTAATTGGGAAGACTTTACCACATCCACCACATCCATAGGGTCTTCCTCATATAAGATGTTCAAGGAGTTTTGACTTTCTGGGGAAAGCTCTCATTATCACAACATTCCTGAAATTTTTACATTTGTGTACAACTTAATGTGATTTTTTCCCTTAGATTTCCTGCATTTGCCACCAAGTGTAGGGTCCCTCTACTGTATGAATACCCTAATGTGTAACAAATATGGTTGGAAAAAGGATTCCCCAACTTTCAATCCATCCATATGTGTTGACTCCTAAGTGCATAGCCTCTGACTTTCAAATGAAAACTTTTGACAATCACTGCATTTACAATATTTCTCTTTTGGTGAGATCCCTAGGGTATAAGGAGGGAATGTCTTTAAATGGAAGGCCTCAACTTTCATTTCATCTATAAAGTTTCTTTTCTACAGGAGTTCTAGCAGGGTCTATTATAAACACAGCATTTACGGCATTTCTATTCTTCATGAGTCTCTTGAGCCTTCTCACATTCCCACAGTTATTGGATAGAAGATGTTCCTCTATCCTGAGTCTGCTGATGATTAGTAAGAGCTGCCTTCTGAAAGAAAGCTTTTTGACATTCACTGCACCCATAGGGCCTCTCTCCTGTGTGAGTTCTCCTGTGACCAATGAGAGTTGACAAAGTAGCAAATCCTCTCTTACAATTACAGCATGCATATGGTTTTCCTCCTGTATGAATCCTCTGGTGCACGGTAAGATAGGATTTAGCCGTGAAGCCTTTATCACACACACTGCATTTGAAGGGTTTCTCACCTGTATGGGTTCTCTGGTGTACAATAAGAGTTGACTTAGAGGACAAAACCTTCCCACATTCACTGCATTCATTGGACTTCCCTACTGCATGATGAGTCTTCTTATGATGAGTGAGATCTGACTTCTGGATGAAAGCTTGTTGGCATTCACTGCATCCATATTGTCTCTCTCCTGTGTGAACTCACTGATGGGCCATGAGCTGAGCCTTTTTTGAGAAGGCTTTCTCACAGTCTGAGCACTCAAGGCTTCTCTCCTGTGTTAGTTCTCTGATGCACAGTGAGATGTGTCTGACCCATGAAGGCTTTGTCACATACTCTGCATCTGAAAGGTCTCACTCCTGAATGAGTTCTTTGATGTAAAGTGAGTTTTGACTTCCAAGGAAAAGCTTTCCCACATTTACTGCATGCATAGGATTTCCCTTCTCTATGATGAGTTTTCTGATGATAGATGAGTGTTGACTTTGTAATGCAGGCTTTTTGACATTGATCACATGCATATAGTCTCTCCCGTGAGTTTGCTGATGAGTAATTAGCTTCAACTTGCTGGGAAAGGCTCTCGTACAATCACAGCATTTGTGGGATTTCCTGTGTGAGTTCTCTGAGGCATGGTCATAAGTGGATTACAAGCATTCACTGCATATTCATTGCATCCATATAGTTTCTTCCCTAGTGGAGCTGAGTCATAATCAGTGAGCTATGACTTCCGAATGAAAGCCAGCATACCCACAACAGAATGATCTAGAAAACAAGAATAGATCCAGAAAAAAAAACTTTGTTCTATATAAGAACCATTAGTGAGATAATAACATCTGAGTAACTGTATCAGTGTTAATATTCTGATTTTGATAAGTGTATTTTGGTTGGGTAAAAAAATGACCTTGTTTCTAGGAAATACACATTTAAGTATTTAAAGGTAAAGAGTTCCAAAAAACAATACGTGTGTGTGTGTATGTGTGTGTGTGTGGTGTGATGATAGAATATGATAAAAGATATGTGGCAAAATATTTCCACTCAGAAAAATCTGCAAAAAGAATGTGTAAGAAATCTGCATATAATTTTGAGACTTCTGATTAAGTACTAAATGATTTAGAAATAAATATTTTCAAAAGGAGAAAAGTTAAAAATAAGGGAAGAGCATTACATTATTCATAGTGGCCTAAATGTAGAATGGATAAATCATTTTATAGTCACACGGTGGCATTCTGCACAGTACTCTGGTACTCTTGATCTAGGTGCTAGTTACACAGTGTGCTGATTATGAAAATTGAGCTGTGCCCTTTATTAGTGAATTTTTTTTGTGAGTGTATGGAATACCTCAAAAATTTTTTACATGAAGTAAATACAAATTTAGGCAGGAGTCCAGACATGCTCACACATGAGGATCTTGAAAGAAATTTGTTTAGTATGTTAATAGTAAAGGGATGCCATTCAGGGTAATAGTGGAAGAGAGTGACACAACCTGATTTTCATTTTTTTTAAAGATGTTATCTACTTCTAGAGAGAGGATAAGGGAGGGAGAAAGAGAAAAACATCAGTGTGTGAGAGAGACACAAATAATAGTTAAAGAAGTGCAGGGCCTCAGGATGTAAGAAAAAGAAAGCAAATACTAGACTTGCTAGTAAATTATATTTGTGGTGTAAAGAAAGGAACCAAGAGTGATGTGAAATTTGAGGTAGCAATTAAATCTCCATGTGCAGAAATAAAAATAGCCAGGTGAACATGTGGGGATAAAGGAAGATCGGGCCTGTATATAGGGACTTGGGAACCATCAGTATATAATCAATATTGGTAAGGCCATGAAATTGAATGACATTATACTGGGAACAAATGATAAAAATAGCCAATGATGAAGCTTCATGCTAACACTGAAACTTCAGAAGACGCCCAGAGAATGGAGGTCTAGCTAACACTGAAACTTCAGAAGACGCCCAGAGAATGGAGGTCTATCCATTAGGTACAAACAATGACTACCAAGGAAGACACTAACTTAAGTCCTGAACAAATATCTGGGGAAGCTGATTAGAATGAAAGATCCTCAGCTTCTCACTTAAGTTATCCTTTCTTACTGATTTTCTGTTCTAATTTTGAATGCAACAGACACGGATCCTTCTCAAGCCTCAAATATATGTAGAGAACACCACTGTAGTCAACAGTCCAACCTTCTAACTTGCTTCAATACAACCTCACATGGCCCACAGAGGTCCACAAAGACAGTGGGCCAAATATCCCAGGACTAATTATCGGGAAGAATTGTTAATCAGGTGAAAGGGGTGAAAACAAGAGGTGTAGAGACAACAAGAAGGCTGGATGCTGCAGACAACAGTCTACTGAACACTGGGTCAATCCAGAGAGAGAAAAAGAGGATCGTCTTCCTTGAAACAGCCTCATTGATGGTTTAGGTATTTGTAATGACCTTCAAAGTTTTAGCCTTGTTCAAACACATTTGGTAGGGGTCACTCCTTTGTGGCCCACTGATTTACTTTAAAGGGTCTCATGTCTTGCTTGTTCTCACTTGCTCACTCACCTGAAAAGCACTGATATTGAATTTTATCTTCTCTCCATGGCTCTTCTCCATTCTCTAAATTAAGAATCCTATCTGGTTTGGTAGCTTGATAGCCTGTTCATGGGACATGACGAAAGACTTGGACACTGTCATTGAACTTGGCGGGGGTGGGGGAGGGGTGTCTAGGAAGAGCATAAAATGTTTCAGAAATTGGCATGCTTCACCTTGGCAGATTAACGACCTATCCAAGGTGAGAGGACATCGAGTTCTAGCTGAGATTGGAAGAGGGACTAAGAATATCTGTTGCCTGTAAAATCAAGCCCAGTACCTAGAAGCTCTTTGGAAGCTAAGGCAACTGAAGAAGGAAAGGCTATTGGCTGTGCACACTCTGAATGACACAGGTCAGTCATCTCTAATCAGGGTCACCACCTGATTCAGCACCACCTCCTGATACAGGTCCTGGTAGCCACTACTTGTCCCAGCTAAAGGCCAACAAATTCTCAAATGACATTAATCTCTGTAATGACACATTTCTTCAATTTGTGGTGATCATTACTGATGTGAAAAGACCTGTAGTATATGTTTTCACCATAAGTCACAAAGACTAAATCTCTGTATAGTTTTCATCATTTGTTATGGAAAAGTAAAATGTCATTAATCATCCTACCATACCATAATATGCAAATCTGTCAAATCAACATGTTGTACACCTTACATTTACACCATGGATTCTTTCTATTCCTTTAAATGCCATTGGCTTTGTTCTTGGAAGCAGTTAAATTATTTGATTATAAGTCCTTTAGTGGCATGCATTTATGTTTAGTTAGGAGGGTTTATAGGCAGCCTATAGTAAAGATCTAATTTGAACCACCCACTGACGCAATTCTCTTCTGATGTTCCACTGTGACTCTCCAAATATGAGGTGTTTCCATTCCAGCTGGTGGAAACACAAATTATCCTCAACTTTGTGCAAGCTCCAAGGATGGCTCTGGCTGTTCATTTTAGTAGTTCTTTCTCCAGCCTAGGGAGTTTCCTCACATATTTGTGCTGACTGCAACTTAAAAACTTGGGGAACTTTACAAAATTCTTGGGCTCTCACACTCTGGTGCAGTTCTCTCCTCTGCTATAATGTGTCCCATGAATTCGAGCCATCTTGCATTTTCCGTACTCTAAACTCCACCTCAATTCAGGGAGATTGCTGGGATCTGTTTGGGTTTCTCCTCTGTACGCTGCAGAATGAAATCTTTTCAGGCAGTAAGCTGGAACAATGAAAAAGCTCACTGCATTTGTTCCCTTTCTCTAAGAGAAAGATGGCATGGATTCCCTGTTACCTAATATCTGATAATAGTCCATTAATAATATATTGTACTTTTTTTTTTAGTTATATAAGGTAAAGGACACACACACACACACACACACACACACCCACCCACCCACCCACCCACCCACCCTTAAACATTGACTGTTAAAGTTGTTGGATTTGGCTATAAAAAATAATGGCCAGTATGTAGATTCATTATGGTATAAGCATTCCATGTTCAGAATAGAATGTTATAGTATTTCAGAGTAGATGCAGAAATATGAGAGGAGACCCCTGCAACCCCCTCAAGAAAGGAATTATCTTCTGGAGAGCAGGCCCCTTGTAGTACAGGCTTCCCCCGCTAGGTGAGTATAGGAACCCATCTATTATCAGTGTACCACTTGGCATTATTGTGAGAGGCTGCGTTTGACTTTTTTTTTCTGAAGTCTCTTTCAATACATTTGTCCATTTCATGATGGATGACTTACAAATATACCTGCCTGCACTGTGTTGAGTGTTCAATAGGTTTTCACCAAAAACAACATGACCCCCATGCCCCATCCTCCCCATTCACCCAATCTCTCCCTGAGCAACTTTGTTTCCTCAGATGAAAAAAGTCCTCAAAAGGAAATGCTTTGCCAATGTGGAGGTGAAAAAAAAATGGCAGAAGCACTAAAAGGCATCAAAATTTAGTTCCAAAACTGTTTTGAGCAGTGGAAAAAAATGTCTCAATAGGTATATTGCATCCAATGGAGAGTACTTTTAAAGTGACTGAAGTTTAAACATGTGAAATATATAGTTTTTAATAAACTCTGGGGTTTTTGGGGGGGTCCCTCCTCATGTTTGGCAACATTACCAGCAGCATAAATCTCATGTTCCTTTGGAATATTGAGAATATTCAGTTCTTTTCCAGCACTCATAATTTGACTTACACATTTCAAGAGCATTCCATGGTACCCATATCTAACAATCACAGTGTAAGATTTTCTTACTATAGAAATGTTATTTAGATCTTAATTACTATAGACAATTGCTTCTCTGGGAACATGCTTTTCCAAATTTAATGGCTAGGTAGGAATTTATCACCATGTGAATTCTCTGAAACCTTATGTTTTTGTGATAGGCAGAATAAGAGCCTCCCAAAGATATGCATGTCCTAACGCCCAGAACCTGTAAATGTTATTTTTATTTTTTTTTAAATTTTATTTATTAATTTTAGAGAAAGGAAAAAGGAGGGATGGAGAGAAACTTTGATGCACAAGACAAATATCGATAGGCTACCTCTTGCACATCCCCGTCCAGGGACCTGGTTAGCAACCCTAGCATGTGCCCCAACCAGGAATCAAACCATGACATTCTGGTCTTCCAGACGACACCCAACCGAGCACACCAGTCAGGGCAAATGTGTTGCATTCAGTAACAAAGGAGAATGAAAGTAGGAAATGAAATCAAATATTTTGGGACCCTGTAATTGTTTCTTGAGTTTCCCAGGTTCATAGAGAAATTATGCCTCGGTATGGGCTGTACCCAGAGCCCTCGTGGATACTGATTTACATGATGAGACTTGGCACTTTTGAGCTGGTAAGATTTAGATGAGATTCTGGTGAGCTGGTGCTGTGACGGATTAAGACATTTGGAGATGCTGGGAAAGGGTGATTGCACTTTGCATGTGGGAAGGACAGGAATCACTAGGGACCAGAGGGTCTGCATCCTGACTTCCAGAACTGGTGAATACATTAAGTTCTAAGGCAAAGAAAAATCAACGAAGCAGGTGGAGTTAAGTTTGCAAATTAACTGATCTTAAACTGGAGACTTTATCCTGGATTATCTGGGTGGACCCAATGTGATCACTAGAGTACTTAAATGTGGAAGAGAAAGGCAGAAGAATCAGAATTAGAACCATAAAAGTTGACCAGTCATTGCTGGCTTTGAGGATGAAAGGTGGTCGAAGCCAAGAAATTTGGGCAGCTTTTAGGAGCAGGAAAAAACAAAGAAACAGATTCTTCCCTAGAGCCTCCAAAATGAAATGCAGTCCTGCAAATACCTTGCTTTTTAGCCTGAGATGCATTTCATACTGCAGACCTCCACAACTGTATGATAATAAATCTGTATTGTTTTAAGCCACAAAATTTGGGGAAATTTGTTACAGCAGCCATAAGAAACTAATATAATTGTATTTCTACTTTCATTATATTCATAGCTTTTTTCACTACATAATGCAATTCCTGTGTCCAAGGTTTGATTTAATAGAGAAGCCTTTCCCAGAGTCCCAAGGTATAAAATTGTGATACATGTGTTACTTTGGTGTTAGAATTCCACCATTTATTGCTTTTAGAATTTCTTCCCCTAAGAGTTCTTCCACATCTTACTAAAAACATTTTCCACATCCAACACCTCTAGAGTTGTCTTTCTATGCTTTTCCGACATGTGATGAGGTACCATTTATCATGGAAAACCATCATGTTCTTTCCTAAAGTTTTGGACCTGTGAGAATTCACTGATATCAGCTGTTATCACCTCCAGAGAGAGGTGTCCCCACTATTCCTGCATTTCTGCCCAAAATGATTTCACTGACACCGAGTAAATCTAACTTCTAACAGAAGTGTTCTCCATAGCCATTGCACCCACAGCATTCCTGTCCTGTGTGAGCTCTGACACACATGTGCAGGAGTCTTGCTAAAGACTTTTCCACATTTCTGGTACCAGATGGCTTTTTCCTACACAATATCTGTAACATAAAAGACATAATTTATTACTGAAGGTGTGGTCACACTCACTGCATTTGCAAGGCATATTCCCTGTGCAAATTCCTGATTATCTACTAAGGCTTGACTTCTTGGAAAAGGCTGTTTTGCAATCACATTTCTATTCCTTAACAGTTCACCAATGTTTAATAAGGGCTGAGTTCCTGGAGACATTTCCACAGGTACTGTGTTCATAGGGTTCTGCTCTTTTAAGAGTTCACTCATGTATAAAGAGCTATGACTCCCTGAGGAAGCTTTCTCCACCGTTATTGAACTTGCAGCTTTCTCTCTTGTGTGAGTTTTCTTATGTTTAATGAGGACTGACATGTGGGCAAAGGCGCTGCCACATTCACTGCATGCATACGGTCTCTCTCCGCTGTGAGTTCGCTGGTGCTGAATGAGCTTTGATTTGCTTCTGAAGGCTTTTTCACACTGACTGCATTCATAAGGTTTCTCTCCTGTATGAATTCTCTGATGCTTGGTCAGGTCTGACTTAAAAAAGAAGGTTCTTCCACATTCACTGCATTTATAAGGCTTCTCTCCTGTGTGAAGTCTCTGATGTGCAATGAGGTATGCCTTCTGGGAAAAGGCTTTCGCACACACACTGCATCCATAGAGTTTCTCTCCAGTATGAGATCGCTGATGTCTGTTGAGCAGGCACTTCCGGCTAAAGGCTTTCCCACATTCACTGCAGACATACGGTTTCTCTCCGGTATGAGTTCTCTGATGTACCATAAGCTGTGACTTTCTAGCAAAGGCTTTTCCACACTCATTACATTCATGGGGTCTCTCTCCTGTGTGAGTCCTCTGATGTTCAGTGAGCTGAATTTTTCTCATGAATGTTTTCCCACATTCACTGCATCCATGGGGCTTCTCTCCTCTTTCTGTTCTCTGATGTCTAATGAGCTGTGCCTTCCTGGAGAAGACTTTCCCACATTCACTGCATTCATGTCGTTTGTCTCCTGGGCAACTTTTTTGATGGTCACTGAGCTGTGATTTAGTGCTACTGGGTCTAACACATCCATGGTATTTGATTCCAGTATGGGTTTTATCACACTGGATGTGGAGAGATGGTTTCCCATAGCCAATAAACTCATCAGAATCCTTTCCTTCACACCTTCTATTCTGGTTAACAATACCTAAATGTGACTTCAAATTTTTATAATGTGAGCCAAACTTATTGTGTCTTGCTGTTAAAGAAACAAGGCTTTTGCATAAATCGAAATTATTTCCAAGTGCATAACTTTGTTGACATCTTTCCAAAGTTTTAATCTTGGTTTGGTTTTCTCGGTGCCACTGCATATGATCGCTCTCCCATACTTCTTCTAGGAAAAAGAACAATAAAAACATCCATGATAATTGTGGCAGGGAGGAAATCTGATACAGAAATGCCATGGTTTGGCCTAGCTCTTGTAAGAGCCCAGTCTAAGAGAAATGTGCATTATGGAAATGTATCCTATGCTCTGTGAAAGACAGTATTATAAAACAGCAACCAACAAATGTAGAAACAATGTAGATAGTTTACACTGAGTAAGTATTGCTTGGGCTTCTTTCCAAATAGTATCTTGAAATGTGGAGAGAGAAGAAAAGAAAACCACACTGTGACTGAAACAGAACAAAACAGAGAATGGATCCATTCATCTAACAAACATCAAGTGGGCTGGTGTTTGGGAACATTAGAATATTAGAATACATTAGTAACTTTGGTGCAACTTCTAAAGTGACTAATATATTCTGTTTCCATTAAGCAGTAATTGTAGTAATAAGAGAGAAAGAGGATCAACAGGGAAGCAAAAAAAAAAAGAAAGAAATTAAATAGGAAATATGAATTGAAGGAGGTGGGAGAATAGTGGTAGGTCAATCTTACGTCAAGTAGTCATCTACAAGAAAAGTTAAACTGACATCACAGGATAAGAATGAGCAATATTCTGCAAATTGCTACATGAACATTCCAAGGAGGAATAGTCATTACAAAAACCTTGAGGTAGAAAAACTTAGGTAGGATCAAGAAACATAAGAGAGGATGGTGTACCTGGACTATCCCAAGCTCGAGTGAGGTAGCAATGGACAAGTTTGGAAAGGTAGGTACAATTGAGAGCATACAGATCATGTAGGAAGACTTATGGCAGGAAGCCACAGAACATTTTTTAGCAGGAATACAATACGTTCTGAATTAATATTTCCAAAAGGTCACATGACTGTTGTATGAGAATAAGTTGGAGATGAAGTTGTTGAGAGAATATAGAGGAGACAATAGTGGAGTTCAGATGAGACATTAACAGTTATCTTCTGCATGATCACAAAGATGGAGAGATGTACAAAAAAAAACCAAAGGACACAGCATAGATGAGGGAAAGATAAGATGCACTGTCAGAAAAATTTTGAAGATAGAAAGGGAAGAATCAAGGATCGCTCCTCAGTATGTGGCCTAAGCATCAATGAAGGTGCTGGTGCCACTTAATAAAACAAGGATGATTACGGAGATAGGTTTGACATTTGGGGAAAAACGAAGCATTCCACTTGACACATACATCAGGTCTGAGATGACTGAGACACATTCAAGAGAAAGTACTTAGTACCCAATTAGATCTATGAGCGTGGAGAAGAGCTAGACTTAAGATAACAATTTTAAGTCATGAGTACATAAACATTATTTAAATATTTGGTCCGCGGAGGAACAGATGAGACAATTTGGAAGAATGGATAGAGAAAAAGGAAGGTCCAGGATAAGAGTCTCATGCACTCCAAGTTTTAGAATTGTGGGAGAAGGCTATGCACAGATAATATGACAAACCCACTCAGAGACAATGGAATCCTATCTATGCTGATCGAACAAATAAACAACATGGATTTTAGGAACAAAAGGTTGGAATTAGGAAATCAGAATGCAGGACCCACCCTGATTTGTGTGGCCCAGTGGATTGAGCATCATCCTGCAAAGCAAAAGGTCACTGGTTCGATAACCCAGTCAGGGCACATGCATGAGTTGAGGACCAGGTTGGAGCATGTTGCAAGAAACAACCAATTGATGCTTCTCTCTCACATGGATGTTTCTATCCCTTCTTTCCCTTCTCTCTAAAAATAAATAAATAAAATCTTTTTAAAAAAAGAATGCAGGATCTACACCATCTCATTCCAAGTTTACTGTAGTAAAATATTCAATAATCACCTTGTTACTAAATCTTTCTCCTTACATTCCAACTATACACCAAAATTAAACTTTCGTAAAAACACTGACCACCTATTTAGAGTAATACTGTAGGCAATCAATACTCAACTCGTTATGATACAACCTCACAAGGTCCAATAAATCCAGACACATATATGCTCATCTGAAATTGTAAACAGGTGTTTGAGCCATCTGCCTGTGTCCCAGAGAAGAGTCACAGTTGTACTGACTGGTGGAAATATTATCTTCTCCAATGAGTTTAACCACAGTGTAATTTGTAGAGTGCTGTCCAATAAAAACTTCTGCAATGATGGAAATGTTCTATATCTGTCTTTTCCAATATGCTAGCCATGTATTGCTATTGAGTACTTGAATACAGTTAGGGTGACTGCAGCACTGAATCTGTAATTTTACCCAACATGAATTAAATTTCAATAGCCAAAGGTGGCCAGTGGCCAATATACTAGACAGCACAGGTACAGACCCTCATATTCCTAAAGTCACCATTATAATCTCCTTCACACAGTCATCTCCAAATTTCCTATTTTCAACTAGTACTACATTCTCCCTTAATCTCCGTTCTTAGATCACCTCAATCAAGATTCTGAAGAACCGTTCTCCATCCAGGAAGAAAACATTCAACTGCCTTATCTTCCATTTATCCTATAACTCCTAGGTATGTTTTTCTATTGCTGCAATCCAGCTATCAAGCAAGACTCTTTAAAAAACTAGCAAAAAAAATGGCTCTTCCGAAAAGCTACCAGAGGTCACCTTTGAAGATGGTTCACTATTCACGTGACCCAGAAAACCCCACAAAATCATGCAAATCACAAGGTTCCAATCTTTGTGTTCACTTCAAGAACACCCGTGAAACTGCCCAGGCCATCAAAGGTATGCATATTTGAAAAGCCACCAAGTATCTGAAAGATGTCACATTAAAGAAGCAATGTGTCCCATTCCATCAATACAATGGTGGAGGTGATAGGTGTGCCCAGGCCAAACAGTGGGGCTGGACACAGGGTCAGTGGCCCAAAAAGAATGCTGACTTTGCTGCACATGCGTAAAAACGCAGAGCATAATGCTGAACTTAAGGGTTTAGATGTAGATTCTCTGGTCATTGAGTACATCCAGGTGAACAAAGCTCCCAAGATGCAATGTAGAACTTAAAGAGCTCATGGGCGGATCAACCTATACATGAGCTCTCCCTGCCACTTTGAGATGAACCTTACTGAAAAAGAACAGATTGTTCCTAAACCAGAAAAGGAAGTTGCACAGAAGAAAAAGATATCCCAGAAGAAACTGAAGAAACAAAAGCTTATGGCCTGGGAGTAAACTCAGCCATTTCCTTTCCCATAGTCTCCTACAGGCCAATATGTAAGAATCTCACACATCACTTTCCTAATTTCCATCTCCAAAGTCGTCTTTTTTTTTAATTTTTATTTATTGATTTATTTTTAGAGGGGAAGGGAAGGAGAAAGAGAGGGAGAGAAACATCAACATGTGGTTGCCTCTCACACATCCCCTACTGGGTACCTGGCCCACAACCCATGCATGTGCCCTGACTGGGAATCAAACCAGAAACCCTTTGGTTCGCAGGCCGGTGCTCAATCCACTGAGCCACATGAGCCAAGGCCAAAGTCATCTTTTTATATTACTAACACATAAGGCCTCCCATCATCATTTATTTCCAAAACCTTTCCTGCAGAAATTATTTTATCACGCTTCCATAAAAGAGTACTTTTTCCTTTCTGTAACATTTTATTGAAGCTCACTTTTCTGATTTTGTAAAGAGTCCCTCTCTATGCCTCATAATCAAATGCTAAAAATTTTTAAATTTTACGCACGTATGTCAGCCCATTCCAAATGGGACTTTAAAAACTTGCAAGGTATTTTTGTCCCTTATTACATCTGAATCTCCTGGATCATATGAGTGTGGTGCTTCTGTTTTGTTTGTTTGTTTTTGTTTACTGAGTTGAGAGAGAAGAAACACTGATTTGCATTCATGGGTGGTTTCTTATATGTGCCCTGACCAGGGGTCAAACCCACAACCTTGATGTATCACAACAATTCTCTAACCAACTGAGCTACCTGGCCAGGGGAATGTGGTGCTCCTTCAACCACAGGAAACAAGGCAGAATTTCCTGGCAAGTCTTTCAAACTTCATATGCACAGATCACTCTCCATATCTAACAAATCGGATGCCAAATCTCCAGAGAGAAATCCTGCAGTTTGAAAACGTCCCACATAGTTTACACACATCCCTTATTAAAAAACAAAATTAAAGCAAAAATGAAAAGAGAAAAACTGCTTTCAAGAAAAATGTGATGAATGGGTGCAAGTAATGTTTATACTAAGGGCAGACCCTTCTTTCCATATGGAAGAAAAGCCTCATACCCAATGGTAAAATACCACCATAAAAGATCATGATGACTGAGTTAGTGTGGTGCAGATACAAGGGAAACAAGAAGTCAGAAGAAGGGAAGTTCCAGGTGCACTTGGAAATGTCACAAAGAGAAAAAGAGCTCCAAGTGAAAGAAGGCAGTGTCTGGATATAAAAACGCAACATAATGAAGTGTGGAGATGCCAGTTCCTCAGGTTATTTTATACTCAATAAAATACTTCACTTCCTCCTTCTTGGAATAAGTTTGTGACGTGTTTCTGTGACATCATCTTCTGACCCTCCTTCTACCAGAGCCTGCATACATCTTTTTTTTTTTTTTTTAATTGATTTTAGAGAGAGAGAGAGACAGACATTGCTTTGTTCCACATATTTATACACTCACTGGTTTATTCTCACATGTCCCCTGACAGGGGACCGAACCCACGACCTTGGTGTATCACGACGATGCTCTAAACAACTGAGGTACCAGCCAGGGCCCACATACTTCTCATTCTACTTGGCTGGGCTCTTAACTTCTCAAGCTCTAAGCCAGGGGTAGGCAAAAATAGATTTACAGGTGTGAATATGTGAAATGCAGAGTGTATTCTTGTATTATTTATTAATTATTGTACTATTTATTTGTATTCCAACTGTAAACCTACTTTTGCCCACCCCTGAATATGTGGATCTCTTGGATTTTCAACCAACATTCATTCCTCGCATTGCTTTAATGCCCCACCCACCCACAGAGGAAAGCAGCTAGAACATCAGCAGGAACTAAGAGAATACTGAAATCAGCAGGTGTATGTAGCAACAAACACTGCAAGTCTAAATGACGGTAGCCCACTTTGAGGTGGGAATGGAGACAGGAAGTTTCCAAAGGCCTTTTTGAAACAACAGAGGTTAATAGGAACAGCAGAGACCTTCAGAAATGATAGCGCAAACAGGGATGACTCAAGGTAACGCAAAGGTGACCAGATGCCAGGGAGTAAAGCAGCCCAGCAGAACCTAAATAAAATGCACAAAAAGTATGAAAAATGACCTCAGGTTCTCACACTGAAGGAAAAAAGAGCTCCCTGGATAATTATCCTAGGTGCAGACAAAATGTAGAATTAGAGAGCAGACTGGAGTTTAGAGAGATGACAACTCGGGAATATCTATCAGAGTACTGAGAGCTTCATTCTTCATTATATAGAAATACATTCCATGATGGTGCAGACGTTCTCTGGGAGAAAGGAGGATTCCGGTTTTCGCATCCAGAAGTGGGACCTCACAGGGCAGCTGCCTCAGTGGCCTGGCCGACAACACACAGGATTAGAGGGCAGATTAGATAGTAGCAGCAGAAGTCAATCTGAGACTAGCACCGAGCAGAGTGCTTAGGCCCTGAGAATGAATTAAACTTTTAACATGAGAACGAAGCAGATTTTTAGAAAATGACAACTGGAAGCTGGGGAAGCAGAGAGTATATAGATAGGGGTGCCCTGAAAGATGACGTGTGTGTGGTTGTTGGATGACTAAGGTGAGCGGGTTTGTCAGGGATGGATACTGGCCCTCTCTGCAGATAGAAAGCAGTGCTAAGTGCACAGTGAGCTGTATGGGTAGTAAGAGGAATTTCATAGCAAGTATCAGGCAGAACTGGAAGTGAGCATTCTGCAGAAAAAAATACAGGGAAGATGTGAGCATGCTGGGAAGAATAGAACCAGGTAAGAAACCAAGGTTCTAGATGACAGAGAATGGAATCAGATCCAGAAAATTGGAAAAAGGAATACATCAATCATCCCTAATAAAGAACAGAGACGTAGAAAGGTCACCCACTGGGGTAAGAGAAGTTCTTTAAACAACATTTCAAATGTGTCAACCTTTTACTGACTAACTAGAAATTTAGCATCATCTCTCCCCCCTCCCTTGGTTTTCACTCACTCACCTGGACAGGTTGGACTACGGGCTGCTCCTTCTGCTATCCACGGTGGTCCTCCTTGCTCTAGCCAGAAGAGTGAATCTGGGTTGGGAGCTTGATATCCTGTGAACGGGAAATTGATGAATGCTTTAGCACCAAATATTTAAGCTTGAGGACTTTATGGAAAACTGAAGAAAGTTATATTTCAAGGAGCACATCATTTGCACTTCGGTAACGTAATAGCCTTTGGCTTGGAGAGGTAGAGCATAGACTTCAGGACCAAACGGGAGAATAAAGGTCTATCACCCATAATGCTTTAGTCCAAGCTATAAAATATTTCAGGAACCCTACAGATTTCACTGAATGAGAAGGAAAAGGCAACTGATGTGGTGCTGGCCTCACCCACTGACACCAGGTTGCTGTAGGTCTCCAATATCACGTCCCTGTACAGATCCTTCTCAGCTGGATCCAATAGCTGCCACTCCTCCCAGGTGAAGCCCACAGCCACGTCCTCAAATGAGAGCAATGCCTGCAATGACAAATTTCAAGGCAATCAGGTGGAAGAGATGATGTGGAAAAGAGAGAGGGGAACATGTCCTGATCACTTTCCCCATGATGTTCTGCACACTGTGACCATTTTACATACCATAGTGCCGTGTGTCCTAGTCCACTCAGGCTGCTGTAACAAAATACCACAGACTCGGGTAGCTTATAAAAACAAACTTATTTCTCACAGTTGTAGAAACTGGAAAGTCCAAGGTAGGGAGCCTGCATGGTTCTATTCTGGTGAGACCCCACTTCCTGGCTCACTGTGGGCACCTTCACACTGTGTCCCTCACGTGGTGGAAGGGTGAGAGGGCTCTGTGGACTCTCTTTTATAAGAACACTGATCCCATGCATGAAGCCTTCACCCTCAAGGCCTACATCCCTTTCCAAGGCCCCACTTCCTAATATCATCATCTCTGAGGGTGAAGATTTCTACATGTGCCCTGGCTGCTGTGGCTCAGCTGACTGAGTGCCAGCCTGTGAACAGAAAGGTCACCGATTCAACTTCTGATCAGGGCACATGCCTGGGTTGCAGGCCAGGTCCTCAACTGGGGGCGCTGGAAAGGCAAATCATTGATGTTTCTTTCGCACATCAATGTTTCTCTTCCTTTCTCCCACCCTTCCTTCTGCCCTCAAAAAAAACACAAAACTTTAAAAATACAAAGACTCAAACAATTGGCTATGATTTCATACTTGAACCTGGGGTAAAGAAAGTATAAAGGGAGCATTTTTGTCAATGTCTATACACCAAGCTGTTCTCAAAGAAAGGAACTTTCAGCTGTCTCCTGCCAAACCAGTAACACAAATCTGGTTGAGAAACTTCTTTATGAAAGATCAAAGTAGTTCATTCATTCTGTTAGGTAATCCAAGCTTTATTCCTTGATACAGATTTCCAGAAGGCTCTATTGTCAAAGCACATTGATTTTGTACAATCAAGTTCTGCTTTGGCATCAACACCTTAGCTTACTCTGAGGAAAACAATAAGAAAAAGCAAAAGAAGTCATCTTGTATCTTTTATTACATCACTGATATTGAGGGCACCACCTACTACAAAGCCTCTCCGTATTTCTTAAGAAATTTCTTAAGATCTAAGAGCAATGAAATGTTTACTTCCTCTGAAGAATTAGTTTGTCTTCTCCTCACAGGTGCTGCAAATCATGTAACTTTTCATGTTTTCCTTATTAATACGGCTGCCAAGAAAAGCAGACACAAGTCCAAAGCTTTAGCAACCCACAGGGTCTTACAGTTACTTACTTATGTTCCAACCTTAAGAACTTTATATGGACCCTATTATCTACATAATTTGGACAGATCCTGATTTTTATCAACATATATTGTATCATTTCTTTTCTTTTTAAGACTTTATTTATTTTTAGAGAGAGGGGAAGGGAAGGAGAAAGAAAAGGAGGGAAACATCAATGTGCAGTTGCCTCTCACATGCCCCTTTACCAGGGAGCTGGCCCATAACCCAGGCATATGCCCTGACTGGGAATCAAACCTGTGAACCACAGGGTTCACAGGCTGGCGCTCAATCCACTGAGCCATACCAGCCAGGGCAACATATACTGTATCATTTCATCAGACATTAGAAGCTTCCATACATTCACTGGAAAACAAAGGATAAAAAGTAGGTAAAACATCTCTCACCTGGGCCTTGGTCATTTTCTCAAGTCCTAAAGAAAAGACTGGAAGCTCTGGGGTGTGTTCTGTCCTGTGTCTCTGGGCCTGCCAGGAAGCTATCATCAGGTATCGCAGGCCAGGAACTGCTGATCTCCCAAACCTGAAACCTCCTCCTCCTAGCACTGGAAACGTCCTGCTCTGACAGACCAGAACCTGTACCTGTGGATTCAAAAGCAAATTTAGCTATGAGAAGACATGCATGTGGGACCACAGCCCTCTCTTGCTGCATGGACTCACCCTAACACAAGGCCCTGACATTGCATCAGCACCTTTACCATGCTAGACACTTCCACATCATGAGGCCCATGCTCCTACGGAAGATAGCAAGAAGGATGCCTTTTTTTTCCTTTTTTTTTTTTTTTTTTTTTTTTTTTTAAGTAAGGGCAGAATAGAGCAGAAAGGAAAGAAGAGATGGGAAACAAAAACCAGCTCACGGTCCGGTCCACTGCCAAGTTCTAACATAGATCAGTTTTAGGCAAGAGAATACATAGAAGTGGTGGCTCTGGAAACTGACTTAAAACCACTTAGGAGTGCCCACATATTCCTAAGTGTTTTTGTTATTACACTGGGGCAATCATTCCGTATTTAAGTATTCAGGGAAGAACCCTTCATTAATGGTGCTGTATACTGCTCACTGCAATGTATTATGAGGCATAAGGACAAAAGAAAAAAATGGGAGAGGGACTATTATAGTCTAAGGAGACCTAAGAGATATAACAAATAAATGCAATGTGCACATATTATTTGGAGCATGATTCAATGCTAAAATGATTCATTTGAGATGATCAGAAAAAAATGACTATGGACCAGGTAATGGATGAAATAAAAGAAGAGCTATTAATTTGGATACATTTGAAAGTTAGTTATAAATTTTTAAAATGACCTTACCACTTAGAGATACATACTGGAATATTTACAGGTTTAAGGACATGAAACTTTGAATTTGCAATGAAATTCTCCAGAAGAAAATCTAAAGAGGGGGAAGCACAAATGAACAGGATGGGTCATGAGTTGATAATTGTTGAAGCTAACTGACAGGCACATATTACTATACTATTCGCTCTACTGAATTTCCATGGGAAAAAATTAAAAATGAGAAGTTATCAGTGCCTTTTGAGTTCTACTTAATCTTTACAGTACACACAAGTCCAATATTATGTCAACAGGAAAGGAGAGCTACTTTACTAATTAGGTGAAGCCAGCGTTTCAGAATACTAATCAAGACACTAGGAAAAAAACGAGAACTATAGACATAAATGTTTACTCATTGATTTCATCCTTCCTTCTTTTCTAACGTATTTAAGGCTACAATTTCCCTCTTCTGACTACTTTAGCTGAATTCAACAAGGTTTGACCTGTAGGGTTATTATTAAAATGCAGTTTGATACATTTCCATTGTAATATTTTTTTGACTCATGATTATTTAGTCGTGCACAGCATACTTGCCAAACAAATGGGGATCTTCTACTTATTTTGATATTGCTTTACTGCTTAATTTCACTATGGTTAGACAAAATGGTCTGTATGATTTTGATCCTTTGAAATTTGTTCAGACTTCCTTTAGAGCCCACTGTTATAAATGTCATATATGCATTTGAAAATTATGGGGTGGAATGTCTTATATTGATCAAGTCTGTTAATTATGTTACAATAATCTTTCAGGGGTGACCTGTTTCTGAAAATAGTGTTTTATTGGAACACAGCCACACCCATTTGTTTATGTATATTCTGTGGCTACTCTCCAATTACAGTGGCAGAGTTGAGCAAGTACAGACAGACCATCTGGCCGGCAGAGCCTAAAATATTTACTTTCTGCCCCTTTAAAGAAAAAGTTTGCTGACGCTTGTTAATCTATAGCCTTCGAGCCTTTTGTCTCCTTGTTCTGTTACTGAGAGAGGTGTGTTAAGAATCTCCCATTACGACTGGACATTTGACGTTTCTCCTTGTATGTAGCATGCCCAAGCTTCAGAAATTCTACTAAGTATCTGCCCAACAAAAGTGTCATGCACCAAAATGTATGTACAAAAATGTTCATATAGCGTTATTCGTAACAGACACAAGCCAATGACAACCCAAACATCTACTGACAGCAAAACAGATAAATAAATTGGGGTATAATCAAAGAATGGAATAGTACGGGCAATGAAAAGAAATGAACTACTGCTGTATGTGACAGCTTAGGTGAATTTCACCACAAAATATTGGGCAAAAGATGCAAAACACAAAAGGACATTACTGTATGATTCCATTTATATAAAGTTAGCAATCAGGCAAATTTAAGATGATATTTTTAGATAATAATTACCTCTGAGGGGAATATGATGAGATGGGGGCTTCTGGGGTGCTGTAATGTTTTATTGTTTTATTTTTAATGTTATATTTGAAAACACTTTTAAAGAATACAGACCAGTTTTATATATGCAGAAGCAAAAATTTTAATACTTTATTATGAAAAATTTAAAGAAAAAAAGAATGGCATAATTAAACATGTACCAAAAAAAAAGAAAAAAGAACAGTATAATCAAATTCTATATATCCATTAAGTGACTTCAATGATTATCAACTCAAACCTAACTTTATCTACACCACCACTCACTCCCCTTGTCCACTGGATTATTTGGAAGCAAATCCAAGACATATTTTCATTTCTAGGTGCAAAAATATTAATAAACTACTGGCAAACAGAATCCAGCCTCACATTAAAAGAGTAAGTCATTTTGAACGAATATATAAATATACTGGGAATCCAACTATGTCTCGGCGGCTCAGTTGGTCGGAGCGTCATCCCATAGCCAAAAGGTTGCAAATTCAATTCCCAATCAGGACACATACCTCAGTTGCAAGTTTGATCCCAGGTCAGGGCACATACTGGAGACAACCGATCAACTTTCCTCTCTCACATCAGTATCCCTCTGTCTCTCTCCCCCCACCCCTTCCTCTCTCTTTAAATTCAATAAAAAAAAAAACCCCAACATATCCTCAGGTAAGGATTAAAAAATATATATGTATACATATATAAATAAGTATATGGAATCTATCAACATAAATCAAAGAAATCTTCAAAGAAAAATTTGAAATGAAAAAAATTTTAAAGTCAAAAAGCCTTTCAGGGAAATCTAATGTACAGCATGGTGATTACAGTTAGTATATTGTATTATATACCTGAAAGTTGCTAAGACAGTAGATCTTAATTGTTATCACACACACACACACACACAAATGGTAATTATATGACATCATGCAGGTGTTAACTAACACTACGGTAGTAATAATTTTGCAGTTTGTAAGTGTACCAAATCAACACTACACCTGAAACTTACAGAATGTTGTATGTCAATTATATCTCAATAAAGCAGGGGGAGGAGGGCATGGTGAAAGCTTTTGAGAAAGAGGAATAAAAACCTGATAAATTGCAATTATTTATTCAAACTGTACTTTGTGCTAGACACTGTATTTTGTCCATTAGCTCATTAAATCTTCATAAGAACTCTTATGAAGTAGAAATTATTATATTTTACAACACCTATTCCCCCTCCCCCCCAAAAATGAAGAAGCCTGACTCAAGAGATTAACCTACCGAAGTCAGAAACAGACCGACGTTCTTCTTACACCGCAGACCATATCATCCACTTGCCACCTGGCCAAAATGATACTAGCAGAAGACAAAAATACTCAACTAGAAAACACAAAGGAATCAAATTAGAAGCTGTTAGTAACACCATGAACAGAATGAGGTGACAAAATGTATCTGTTTATTTTTTGTTTTTGTGAATTACATAAAATTGGAAGAAACAAAAAGGAGGTGGGGCCACATGGGGGGAAAAAGTCACCATTTACAATTACAACAAACGTCAAAACTATTTAGGAATAAAAGTGTCCAAGACACACAGTGAAACACACCACAGCTCGTCAAAGAAACAACTTGGGTTAAAGGAAATCCATCACGCGTGCCTGACAAGTGTTGCATCTAAATCTCCGTCAGCTCTACCCACTTAATGCAACAAAATTGCACTAGTTTCAAAAAGGAAAGAAGAAAACTTCCGAAAAGTTCATAATATGGAAATGTTTATAATGTTAGATTAAACATGTACTGTTATCAGAACCCACACACCTGATCCCAACACTAAAAATTAAATATAGTCAATTTTAATGTTATTTCCTGGACAAGTGTTTAGGAGGATAGGGGTGCTATTACTTGGGTCGGAATAGAACCCGAAACAAATTTTCTAAGGACTATACAGTAAACAGGGACGCAGGAGGACCAGAACCTCCATCTCTAACGTTAAGCGTGCGATTAGCAATAAACACGTAATTCCCCAAACGCCGGTCCCCAGCAAGGACACCCCAAACGCAACTCTAACAAAGACAGGCCAAGTGTTCGCCCCAACATCGAACCCCCGGCACTGGGCTCCCAACGGATCCCACAAGGAACCAACTCCGCCGTCCCCGCCGCGAGGACTCCCACTCGCTTTCCCAACACCAACTGCTGCCCGTTCCGGAACCACGACGAACAAAAAAACGCGCCCCGATACACGCCCGGAACCCGACACCGACCTCCGTCTGGGCCGCTGGAAACCAATCACGAAACCTTTTCTCTAAACATTTTGCCCCGGCGTCCGCAGCCCCACCTCCGCTCCGACGGGACCCTCGGAAGCAGAGAGGACGGCGACCGGCGAGGGTCAGCGCACGTCGTTCCGGAGTCTCGGACTCTGACTCCGGGTCGTTTCTATGACGTAGAATTTGACGCGGCCAATTGGAGGTCAACCCAGAGCAGCAGTTGACCTGCCTACTACTGTAGCGCTGGTGTAGTCTCCTTACCCCCCCCCCCCCACCCCCGCTTTGCAGGGAAGGCTTAGAACGGTGAGAAGGTACAGAAAACGACTTCTGTCACCTTATTTTCACCCACTTGCTCCTTATAAGAGACACCAGAGAACTCTCTCTTTCTCAGTGCAGACAAACTAAGGAAAGGCCACGTGACAGCATAGAAAGAAGGCAGCCGACCGCCAGGCGCGAGGAGGATCCACACCAGAAACCCAGTCTGCTGGGACCTCGATCTTGGACTTCTAGCCTCTAGCGCTGTGAGAAAATAATTCTGTTATTTAAACTATCCATTTTTTAGTATTTGTTATGGCAGCCAGATATAGTGGTAAATTACATTGCTTAGAAAATGAAACACATTTTAACCTACTTTGCATTCTTTGGATAAACCCAATGTAGTCATGAAGTATTTCTCCCTTTATATATTGCGTATGTGTTCAGTAGGAACCTGGAAAGTAATTGTGGGATCGTGTTAGAGTATAACTCTGGGTCAAGTAAATTTAATAAAATGGGCCTACCATGAATTGATTCTGGCTCTGATGTGTGAGCCTTGCCTATGGGACCAACTCCAATAAAAACCCTGGACCCTAAGGCACAAGTGAGCTTCCCTGATTATTAATACTCAATGTGTTGTAACAAATCATTGCTGGGAAAATTATAAACACTGTCCACATAACTCCACTGAGAAACAGCTAGAAGCTTTTGCTGGGTGTCTCCCGCACATGACCTTATGCACCTTTCTTTGTTGCTGATTTGAATCGGCATATTTTTTGCTATAATAAACTATAATTGTAAGCATAACGGCATTGCTGAGTACTTTGATTTCTCCAGCAAATCACTGAAACTAAGGGTGGTCTTGGGAACCCAAGAACATACAAACCATCACCATGGGACCCTGTCTCACTCTCTAACCCACTGAATCCACGTCAAAATAAATGTTTTGAGGGATGGCTTCTTATGTAGCAAGTAGACAAGTGAAATAAGAGATGAGTTTGCATCTTCATTTTATTAACTATTTAGAACTTCATGAGCTATAATCTATGTTCTAACTTTACACAATGTATATAAACATATGCTTTACAAATTCTCATTTTAAACCTGGCTGTGAAACTGATCTTTCACCTCAGTATTTTTTTTTCCCGAATTCTTACATTTATCTTTTCGTTTTCTATCTGGTGTGGAGTAATCCTCATAAATATTAAATAAACATGTTCTTTTAATATATATATATTATCAAACCTCCTCAGATCCACTATAAAGCTAAATAAGTATACAAACAACTCACTTGGGACTTGGATATTTCCTGGAGTCCTTAGACACAGCCAGACACTCTATCAGGTACTCCATTGTTGATTCTGGGCTCTTCTCTGATACTCTAGTACAAGGTCTGTGGTCCCCGGATGTAGTGTTAATCTTGGTACCTTTACTTTCTCCCCTTATAGGAACTTTTTTTTTTTAAGTAACATTTCCTTCTTTTTTTTAAAGATTTTATTTATTTATTTTCAGAGAGAGGGTGAGGGAAGGAGAAAGAGAGGGAGAGAAACATCAATGTGTGTTTGCTTCTCCCGCGCCCCCTACCAGGGACTTGGCCTGTAACCCAGGCATGCCCTGAATGGGAATCAAACTGGCAATCCTTTGGTTTGCAGGCTGGCACTCCACTGAGCCACACCAGCCAGGGCGGGATTATTTTATCCCAGAAAACCAAAACCTGGGGATTACAGAAATTCACTGCTGTAATAAACTGTAACTATAAGTATGTGAGTATAACAGGTTTTTCTGAGTTGTGTTCTTGTTTTTATGTGTATATATATTTTAGATATACACACACATATATATAATATCTAAAGTTTAACTATGTTTTCTTTAGGTAGTAGGTTAATATGATAATCTAAAGATTAAAAGTAGTATATATTACTTGGTTTACTTTACAATAAACATATTTATAATAAACACAAACAACAAAGCTATCTCCATTAAATTATATAATTTCACCAAAACGTTACTCAAAACTAAATCTGTATTTAGAGAAAGACCATTACAAGGAAAAAGGAAAACTTTTAAAAGTCAAATGAAAACTTTTTTTAAAGCCTAAAAAATCCAGAAAACAGGTATACATACTGGAATACTTCTTCCTAACCTGTCTTGGGTACCTACCATGTGCTAGGTAATTTAACTGTATGAGTAGTTAGTATGGGTTTGTTTGTTTTTTTTAAATGGGAAAAGAATCTCAGAGTGATTGAGAAACTTGCCCAAGTTCACATAGTAAGTGGCGGAATATGGATGAAAACTTCGGTCTGCCCAAATCCAAACTCCATATTCTTTTCTCTGAGTTCAGCTTACCTGCACGTCTTTTGACTGCTTATCTGGAAAACCTAATAGACAATCAAAACACAGTAGTGATAAGAGTTCAGTAAGGAAATGTTTTTATACCTACCAGGAAATTAAAAAATAATAAAAATTTCAAGGGGACAAAAAGAAAAAAGAGAAGTTCAAGGGAAAAAAGTTAATTGCAAAGCACCAAACATAGATAGGATCTGGAATAAACTTAAGCAATATTCAGACACATATCAGTATTTTAATGCATCATGTCTAACCGAATTATTGCAAAGATTTAATGTAACTTCAGTCAACATTGAAAGGAGATCACTATAAGAAATATGCAGCATCAACAAGACTTTGTACCATAAGTTGGTAATATTAGAACGATTTTATTATATAAGGTTAAGTTCCTTTAAGAAGCAAATTATAAACAGCTCATACAGTGTTACCACACCTTTGTAATAAAATAAGTCACAGAAAAAGATGGAGAAGAAAATATGCCAAAATTTTAATGTATTTCTGACTTGGGATTTGGGATGTGGGAATGTCCTCTTATGTGTCAGATGACCAAAAAGATCCCTGAGATATGCAGTAAATTTGAGAACAAGAGGGTTAGATACCACATCTTTCATGATAGCATTTTATCTTAGATTTGCTTAGACCTTGATCATTTCACAGCATTTTTCATGTTCTGGAGACTGAGAGGGAGAGGTGATTTATAGGACAGAGGAAGCTGGAAAGCAGGCTTTCAGAAGGTATGAGTATAACCTATGGGAAGTCAATGGGCTTTAAAACCCCAGAGCTCTCCAACAGGCAGATCCCTCTCAAGTTCCAACTCCCCTAGATCTCTCAGGTATCAATGCCTTACAACATCATACCCAAAATAGGGGCCATATGGCTATTTCGGTTCATAGTTCATGAGTTCTATCCGATTCTCACAGGCTTATCCAGACCCAAACACCCAGACCCCGTGACTCTCCAGAACCCCCATGACAAGAACCAATGCTGCCGCGAGCACTGACCTCCCCGGAAGACCAAGCCCAAAGATGCCCATGCCCCAATCACTGACCCCCTTCCCCAAGTAAGTCCCAAACACTGACATGCCAAGGATGTCAAAAACACTACACTACTCGTCAAGGTTGTGTCAGTCACTGACCTCCCCCCATTGACACTCCCATTAGCTGATGTCCCAATGATTCCCCAGTCCACGACCTTCCTCCAGGGATGCTCCAATTCCCCAAGGCCATCCTAAGAACTGATCTTCATACATTTTCAGGCATTGACACACCGATTCCTGACTTCCTTCACAGACATCCCAGTCATTGATTGACCTCCCGACATTCACCCCCTAGTCAATGTATTCTCCACACCTGTCCCCCAAGTGTGTCCCAATCAGTGACCCGCCCCCTGGGTCATGACAATCACTGACTTGACTCCAAGACGGCCCCTGTCACTGGCCTCCCCCAATAAAGGTTAACCCCATGCACGCCAATCCCTCACCATCCCCAGGCACTCACCATTTCTCACCATCCCGCTCGCTCAGTCACAGAATGCATCCCCCACCCCACAACGCTCCCCACAGCCTGCCGTACCACAGACCCCAAATCTCCACAAACCCTGAACGCCAAGCTGAGACCCCTTAATAGATCCTTCGCACACCAGCTGTGTGGAAAGAGCCCTGGTCCATCGCTTCTGCTTCAGACTCACCTGGCTGGTCAAGTTTAACCTCTGTGGCACCCGAGACTGCAAGCTCTCAACCACCATCCCGGGGCGTCCTTCCACAGATGAAGATTCCATTCAGCTTTAAGGTCTTTTTAGACAGACACTTTGATGGAGTATGGCGGCCCCCATTAGGGCATTTTTGGGAGAGCCGCCATCTTGGGACAGCGCCGTACAAGGGCTCTTTCTGCACAAGGTAAACTTGTCCGCCTTACAGCCATCGCAATCATCTTTACCTCCACCCACGAGCGATCACAAAGAGATGAACACGCTCTAGACTGTCTTTGGGGACCCGGGTTCCATCCCCGACAGCAAGGCGTACGAGGCTTTGCCACGTGATGCCTATGAAGCTGCTCCACATTATAGTGGACGTGACCATCTTGGAAAAGGTGTACTTCTCTGTCCAGGATACAAGATAGGGAGTTGTGAACAGATAGAAGGGCGTTTGGGAATGTGCCTGGAGAACAGAGGGTTTTGAGAAGTAAAGATGGTAAGGAAGGGTGGGATGCCCCACCATGGGCAGAGTAAACAAATTTAATTGAGGGAAAGTATCTTCTGCCAGAATTGGTGTTGGGGGCAAAAGGTGAGAGGGCCAGTAGGACGACAGAAGTAATAGGGAGGGAGGGGCTGTGTCCCTTACCTAGGTGGAGGGTTCTAACGTTGACACTGGAAAACTCACGTTGGTGCTGCTTGTCACTATCAGAATCAATAAGCAGAGACAAGGACTGAATCTTTATGAGCGCTTTATTCAGATGCTGGCGATCTGAAAAGATGGTAGGTTATGTACTCTAAAAACTGTTCTAATATCTTTAACTCTTGAGTTCCCATGAACATGGGGAAAGATAGACAAGAAATTGTTGGTGGACATTTCTGTTCAGTCTTTATCTCAAATATTTTCACATATAATTTCTAGTTAAGAAATGATTAAAATTGGAATTATCAAGCCAAAAAGAATGAAAATTTTTAATTGGGTAGGCAATTCTAGATTGTTATGCAAAATATGTTCCAGTAATGAATACACTTTACTGAGTGCTATCCTTCCTCCCTCAAAAACTCCAACTTAAAGCTAATAGCTAATTTTTGTTTAGCATATACACATATTTTTAAACAGGGAACTATTTCAAGAGTAGTAATTACATTCATACTTATTTAATCCTCTGAAAGCTATTGATGGTGGACATAAACATCCTCCTCACTTTACATGGGAAAAAAAAAAGAGACAGAAAGGCTAAGTCTATCAGAATGCCTGTTTCTGCACCACCTCCTGAGTCTTTTAATCTTTGCCATCCTAAGGGTTAGTAAAAATCCTATTTTTATTTCTTATTTTATAAATTGCTTATTTACTTCCCTCTTTTGTATTTTAGGCTGGTTATCTTTTTTCTAAGTCCACTAATCTACTTTCTGTCTCCATAGATTGGCTTATTCTGGACATTTTATAAATGCAATCATATCTATGCAGTCTTCGTGACCGGCGTCTTTCACTCAACATAACATTTAAAAGTTTATCCATGTTACAGCATGTTTCTGTACTTCATTGTCTTTTTATACCTGAATAACATTCCATTGTATGGCTATGGCACATTTTATATTTCCATACATCAGTTTATGGATATTTGAGTTGTTTCCATTTTTGGCTATTTTAGCTAATGCTTCTATCAACATGTACAAATTTTTGTGTGGATGTACATTGTCATTTCTCTTGGATATAAACCTAGGAGTGAAATTGCTGGTCACATGGCCAATGTGTTTAGCAGTTTAAGAAACTGCAGGAGTGTTTTCCAAAGTGGCTGCATAAAAGGAGTACCAACTAAAGGGAAACTGTTTTTCCGTTCCACAATATTTCTGACACCAAATACATGGGTGTTTTTCACACCAAGCGATTCTCTAGTTACTTATGGATACCAAGTGGGTGTCCTATAATTCAATTAAATTCTGATACTATCTTCCTGGAGTCAGGGCAGACCCCACCACAGGTTAAAGGCCCAATCCCAAAATACTGTCTACCTACCCTCTCCCCACCCTCCCCGCTCCTCTTCAGATGCCAATTGCAAGCTGGGGCCCCCTGTATTTCTGATGCACTGGCTATAAATCAGGGACTTCATAATCACTTCCTCACGTTTGATAATTAGCTAAAATGGCTCACAAAACGTGGAAAAACTGTTTACTTACTACGTTACCACAATTTTAAAAGTCAAATTTAGTGTTTACATTACGATCGCTATGTAAATATTACTTATAGGTCAGCCATGTATTGCATGGTGATTACTTTTCCTTTCTTGCACAACTTTTTATACTTTCTGGAGTTACCTATGTGATCATGGTATCTCCCCTACCAGGTAACTTGGAGTTATCTTACCTATGCCTTGTAGCAATTCTGGGCTTTCGTTCTTAAAGCCCCACCTTAGACACTGGCGTCCCCCCTGGCAGAAAGAAATGCCTGATCACACGTCGTAAAAAACCCTTCCTCCCTAGTCACCGGAATCCCTCTTTCCACTTGCTGGTAACCCTGTCCTTGAAGGTTTTACCACTTATTCCCAATGAGTGCTTCTGAAGACCTTTTTTGTACCCCAGATCATCTTCCTGCCACAAGCATTTTCGTAGTATTTGCCTTTCGGCCTGTACGTCTGCTCTTCTTCCTCCGCTGAAAAGTCGTTATGTTTTGTACGGATACCTAACTTCTAAGATGGCGGCGCCCACTGTATCATTTCCAACTCTTTATACAAAGCCGATAGTTTTTTTCACCCCAGCTCGCTGAGGCGGACATAGCCCACCCCACGTTTGTCTTGGGCGAGTTCGAGATTCTGAAAGTTAATGCAGTTCTCGTGGTTTTAAGGTGGCGAAATATGAGGTCGTTTGGTGGCTTTTCGTCGTTCCAACTTTTCCGGGCTACGCCAGCCAAACCGGCTGTTAGGCCCTTCGTACGTCAAGAGTTGAAAGATGGCCGCTCCCCGCATCCGTGGCGAAGTGTGTGCGGTCATATTTGCTCCCTGGACACCTGAAATCCCGGCGGCTGTGCTCCGCAGACACCTCTCAGACCCTCGCCGGCCGCCGTAGGCCGGCGCCGAGGCTGAGCGAGGGTGCACAGAAAAAAGAATTCGCGGAAGCGCCGCCTGTAGCAGGTCGCGGTGGGGTCACGAGAAACCTGTGTCTGTGTGTGTGGGGCTCTACGAGGAACAGGATGAGAGGATCGAGGTGTCTTTGGGTGTCCGGGTGGGGGAGCCGTGGCGTCCGTGGCGGGAGAGGCAGCAAGCGGAAGTCTGTGAATGCGCTGCCTGTGGTTGGGGTGTCTCTGGGGTCAGACCTGAGGGATACTGGTGGTAAGTGCTGAAAGGCCTATCGAGATGAACGACTGAAAGTCCGTGGCCAGGGTGTGGTGTCAGTCTGTGACCGAGGGCTGCGGTGGGGACTGGTTTTGGACAGTGAAAGCAGTGTCTGTTCGGATTCGGGATGTAAGATGCGGCTCAATGACAGGAGCCAGGGCTATGGCCCGCGAACCCCGGGACTGGACCAGGTTTCGTCATTGTGCTGATGGGGAGTGACCAGTGTTTGGGAAGGTCCACATGTGTCCGTCGTTGAGAGGTTTGTGGAGCTGAAGCTGGTTGGTGGGTGGGGTGAGGTTCAAACGGTAGCTACCTCGCAAATCTTTGGCTTCCCACATTCCCCTTTTACCTTGACATGACAGCTTGTTGGTGGAGGAGGATTAAGCACATCTGAAATGGTCAGGTTTCTACTAAAATGCGAATTTTCCCCTTCCTACAAGTTTGCTGTATGTGACACATACACGCATTGATAGATACTTTCAGCATCATTCTAACACAAGTAAAATAACACCTCGATTACCCCAATTTTGTTCTCCAATGCTATCGTTTGTTAAATTTTTCATTTATTTTCCTTTTAGTCTTCGCTTTTTTAATGTTTGATTTTCACAATTTCAATAAATCGCTGAAACATTGGTATAATTTGCCTCATCATTTAATTTCACATCATATACGGTCATGTAACAAACACATACATTTTTCCCTTAATTATTGCTTTTAAAATTTTTCTGTCAACATTATAATAGACAAACGCATGCCATTATGACTAGGATCACTCAACGTGTGCTTTCATTTAGATAGAATTTAAATGTTTAAATATTCAGTTGTCACTTTTAAGAACAGGTTGTGATTCTGCATTTACTTAAGGGTGTGGTTCCCTGTCCCTCATCTCCACCTTGATTTTTAAATTTTTTGCTGTTGTGAATGGTGTCTTTTTGCTTTTGACCTTTTTGTTCTTTCAATTTACTATTACATAGAAGAGCAATTACATTAACATTTTTTTAATTTTGCTTCTGCTCACCTCACTGAACCCTTATTATTATAAGCTTCCCTGTTCCCCATGCTTTTATTATGAAAAGTTTCCAACATACAGCAAAGTTTAAAGAATTTTACATTTGAATACCTATATGCCTATCACCTAGGATTTATCATGATTTTATTGTTTCTTTTATTACATATCTATTCATATAGCACAACTTTGCTTGTCATTAACCCATCTTTTTACATTTAAAAAAATGTATTTCAAAGTTGTACACTTTTATATATTTCCCCCTAGATATTTCAGTAAGCATATAATTATAGTTCTACTCAACTTTTTTTAAATAACAACTTTATTAGTCACATACCATACAATTCATCCATTGAGAGTATACAATTCAATGGTTCTTACTGTGGTCATGGTTATGTCCAACCATCAGCACAGTGAATTTTTAAAAAGACACCCTCTGCCCTCTAGTTACCACCTCTATCCTTCCATTCCTCCCATTTCTAAGCAACCATTTCCTGTCCCTCTAGATTTGCCTATTTTGGACATTGCATATAAATGCAATCATATAATATGTGCTCTTTTGTGACTGGCTCCTTTCACTTAGCATCATGTTTTGGAGGTTTACCCATGTGGTAGCATGTATGTGTACTTCATCTGTTTTTATACCTGAATACTGTTCCATTGTGTGGATATGTCCCTTCAGCTGGCAGATATTTGGGTTGTTTCCACATTTAGACTGTTATAAATAGTGCTGCTATACACTTCTGTGTACAAGGTTTTGTGTGGACATGTTTTTACTTCTCTTGTGTATAAGTCTGGAGTAAAATGTCTGAGTCATATTATAAATGAGGACAGGCATATTTTCCTGCCCATCTTTTTTTGTTGTTGTTCAAATACATTTGTCTCCGCCTTCCCACCACAACTTTCCCCTCCCCCCCTCCCCCATCTCTCTCCCTCAGTCCTCCTTCTCCCCATCTTAAAGACTAGGGATAGATTAATGATGAGTAGAGGAATGACATATAGATAGATAGGTAATAAAAGAAACAATCATTGTAAAATCTATGTGATAGACATAAAAGTACTCAAATGTAAAATTCTTCAAACTTTATGCTATACATTTGAAACTTTTCATAATAAAATCTTGACGAAAAGAGTAGCTCATAAAACTTCAGTGAGGTGAGCACTGAATGTATTTAATCACTTGAAGAACGTTGTTTTCCAAAGTAGCTGTGCCATTTTATATTCCCACCAGAAGTGCATGAGGGTTCTAGTTCTTCCACGTCTTCACCAATGTTTGCTATTTTCAGGGTTTTATCATAGCCATTCTAGCAGTTGTGAAGCAGTATGTCAATTGTGGTTTTGATCTGCATTTCTCAGATTTATGATGTTCAACTTGTTTTCATGTGCTTATGTTGTACATCAAGGTACATATCTTTTAACTAAATATAGATCGTGAGCATTAAAAAAAGATTTTATTTAATTTTAGAGAAAAGGGAAGGAAGGGAGAAAGGGAGAGAAACATCAAAGTGAGAAAGAATCATTGATCAGTTGCCTCTGGCACATACCCTGTCTGAGGACTGAACCTGCAACCCAGGCATATGCCCTGACTAGGAATTGAACCAGCAATATTTCACATTGCGGGATAACACCCAACCAACTGAGCCACACGCAACCAACCTAACATTCTAACATTAGTTAGAGCCACAATCTAACATTAGATTGTTAGAATGCTAACAATCTGCCCTGACTGGGACATTGTTAGCATTTTTAGTAATTGCATAGTATATCATTAGATGTGCGTATTTTTCCTCATTCAGTTAATCCTCTACTAATAGACTTGAATAACACTTTTACATCAGCTTTGCATGTGTTTGTCATTGTTTCCTTTGCAAAAATTTCTAGAAGTGGATTTTCATATTCTAGTAATATCTCTATTGGAAGTATTCAGCAGAGTGTAACTATTCCCCCAAAATATTTGGTCACGCAACACTGCTATAAGAAGTATGTGTTTTGGAATGTTACCAGTTTTTAGATATAAATTTTGTAATCAGCCATCTGACTAAAAACTTACTTTTGGCATGTGTTCACTCAAATCTCTGAAACTCTGACTTTTAGTCATATTAGGGAACTTCTTATAGTTTGCTTTCTCTTCTGTTGTTGATTATTTTTACTTAGTTCTTCATCAAATTAGCGGGGTCACATTTCCAGAATAGTAATAGATAATATCGGTGATACTTCCCATCTTGCCTTATTCTTGGCTTTAAAGAAAGTATTTATATTGTTTCACTGGACATATATAGGATGTATTTGATTTTTTTATTGAGGTGAAATTCACAAAACATAAAATTAACCATTTTAAAGTCAACAATTCTTCAGTGCATTCTATTTCTTTAGTACATTCTTTAGTGGCTTCTGTAGTACGTTCACAGTGGCTTCTTTAGTTTATTCACAGTGTTGTACAACCACAACTTCTGTCTAGTCCCAGAACATTTTTGTCACCCCAGAAGGAAACCCTGTACCCATTAAGCAGTCACTCCACATTCTCCCTCTCCTCAGACCCTGCCAACCCCAGTCTGCTTTCCATCCCTATGGATGTACCTATTCTGGACATTTCATATTAGTGGAATCACATAGTATGCAATCTTTTGTGCCTGCTTTCTTTCGCTCAGTATGATGTGTTCATGGTTGTGCATTGTGTCCTGGCGTGCTCCTTCATTGCTTAGCCAGGCTGTTTACAACTCGGCCTTAGCCCTCATTTCCTGCTTACACAGAGGGTAGAGGTCAGCCAGAGGAAAGCCTCGAGTCTTCTCGGGCCTCCCCTGAGCAGGCATCCTGCCCTGTGCATGTACATGACTTTATAAATTCCCCTGTGTACACTGGTGCTTTTGAATGAAAAGAAACTGCCTTCCCAGCCTTCCTTTCAACCTTTCAGGTTTTGATGACGGTGGTGACAGTGTCTGAACTGTAATCTTTTCTCCAGGCAGCTGCAGGTTGCTCATCCTCTGTACAGTGTTTTTAACACAGTCCTGCTGCTTTTCCTTGCTGGGTTCCAAATTAGGTGGAATGGAGACGAGCACACTGAGCCAGTCCTCGAGGTAGGGCTCAGGGAGGTTCCAGCACCCGGCCCATTCTTTTCCAGTCAGGTTTGCTCTCTTCCTTCCAGACCAGGAGCCAGGTCCCACACGGGGAATGCTGGCTGCCATCTCAGCACCCCCAGCCTGGGGAGGGGGTGCAGCAAGGACAAACAAAAATGGCACCAGGCTTTGCTCCCATTTGTAAGTTGCCTTTTTCTTCACCCAGTGTTCACTGTGGTTGATTCAGAGTTCTGACAGTTTTCATTTTGTTTTTGAAGCTGACAGTTCTCACTTAATGTTTTGACGTTTCTGTGGCAGAATGGGCCCTTGGATCCGCCTCCTCTGCTGTTGCCATTCAGTGGGGTTTTTCATCTTAAAGTGCACTTTCTTAAACTTGTTTTAAACAATGCATGTTTTTGTACTGTTACTAAGTGTGTACATATCCACAAGTAATAGTTTTGCTTTAATTTTTTTTCTATTTGTTTTCCTTTGGCTCACATAACAATTGGTGAAATGGTTAGGTAGCGTTTGGCTTAGTATATTTGTCTTCGCACTGAGGTGTGGTTATACATTAGTTGTACAGAGACTTGTCTACAGGTTAATGAACACATACAGTTTTAAAGAAACAGATATCCAGATCCTTGCCTTTTATATGTCTCTGTCCAAAAATTGGTCTGTGTGAGAAGTCCCTGCTGCAAGGGCATCACATAGTGCTCGTTCCCTCTCCCATCTCCCCTTTCACAGACACTGTACTTTGACTTCACAGAAGAAAGGCATACTGCCTGCACTTTCAGGATCTTAGGTCTTGTTGCTCTAGAGTGGAATAGACTCTGGAGCTTCAAATAAAGGGACAGATGGCCTTGAAATCAGACAAGTGACAGTAGCAGTGACAACATCTGGGCCCAGAGGAAATGTACACTCAAAGTGAATTCGTTTTTCAGACCTGACTGGGTAGCTCAATTGGTTAGAGCATTGCCCCCATACACCAAAGTTCGATCCCCAGGCAGGACATACGGCAGAATCAACCAGTGAGTGCGTCGATAAGTGGAACAACAAATCGATGTTTCTCTCTTTCCCTCTCCCTTCCTTTCTCTCTCTAAAATCAATAAACAAAGTAAATTTACTTTTTAGCACACAGGTCCTGACTTGAGAAACAAGATCCATCACATGACCTGAGGAGGCAGTTTCAGGACCTAGATATCATCATTTGCGGGGACACCACTGACCGCAGACTGAGATTTCTGGTTAGAAATCTCAGTTAAAGAAGAGACTAAGGACACAGCATCCTCGGTACTGGCCATTTCTGAATAACAGAAGAAAATGATTAAGGACCAGGTGACTTTTAGTTTGTTTTATTCCTTCCTTCATTCTGTGATTGTTTTCTGGAGGATATTAAAACACAATTCAGTTAAATGGCAGAGTATGAATTGGCAAAGTAGAAAAAAAATTAGCCTCTCACTTCAACATCAAGGTAAGTAGGATCAGGAATATATTGTTCCTGGGATTCCGTCTAAATGACTAATGTTGGAACGTCATGTGATTAGAGCATCCTGCAGGTTACATTAACTGTCCCCTTTTGTCAGGTACCCCTGACAGTTCTCACAACCAGAGAATCATGATGAAGACAGGCTGTGCCCTGAGGTGGAGGAGAAAGCAGCCCAGTTCCTCAGAGGATGTCACCATATATTTCAGACACTTAGGTCTTAGGACTTTTTTTTATGGTTCTTCCTAGAGCTACCATGGTAGACAGTGTCGCCTTAACTTCACTTTTCTCACAATGCAAAAGCAGGGCTCCTCAGAGAGCCCTTTGAAAACAGGCCACAAATAGACCATGAGAACTCACACAGTTTGCGGGACCATAGCAGGCTGACCCATGGACCCAGCCTTGCAGCAGTCAGGGTTAATCTAAGAATAAAACCTAGATGATCTAAGAAAATGGAAGGATTATATGACGTTTAAAGGTCCTGTGTGACCACGTGGTTGAACTGGTGTTTGAGTTCAGGTTTAGCAGTAGGCAGAGGAGAATGCTGTTGTCTGCTAGAGTTGTTGAGGTCCCAAAGGGTTTCCTTTGCTACCTCCTCCTCTCTAAGATAGTACGCTCTTTCCTGTGTTCAAAGCTACTTCCTACTGCCTCACCTTTTATTACTTTTAAAAACTTTCATCATACGACCGTACGTGGATACATTTTTAAAACTTTAGGGATTACAAAGTACATACAGCGAAAAAGTAAGATTTCTTATGTTTCTTCCCTCATCCCCTAATGCAGTTTAACATATGGGCAGTAATGTGTACTTTTTGTCACTGTACCTGTGTATACATCTATGTCCGTATAGATATGGACAGATGCATCTGTCTCAGCCCTTAGATCTTCGGATAGTGCCTTCCAATTAATATATTTACTCTCTCATAAACTGGATTGGTAAATGTTGGACCTCACTCTTGCCTCTAGGTCTATTCTTCTGTCTTTTATGTATTTCACTACCATGCCCTTTTACTGCATTTTGAGTAATTTCTTTCTGATAGTCACCTTCCAGTTCATTATCTCTTCAGTGTAGTTGATGTGCTGTGAAACTGCCTGGTTATGTGAATATAAATTACATATATATATATATATATATATATATACACACACACACACATACATACACACACACACACACACATAATATATATATACTAATATCAGTCGTGTGCCACTTCATCACAAGCATACATTCTGAGAATTGCATCATTAGGCAACTTAATTATATAAACATCATAAAGGCGCTTAGACCAAGGTCACATAGCCTACTGCACACCTGGTCTGTATGGTCTACCACCATCATATACGTGGTCTGTTGTTGACTGGAACATTGTTATGTGGCATGTGACAACATTTGTGTTTTATGAAGGCTGCTATTTATTTTCTTAGTCTGCTTAATGAACTTTAATAGCATTTTGTTTTTTGGACATGTTTTGGAAAGGTGCTTTCTTCCTCCTAACATATAAAATATACTTATTTAATGTGTAGTGTCTTGCAGTGATACAGTCTGCATTTTCTTGTGGTTGATTCTGATAATGGCTATCAAGATGGACAGTGAATGTGGGAATGGAATATGTTTTATTCACTCTGATTGCTGGCGTAAATTTAATGCCTGGCAAATATGTGCCTTTAAAATATAAATATATATATGGCACAAATATACATGTAAAAGGCTATATATACACACACATGTATATTTTATATATATAAATACAAATATAAATATATATATATAAATGTATGTAATGCCTGGCAAATATGTACCTTTCAAAATATATATGTGTTATTATGTATATATCAAATGCTATATATAATTGCTGTATATAAATAGCAAATGTTTCAAATATGTATATTGTAAATGTTCCTAGAGTATTTAATAACTAATTATTACATAAATATCTGATTTGTAGCATGATGGTTGACTGAACGATTAGAGAAAATTTTACTAGAGGTTGATTTTGAATATGGATAGATCTTACTTCTATAACATTGTAGTTTTAAAAAATCAAAACACTTGCCCTGGCTGGTTCAGTGGACTGAGCACCAGACTGCAAAGACGGTCACCAGTTCAATTCCCCGTCAGGAAACATACCTGGGTTGTGGACCAGGTCCATGGTGGTGGGTGCCAGAGGCAGCCACACATTGATGTTTCTTTCCCTCTTTCTCTCTTCCTTCCTCTCTCTCTAAAAATAAGTAAATAAAATCTAAAAAACAAAATCAAAACACTTAATTACAATATGTAGATATAGCCTATATATGGTAGAAATGAGCAGGACAACTTCCTTTGCATTTCTTCTATTTCAATAACAGAGAAACACTCCTATTAAATAGGACCGTGTTTTTACAGGAATCACTAACGTTTCATGATGTGGCTGTGGACTTCACCTGGGAGGAATGGCAGCTCCTGGACCCCGATCAAAAGGATCTGTACAGGGATGTGATGTTGGAGAACTACAGCAACCTGGTGTCAGTGGGTGAGGACAGCTCCCCTGTGTCACTCAGAAGATGCCGTGTTAGTGGCCTTTCTTAGCCTCTGAAAGATCTGAAGTATCTGTGATGCTCTGAAGTGGTAGTTAAGTCGCAGTCCCCTTTCTGGTCCCAGGTGAGAGGGCATAATGTGTCCTTCTTCAGAGAAAAAGATTTGCTGACCTGCAGGCTGCATAGTTCCTAAAATATAAGCTTGTTCTTTGTTGGCAGACCAAAGCCCAATTCAAAGAGCCCTATCTCTTCTGTCACTTTACATGAACAGGGTATCCAGCCAGGAAGCCAGACACACTGTCCAGATTGGAGCGAGGGGAACCGTGGACAATAGAAGATGAATCCCGCAGTGGAATCTGTTCAGGTGAGTGAGAGAGAACCAGCAAGGAGGGCGGCTGAGGAAGTCCTATTCTAGTCATTCCGAGGTGTCACAGCTGTGAGGGTTGTCTGAGGACATGTGAACAGAATCTCCATGAGTCTTCCATAAAAGAGCTCTTCTTCTTCGACATGTTTAGAGGAATGTATCTCTTCTTGGATTTGATCTCTATTTATTTCATCTACGTTTTGATTTTTTTTCTCTAGGTTTTTCTTAAAATTCTCAGTCTCACCATCCTTCCCTACCTTTATATCAGTACCTCTTCCTTCTACTTTTTCTTTTTTTTGTTGTTGTTAATTTTATTTATTTATTCTTAAAGAGAGGGAAACAGCAACATGTGAGTGAAACACTGATCAGGTGCCTCTTGCACACCACCAGCTGGGGACCTGGCCCACAACCCAGGCATGTACCCTGACTGGGAATCAAACCGGTGAATTTTCAGTCCACAGGCCAGCACTCAATCCACTGAGCCACACTAGCCAGGGCCCTTGTACTTTTCTTACTCTGAAATTCCATCTTCCATGTCTCTGTCCAAGGAGAGATGTATGATAACACTGTCTTCCGACAACAGCACCTTCTTCCCCCTTTAGATAAAGTTGTTTCCCTTTCTTAACTTTCACCCCATCTTTGATTGGGCGTTGGGATCTTAACGTAACTGTGGGCATGATGTAAACATTCAGTCTGTAGTACATGCTGTTATTGGTATCTATCCTGGTGGAGTTGGAAAAAGCTCAGTCCTCCTCTTGTGTTTCTCCTTTACTCTCACACACTGCCACGTTCACAACACTTCTCCCCACAACAAGCAATTCTCTGGAACTCCGGGGGGTGTCCTACAAGTTAACTCAATTCTGACACTATTCTGCCTGTAGATAGCATCCAGTCCTACAAATTAAGGGCTCAGTTCTGCAAGATTGTCCCCACTGCACTTTAAATGCTCATTGCGAGTCCAGGCTGTCACCTGTGTTTCAGACCATTAGCTTTAGATCAGAGGTTCCAGTCACCTCTTCCTTGGGTTCCATTAATTTACTACAGCGGCTCACAGAACTCAGGGAAACATTTTGCTTACTAGATCACCAGTTTATTATAAAAGGATATGACTCAGGAATAGCCAAGTGGGAGAGATGCAGAGGGCAGGGCATGTGGGAAGGGGCATGGAGTTTCCATGGCTTCTCCAGGTGCCACTCTTCCAGCACCTTCCTTGTTCACCAACCCAGAAGCTCCCCAAACCCTATATCTTTGAGATTTTATGGAGGTTTCCTCTCGCAGGCATGATCCACCATGAACTTCATTTCCAGCTCCAACCCCCCTCCAGAGAATGGGAGGTGGGGCTGAAAGTTCCATGCTTTTAATCGTGGCTTAGTCTTTCTGGTGACCAGCTCCCATCCAGGAAGCCACCCAGAGTCAACCAATTAGAACAAAAGACACTGTGATTACAGGGGAAATTCCAGAGGGTTTAGGAGCTCTGTCAGGAACCAGGTCAAAGACCAAATATTAGAACAAAAGATGCTCTTTTATGTCTTAAGAGGGTTTTAAGAGCTCTGTGCCAGGAACGTGTTAGTTCCTAGATGCTGGCCTACCGCCTCAGCTCCCTTATTCAAAGTCTTTGCCATTCTTGTTGATTTCTTAAAATTTCTCATTCTCTGCTTCCAACCCAAACCATGTTATTAACTCTCATGCCTGTGTTGTTTTAATTTCCTTGTATAATTGTTAACTCTGATCATCCTTTTAGTTTATCTTAAATGATGTCGCTGGATTCATTTTCTTAAAGCTTTCCTTTTCCTTATGATAGTCTGATGACATTAAGTCCCAATTCATCCTAGTCGTATGAGATGGAAATTTCTCTTTTGTCAACAACTTCCATGAGATGGTCTCATCTTGCTTATACAGCTTACTTTCCCCACCACCCTAAACTCAAGGTCAACTATATTTAAAAGAACCATTGCACTATTTTCCATACATGAGAATCTTTTCTTGGTCCATTGCCTTAAATATTTTTAATGGCCTTAAATGTTAGTGGGTGGCCTATTACACATGCTCAGAGATTATATTCTAAAAGGTGGTGACACAAAATTCATCAGAATAAGTCTATATAAATATTATGCCTTGTGGTGAAAACTGCTGAGAAGATCAGTCAAACAGCAAAAGGAAATTGTGTGCAAGAGGGCTGGGAGCTGCTGTTAGCAGCCAGGAATCTAGCTTAGGCCCTTCAATCTTTGGTCACCTAGGGAGGGAAATGGTTCTTTGGTAAGATCCCTTTAAGCAGGTATATAAGGGGTGTGATTAGGTCTCATAGGTGAATTGCATTCCAAAGTAGACAAAATGGCAGTTTCAAGGGCCTGAGAAGAACTTAAAGGAAGCCTGTGTGAGTACTTGGGGTGGACGAAGGGGACAGTGGATGGAGAGAATATGGAGATAGGGCAATATGGTAGCTAGGTTTTAGAGTGATATGGTAGCTAGGTTTTAGAGTGGACATGCCATGTAGGACCTTCCAAGGACATTTCAGAAAGTTGATTTTTTAAAATAATAAGATGAAAAAACATTTGAGAGGTTTCAGTAGAAGGGTTACACAATGTAATTTATATTTAAAATGATCCCTGTGGTTACTTTGTAGAAAGTAGATGGTTGTGGGCAGAGGTCAAGGCTGGAATCCAGTTGGAAGCCTGTTTGCTATGGTACAAGACAGAATGCTTGTCTCAGCCTGGGTACAAAGGGTGAGGTGTGGTCAGCTTCTCAGTGTATTTAAAAGAAGGGCAGGGCCCAGACCCAGTAACTTAGTTGGTTAGAGCATTGTCCTGGTACACCAAGGCTGTGGGTTCAAATCCCTGGTCAGAGCACATATAAGAATCAATGAATGAACTGCATAAATGAGAGTAACAACAAATTGATGTTTCCCTACCTTCCTCTCTCTCTAAAAATGAATAAATAAACATTTTTAAAAAATAAATAAAAGGAGGGTAGAAATGATTTCCTAATGAAGTAGACAAAGGGTGTGAGAGAAAAATACGAATAAAGGATGATGGTAACGTTTTGGGCACGAATCCCAGGGGTGGAGTTGCCATCCCCAAGATAAAGATGATGTGTGGGAGAGGAGATGTGGGTTGGACACTAATTTAGACATACTTGTTCACATCCAAGTGGAGCACTCCGCTGCCTTTGGATATATCTGAGTTCAGGGAGAGTTTAACACGAGAGGTAGAAATATGGACTGAAGGAAGTATCCTATGGTGTGAGTACAGAGTAAGCAGAACTTGGACAAGTAGCCATTAGAAAGAATACTTGTTAAATGCATAGTTTCTTAATACGTGTCCCAGGACCTCTTCTTTTGAGAGTGTGTTTTAGTTAGCTTTGAGGTTACAGCCTGAGCTAGTGTATATATAATGCTGAAAGGAGGCCCTCTTGAGCCTAGCTGGTGAACCACATCCCTAGCAGGTGCTAGAAGAGATTTAATTAAGTGAGAAATAAAGCAACACATTTTAGGAGTAAAATTTTAGTAACAAATAGAGGAGACATCTGCGTGTAATAGACATTCAGCTTCTGCTACATTTCAGGGCTGTGTAAAGTTAATTGTCAACATGAACAGTAAAGACAGGGAATATTGAGAAATTTAGGAGAAACAGTTTATAGTGACATTGAACGGGGGAATGATAGCGCGATATACAGGAGGCGTATCTGGGACTCAAGTAAGGACGAAGGGCCAAGGATGGAGGTGTCCAGTTGGAAATGTGCCCTGTCATGAGATTGGCCCAAAGCCTGATGTGTAAAGGCCAATTCTAGAGATACTTAAGAGAACTAGTAACATGGATAAGAGGGATAATCATTGGTAATGTAACTTTTATTTCCAGGCTAACTGTTACGGATTTTGTTAGTGACTGAGATAGAATGGCTGTGTTTGGGAGTTTGATTTATGTTATCATTAGATATGTAATCTCATTTTTGAACTCAGTGACAACAGTGTAACAATAGGAAAGTACACCCAGTAGTTCTAGAAAAGGAAGAAAAATGGAAGGCTAAACTGCCAAGGGTCTTCGTTCAGTAAGCAGTGTGATCCTTTAGGACCCCTTAAATGGTGGAAACCCAGATGTCTGTGTGGAATTTTGAAAGAAGATGCAGTTAGCAGCAAGATGGTGGGTTTGGGGATAATTACATCAGATGTGGATTTGGATCATGACATAGAAATGGGAACAGTTAAAATATTGCATTTGAACAATTACAAAGTGTGACTGGAAAGGTGGCAGTTCCCTAGTGTGATATCGTGATGAAAGAAATATATATTTGGTTCCTGACATGAAACCCTAATAGTTTTCCGAGTGTGGGAATGCTCATTTCCTTTAACAATATAGAGTTTAGTGCTCCTCTGTGGACTTCTTAAAACCCAAACTCTTAATGTTACACTAACCGTAAACTTGATCCCATGCCTTCATTTTTCAGTTTGCACATTTTTTCAAACATGATCTCATCTGGTCCTCTGTCTTATATAATATTTATAGGCTAATGATTTCTACATTGCTATCTCCAGTTAAAACCTTTCTCAAGATTTCTATATCCAATTGAGTCCTTTGTGTCTGTATTGGATATCTAAAAGCTACTTGAATGTTGATATGCTTTCAAATGCACACTTGATTTCCCCACATTGAGAACTTCCATAATATTCTCTTTCTCATGAAAAGGCACCACCTACCTATTCAGTGGCCCAAGTCAAATAATTAGGAATAATACCTGATTCTTCTGTTTCTTAATTGCTCCATGTTGAAGCCATGAGAGAGCCCTGTCTTTTTCTTCTCTCTAGATTATATCCCAATTTCTTCCGCCTTGCTTTCCATTGCTCCCTCAAACCACTTTCCGCAATTTGTACTTGTCTTCTTTATCATTGCTTTCTTGTTCAGATTTTCCTAGCCACAATGGATGCTCGGTGAAAATAAGGAATGTTTCTATATGCTCATGACCAGCACAAGGCATGGTACATAGTCATCACTTAATAAAGATTTATGGATATATGACTGTGTCCCACATCATGTTGAAACAAATACCTATCTTCTGTGCTTGAGTGCTGATAGGAACTTGATTTTATGTTCCTATCTCAGCATGCTTTATGAGGTCGTATTCTGAAAGCAACCAAATCTGTATGTACTCATTTTGAATGAACTAATCCTGTTTATACAATGACTATTTTCACCTTTTATTTTCTTTGTTTATGTTATTGTGTTTTACCCAGGTCTAAGTGATAGGAAACACATGTACTTGGACCTTCTTTAATCCAAGATCACAGTGTTGTCAATAAAATGCCAGTCTACACTGAGCTGTTGGTGAAATAGTTTTATTCTATACCAAGCTCATTTTTCTCTTCTTTCCTAGAAATCAAGAAGAATGACAGTCATCTACAAGGACACATCCAAAATCAAAGATGTCTTAAGAGAACAAAACAGTGCCATGAACATAATAATGCATTTGGAAGCATCATTCATTGGAGTAAAAATAATTTTCTTTTAAGGCAAAATCATGATATATTTGACTTACATGGGAAAGTGTTGATATCGAATATAAGTTTGGCCAACCAGAATGGAAACTGTGAAATGAAGAACCCAGTTAAGATTAATGAAGAGGCGAAATCCTTCCTCTGTGCAAAGGATGAGCAATGTCATACCGAAATAAAATTTCCTGAATGTGGAAATTCTATAAATATCCCCTCACAATTCATTAAGCACCAAAGACCTCAAAAGATAAATAAACCCCATATATGCAGTGAATGTGGGAAAGACTTCATCAAGAAGTCTCGCCTCATCGACCACCAACGAGTTCATACAGGAGAGAAACCTCATGGATGCGGCATATGTGGGAAAGCCTTCTCCAGGAAGTCCAGGCTCACTGAACATCAAAAAACTCATATAGGAGAGAAACGGTATGAGTGCACTGAATGTGACAAAGCCTTCCCCAAGAAGTCACGGCTACTTACTCATCAGAAAACTCACACAGGAGAGAAACCCTATGTATGCGATGAATGTGGAAAAGGCTTTGTCAAGAAATCTCGGCTCATTAATCATCAGAGAGTTCACACAGGAGAGAAGCCCCATGGGTGCAGTCTGTGTGACAAAGCCTTTTCCAGAAAGTCCAGGCTCATTGAACATCAGAGAACTCACACAGGAGAAAAACCTTATGAATGCACAGAATGTGACAAAACCTTCCGCTGGAAATCACAGCTCAATGCCCATCAGAAAACTCACACAGGAGAGAAATCATATATATGCAGTGACTGTGGGAAAGGCTTCATTCAGAAGGGTAATCTCATTGTACATCGGCGCATTCACACTGGGGAAAAACCTTATATATGCAACGAATGTGGCAAAGGCTTCATCCAGAAGGGCAATCTTCTTATACATCAACGGACTCACACTGGAGAGAAACCATATGTGTGCACTGAGTGTGGAAAAGGCTTTAGCCAGAAAACTTGCCTCATATCCCATCAGAGATTTCACACTGGAAAGACTCCCTTTGTGTGTTCTGAGTGTGGAAAATCCTGTTCACACAAATCAGGTCTCATTAACCATCAGAGAATTCACACAGGGGAGAAACCCTATACTTGCAGCGATTGTGGGAAAGCTTTTAGAGATAAATCATGCCTCAATAGACATCGAAGAACTCATACAGGAGAGAGACCCTACGGGTGCTCTGATTGTGGGAAAGCCTTCTCCCATCTCTCATGCCTTGTATATCATAAGGGAATGCTGCATGCAAGAGAGAAATGTGTAGGTTCAGTCAAGTTGGGAGACCCTTTTTCAAAGAATCACAGCTCGTTACATTCAAGTGACATCATACAGGAGAAGACCCCTATTGATACAGTGACTGTGCACATACCTCCTATGGCAGCTCAGACGTCCTTACACATCAGTGGGTTTGTAGCACATGGGAACATGACCACTGTGGGACAGCCAGATGCCAGAGACATGCCCTCAACAGAGTACAAAACTAGCACAGGGAAACCTTACGAATGCAGTGAATGTGATAGTACCTTCAGTGACCAATTATGTCATGTTTTATGTCACAAAAAGCACACAGGAGTAAACTGTGATGCAATCAAGGTGGAAGACCCTTGAATAAAGCCTTGTAGCTCATTATATGGCTGACAAGTGTATACTGAGACAAATGTGCATACAGTGACTGGGAGAGTCATGGAGTGATAGATCTTATCAGTGCTGCTTCATGTATCACATGTCACGAATGAGCTTATAGTTGGCAGAAATATAATGACCGGGAGAAATCCTTTTCCAGAAATAAGACTTTTCAGTAAGTGGCAGAGAGTTCACAGAAGAGAGAAATTGCCGGACCCTTGAAGGCATTGTTTGTGGCAGGGTTGTCAGTAGTACATGCTGCCTCATCCATTGGCAGAGGAAATCCTAGAAATAAAACTGGACACACTAAATGGCACATCTTCAGCAAAATATCAGAAAATGCAAAAAGGAAATAAGGCCTGTGAGGATGAAGAAGTTTTTAGGGGTTTGTGTCACAATTTTAACATAATTCTCCATCAGATAATAGGCATAGTGTACATTTTAGGATAATATACCTTGAATCAGACTCCTAGTTGACATGTCAAGACTGCTTCATTTAAAGGAGGTCGTCTGTGTTGCACTTCATTGGTTGAAGTCACAGTGCACCCTCCCCCTTCTTAGGGGGCATGAGTCTTTTTTTCCCATGTAGGAACATTATATGATTAGCTCTTGGATTTCTTTGGTTCTAAATTCAGTTTGTATTTTGGATGCCTGAAGTCCTTCAAAAGAAAACTGAATACATTTAATTCTATAGTGTAACAGCATATTTGAATGTGTTAACTTTATAAATGTCACCTGGGGAACAGAGCTCAAAACTCACAAATAACCTATCAGCCAAGCTTTCACCCAAGATGATAGTTCCCATCCTGTTCACACACCACTCAGGAAAACTTTAACAACTATTTCCTTTAGCTTGGTACTGTTTTAGGACATATAGGTGATGACAGTGATGAACTAAACAAAAAGTCCTTGTGACCTTTGAGCTAGCAATTTTCTTTTAAGGTTAAAAAATTTTTTTTTAATTTTTAGATTGAAAGGGAATGAGAAAAATAGGAGAAACATCAATGTGGGAGAAATATATTGACCAGTTCCCTCTCATACTCCCAGATCGGCACTCAATCCACTGAGCCACTCCATCTGGGGCTGAACTAACAATCTTTTTTAAGGTAGATTTTATGCATACAGCAGTTTTACCCTCCAGCAAATGTAACCAAAGGATGTATACATGTTAGTTGAAAGGGACATGCAGTATAAGGAACAAAATATCCTGATAATTTCTAGTTCAAGGGGCATATTGTTGGATTGAGGGAAAGGATTCACCTAATTTTACATACATAAAGTAGGGTATGGGTATTTTAAAAAAATATTCATGTCTTCTACCCAGGTTATAAAGTCCTTGATATAGTTATAGGTCATTGTGTATTTCCCAGAACATAACAAAAGAGAAATGAATAATATGTAGAACTGAAAGATGAATGAAGCCAAATGAATGAGCTAATGGACTAATCAATTACTTTTGTCACTGAAGGAATGGAGCTACTGGAAATAAATTACAAGGATCAGTATTCTCCTTTTTTCCTTTTAAAATATTTTTGTTTCTTAAATTTTTTTATAAGGACCATTATTCTAAGAAACTTTTTTTTTTATCCTAAAAGATTCCTGTCAGAATATAAAAGGGGCAGATCAGAGGAGGAATAGGATCTGGAGAATAAGCCCAACTAATGGAACGAAACAACTTAACTCTAAAAATGGAAGACAGAAGATGAGATCCTTTGGATGTCTTTAAGAACTCTTAAATTTGTTGACAGGTTTATCACCTTTTAGAGCTACCACCATTCCTCTGATATGAATGGAGACTAGCAATATCACTCCCCATCTCCTGTGAATGGTGTTTTTGTCCTCTCTTCTATACTCAGGGTTCTTTCCCTTGAACCGATAAAGATATCCAGCTTAAAAAATAATGAGTCTTACTTATATGTGGGGGTGGGGGGGGAGTAGTAATTTGCCAAGAAGTGACTGTCTCATGATTGAATTCCAAACTCTGGGTTTTTGAGTAATTCACAGCAACAAATTTTAAGCTGCACTGTGCCAGGCACTGTTGTAGACATAGGATACACTGGTGGACAAAATATACACACAAAAAATAAGAATAAATGGCCTCTAACAGGATGCATTCAGGAAGGTGCTCTTCAGTAAACAATCAGAAGCAGATTCTTCAGCTCAGACTTTGGATCCTCTTCACGTCTTGTCTTGCACATCTGCACTTCCTATCATGACAGTTATAGCATCTTTCTCACTAAAATTGTCAGTTGGGGTCCTGGAATAGCCTTCCCAGGACTGCCCTGAGCCCTGAGAACCAGGTGCTGAACTCACCTTTCAGAGGCTGGCATTCCAGGTAAATAAAAAATATTCATGGGCCTGCCTGTGTGGCTCATTTGGTTGGAGCGTCATCCCATACACAGAAAGGTTGCGGTTTCAGTCCTCAGTCAGGGCATGTATGGATGGCCACAGATTGATGTTTCTCACATCGATGTTTCTCTATCCCTCCTTCCCTCCCTCATTCCCACCTTTCCTCTCTAAAATCAATAAACATATCCTCAGGCGAGGATTTAAAAAAAGGGGTCATTGGATAGACAACTTCAGGTTGACCTGTTTAAGAAGGGCATACCAACTTACATCATCTACTGCTTCACCCATTTTCATAAAAATTATAACTTATTAAGTGTGCTGTTTGCCACACATTAACTGCATATTTAGTTATTTGGCACCAAATGCTCTATTTCCATCTTCATGTATTATAGGGAAACATGTACAGCAGGTGTTCAAATAATGTCATTTTGTTAACTATCCTTTTGTTACAATGTTGAGATGCCTTAGGAACTTGTTTATTTACAATTAGCCTATGGTAAAATTGGTTTCAGTATATATTGTTTGGCTTAAAGTCACAACCTATTGATGACATTCAGTGAGGACTTACTGTATACATGTAATCTTCACTCCTTTCTCCTTAGTACATGTAACCATATTCTGTACTGTATACAGTTGTATGTGGCTGACAACTGAGAGTACTGAGATCAAGGTTTAGGGTCTTAGTGGGTCACTCTGCCTTGTGTAGCTCGGTGATGGAGAACTGGTGGTTGTATAGTTGGCTAGGGCTGTCATAACAAAGTTCCACAGACTGGGCAGCTTAAACAGCAGAAACTTATTTCTCACAATTCTAAAGGCTGGAAGGTCAGGATCAAGGTGTCATTGGGGTTGGTTTCTTCTGAGGCCTCTCTCATTGGATTGTAGGTGGCCTCCGTTTTCTGTGTTTTCACATGGTTGTCCTTCTATGTGTGGCTGTGTCCTAATCCCTTCTTATGAGGACACCAGTCAGATTGGATCAGTTCCCATCCTACTGATCTCATTTTAGTTTAGTTACCTCTTTAAAGACCCCATCTCCAAATACAGTCACATTCTGAGGTACTGGAGGCGATGACTTGAACAAATAGATTCTGGGAAACACAATTCAGCCCACATTTATCAGTGGTTATTTGTCAACAAATGCCATTCAAGTTTGGGAACATTGGGTGACCTAAGGGAACTCACATGTCATCAGTAAATGGTGGTGTCTTTTCCAGGTTTGACTATAGGGTCATGTGACCTATATTTGGGGAGACCTATGTGTATCTGTGTTGAGAGGCTGAAGCTTTTGAGGCCCAGGACCCCTATGCTGCTGGGACAGAACTGATGAACATTATTTTCCCTTCAGTCTTTCAAGTAAGTCTTAAGTTCTTCAAGGGCCAGTTTTATATACATATATATTTATATATATAGCACTATATATTATGTATAGTTTTATTTCCTGAATGATGATGGTGATAGGCGTTCTTTTTATTCTGATAAGATGACTATGGGTGGGCTTCTTAATAGAGGCTGATTACCAGAAAGACCAAACCATGATTACAAGCTTAGAACTTTCAACCTCATCCCCATACTCTAAGGAAGAAAGAGGGCCTAGAGATTTAGTAATCAATGAGATATATACATATATCACACACATATAATTGGAATCTCAAATTTAAAATATATATAAAATAAATATAAATAAAAATAAATAAATATATATATATAATTGGAATCGCATCTTTAAAATGTATCCATGAATCAAATAGATCATTTTCTTAAAAGTAAAGGTAACATACATGCATATATTTAATATCTCTATATTATTAATATAGTTACCAAACAAGGAAGTTTCCTTTTGTGTTGCAGGTTCCCTCAGGTTTTAAAATTTGATAACAGGACTGACATAACTCAGAACACTTGATTACCTCAAGGTTACATTTGTTATAGAAAGAAAAGAGATTGAAATCAAAGGTTAAGGTCAAAGCCACACCCAAAATGTGATTTAGGGTGGAGGCTATGGATCACATGGTGTCAACTGGAAATCTGGAGGGGCTGGAGACTGAGGTCAGGCTCATGGTGTCCTACCAGGCTGACATGATTGAGCCCCTGTAAAGACTGGACATCAGGCCCCACAGGGCTTCCCTGATTGGCAGAAATCCCCACCAACTGTCACATGCTATGGTGAGAAAAGAATCCTGCCCATTACTCCCTTGGGGAGGACAACTGGAAGCTCCATGTGTGGAACTTTCCTGGATTCTGCCCTTTGTGCCTCTTCTCTGGGCTGATGTTAATCTCTAGCCTCTAACTGTAATGAACCCTAACTAATTTGGTAATTTCTAGTTCACTGATTATCCCCTTCTGTGCCTCTAATATGCTTTTAACATGCATGTGTGTGTGTACCTAATTGTTTCTTTTTTAGTTTCTTACAACATTTTAAACACTTATTAAATACGTATCTTTTATTTACTTATTTATTTATTTATTGGGGGGGTAGAGAAGAAGGAGGAGAGGAAGAGAAACATCAGCACGAGACAGCAACATCAGTTGGTTGCTTCTCATAGGCACCCAGAACCACCTAGGCTGCAATTTGGTTCTGGGTGCCTATGAGAAGATCAGGAATCGAACCTGCAGCCTTTTGCTTTGTGGGATGACGCCTGATCAGCTGAGCCATACTGGAGCTATACCGGTCAGGGCAACATGTTGTATCCTCATAATTGTGGCATCTGTTGTCTCTGCCACCATTCTCATTCACCAAGCCTGGGAAGGTCCTTGGTGAAGTGTAATACTATGTTTTATTACTCTTGATATCACCATGTATATAGTGTTTGGCCAATAGGCACACATATACATATATATGATTCTTGGATAGAGGATTTAATGGCTATGCATTATAGAAATGTCTAATTTGCCAAAGACTAGATTATAATAGCAGAATATTCCAACAGTACTTTCCTACTGCAAGGTGTTTATTTGTTTTTTAACTGCTTCTACTGATGCAGCCTGCATGGTGAAAATAACAGAATAACTTCCTTTACATTCCTTCTGTATATCAATAAAAGGGAAACACTTCCTCTTACAGAGGACCATGTTATTACAGGAATCATTGACATTGGAGGAGGTAGCCATGGACTTCAGCTGGGAGGAGTGGCTGCTCCTGGACCCCAACCAGAAGGAACTATACAGGTACATGATGTTGCAGAACAACAGCAACCCAGTGTCAGTGGGTGAGGACAGCTTCTCGGCATCACTCAGAAGCTACCCAAGTCAGTGGTCCTTCCTCTTAGCTCCTTAATGCTTCAGAGTCCCCGTAGTACTCTCAAGTGGTAGATTCTCAGATCCCTCTTTACTCCAGACAAGAATGTATAATGCACCCTCTCCGGAGAGAAAAGCCTCTGCTTTGCAGATATGAAAACTGTAGAATCTTTAAAATGTAGCATTCTCTCATCTTAACATCCTAGCTCAATTTCATATGTCAAAGTCTTCTGTCATTTACCATGAACAGGGTATCAGGCCAGCAAACCAACATCCTTCTTCAAGCGAATGCGGGGAAGAACTCTGGACGATAGAGGATAAAACCCATAGTTGAACCTCTCCAGGTGAGAACCAGCAAAGTAGGTCTTCAGGGAAGACATATTCTGGTCAGAGAAGGTGGCCCAGTGTGAGAGTGTCTGAGGAAACCTAAACAGGAGCTCCTCATATCCTTCTTCCCATCTGAGACCTCCTCTTCGTAGAAGTGTAGAGGGAAATACACCCTTTTCCTCGTCTGAGATCTGATCCCAGCTGATCCCTGTTTATTTTATGTACATCTTTGAATTTTTTTGTTATTTACCAAGTTCTCATCTTTTTAAGTTTGTCAAATCATCTCCTTTTTTGTCCATTGTCACAGTGCTTCTTTCTATTTCTTCCACCTATATTGCTTGAAATTCCACCCTCCAGGCCTTGTTCCAGAGATCTTAGAATTCAGCATAGTCTTTAACTAAAGCATCTCCTTGCTTCATTAGGAAATGGTGATTTTCCTTCCTAACATTCAACCCCACGTTGGATGCTATGCCCACACTCTAGTCCGATCTCTGTGTTTATATGGTTTCTTAGTGTCTTGCTATAGACTAAATGTTTGTGTCCCCTTAAAATTCATATGTGGAAATCCTAACCCCCAAAGTGATGATTTTAGAAGATTGGGCCTTTTAGAGGTGATTAGGTCATGAAGGCCATTGCCAGAACTGAATCTGCTGGTGCCTTGATCTTCCCAGCCTCCAGAAATGGGAGAAATAAATTTCTGTTGTCTTGGGTTATAGTAGACAGACTAAGACACTTATCTTTGCCCCTTTCTAATATCGTCTAAAGGTTCTGTTTTCCATTTCTTACTCTGTTCTCATAATCCTTAAATCTTTCTTCCATTCTATATAATAAGTTAAGCTCATATTCTCTCTAGATATTCCTGAAATCACATCTCCCTTAATATTTTTTGATTTGCACACTTGTGCCATATATTTTATTTTCTCCATAGAAACTCCTGAATGAATTCATACTTTAATAAAGTTCAAAGAACTAAAATCATCTTCCCTGCAAGAAAATTACTTCCACCTTCCTCTTTTATTTTTTTAAGTTTAGGGTCTTCTAACAGTTTAGAAAGATGAATATTTAATAAAGTAGGTTAGGAAAGAGCAATGGTACAGCTGCCATGTATAGTTGTCTATTCTTTATAACAGTAGTTTCATGCTATGCATGTACATAGCCAACCTATTGCCTATAAGAAACATGTAAGATAATGTATTTACAGACATTGTTACAAGTTTACAATGTATATAACATTCAAAAAGAACTTTTTTCTCGATTGAGAAAAAGGTACAAAATGGAAAACCCACAATTTTGGTAACTGAAAATTACCAATTGTTTTGCAGTACTTTATTATATTGAGTGCTTTTTCTTTCTTGGGCTTTTTAGTTAGCTAATGTATGAATATATTAAATACTTCTGGGTTTTAGTTGAGATTTTATATAGCTTGCATTTTAATTCTTTGGTTCTTTGCTGTTTCTCTTAACCCATGGTGTCGTTTTTAAGAAAAAAAAATAAATGTTATAATACCAACCTAAAAGAAAAAAAGAAAGAGCAAGCAGTGGTGAGGTAGGGAGTTTATACAGAGGTGATGAGGTTGAAAGACCCAAGAGAGGCTGATTCCCCAGAAGCAGAACAAGAATATTTTCAAAAACGATACAGCCATAAACATTATCTGCAGTTGCCACTTCATGAAAATAGATATGAACTAAGGGACAGGTATATGAAGATTCAGTGTTTTCTTCCCATTCATACAGTGTGTGTGTGTGTCTGTGTGTGTGTCTGTGTGTGTGTTGAGAGACTCAGTGTCTGCCTGAATGTAGAAGAACAGAAAAGGAATAGGATTCTCAGGATAAGTAAAATAAAAAGCATAAGCACTTTGGTCCAAGGTGGAAGTATAGTAAATGGAAGAGGGAAAATCCCCTTGAGATATATTGGAGAAGAATCCTTATTTGTATTTGTTTATAGGCTTATCATTGTTAAGAGTTGCCATCATTTCAAAGATCCCATCTTCTCTGTGACATGCTTCATTGAATGTGTTTTTCCTATCTTTTTTTTTCATTCCTTCTTACTGTTATGAGTGGGGCACTTGTCATATTTCCTCTACCCAGTCATTCCCTTGATCCAATAAAGATACCCTGCTTAAGGAAAAAACAAAATAAAAACACTGAGTCCTGCTTAGAGAACAAGAAATAGGAAATTTGCTATGCAGTCAATGCCTTATATTTTTGTCACAAGCCCTGGATTATTGAATATTTTTAAGATTTTTAAGATTTTATTTATTTTTAGAGAGAGGGAAAGGGAGGGAGAAAGGGAGAGAAATATCAATGTGTGGTTGTCTCTGGAGCGCCCCCTACTGGGGATGTGGCATTCAACCCAGGCATGTGCCTGACTGGGATCCAACCAGCGACTTTGGTTTTCAGGCAGTCACTCAATCCACTGAGCCACACCAGCCAGGGCCAATATATTTTTTTAATCAGCTAAATTTAGCCATCTCAATACTTACATTTTTTTTAATCCTCAAACGTGGATATGTTTTTACTACTTTTAGGGAGAGGTCGGGGAGGGGAGAGGAGAAAGACACGGGTGTAAGAAGCATAGGTTCATTGCCTCCCATAAGCGCTCAAACCAGGGATTGAACCCTCTACCTAGGTACGTGCCCTGACTGGGAATTGAACCCCCAACCTTCTGTGTACAGGGTGACACTCCAACTGAACCTCCAGCCAGGGCTCAATACTTACTTGATTCTGTAGTGCAATCATTACATGATTGAGAAGAGCAAAATTTCATGACTGATTTGTGTTTTACAAGGATCACCTTGTAAAGGTGAGGTAGTACAAGCCAAGGGTGTAAGCAGGGACAATTCTAGCATCTCACTTCAGAGACTTAGCATAGTACTGATGGAGAAGTTGGAAGATGAAACTGATTTCCAGCTTTGACCTGTAGCAACATGATTTTATCAGGTACATTCTGAGAATTATAAGGGCTTATGGTGTTGATCATAATGTGAGCACACAGTGAACCTGACGTCTGTGCCACAGTTCCCGTTCTCAAGATATCTGGTTCCTCCCTGGGAGAGAGTGTCCTAGCTCAGGGTTTGAGCCACTGTGAATGGGAGCAGGAGCAGGGCTGGAGATGCGCAGTAGGCCTGCAAATGGCTGGCAAAGACCTCTTGGTGAGCTGATACAGATGCACACGACTATGGGAAATCCAGTTCTTTGAGATCGTTTTATTTTTTGAATGTTCATAGAAGTTCCATTTGCAATATTCAAAGAAAACTGGAAACAACCAAAAGGTCCACCAGCTGATGAACGATTAAACACATTTTGGAATGCCTTTACAGTGGAATAATGAGCAACAAAAGGAGAGAACTTATTGATGCTTCACAACTATTCTGTTGTGTGAAAGAAGCAAGATAAAAACCGTGCATACAGTAAGAGTCTCTTCATAAAATGCAGGCCAATCTAGTGACAAGGCAGTTCAGTGTCTGCCTAGCATGTTTTATGTTTGAGCTGGTTGAGTCTGTAAAGAAGCTCATAACGTCTATCTTTTGCGCTCACTTTGTGATCACTGCATCCCCAGTACCACCCCACTTCCAACCCTTGTTCTTCCAAATGAACTGCCACCTGCCGCCTCCGGGGCCGAGCTCCCCAGAGACCGTTCTGTACGGACTCGGGACTTCCCCCAAGATGGCTGCGCCCACCGCGCTCTTGCCCACGGTGCAAACCGTGTATTTTCATGACGCCCTGCCAGCTTTTTTTGGTCAAGCGTGCTTAAGTGTTTACACGGCTTCCAAAACTGTTCTTGATTAGACTAGTGACTGAGGTGTCCAGAAATTTTAATGTTCCACCGGGCTGAGACATCACGGCCGTAACGGCCGCTCAGAATGTACGACGCGCCCTTTTCGTCCTGGTGGGCTCCGGCCCTTGAAAAACAGGCATCGTTCACATTACCCTACAAAAAAATGAAGTTGCTCCCATATCATGTTTGCCTTCTGTGACCTCAAGCCTCTGCAAACCTCTGCACATTCCTATTCCTATCAGGGCTGACGTGCCAAAAAGGAACCGTTTCGGCAGCAGTCTCTCGCCCTCCCCTTGTTCGGCCACCTAAGCAAAAGCCTGTGTACGTCACGCGTGCGAAGATGGCGGCCCGCAGGGTGTCAAGGCGACGGCGACGCGGGTATTGTACCTCATAAAGAAAAGCCAGAAACGTGTATTCCGTTCTCCATAGAAACGCGGCAGAAGCGCCTGGAGCGTTCATCTGTCGTTCCCGGGAGAGGAGGCCAGAGGGGAGAGAAGGTAGGCAAGTTAGGCCCTGCAGGGGTCGCTCGCTTACAGGTTCAGGAGAGACTCAGGTCCGTGCGTGGGCGCGTCTGTCCGCCGCTGGTTAGGTGGCTGCTCAGGTGAGTCGGTGAAGGCAGCGCAGGGGCGGGGAGCACGAAGGAGTCTACCGGGTGTCTGCGATCGGGGTGTCTTTGGGTTCAATCACAGCGGGGCTCTGGTGGTCCGTGATTAAAGCTGTGAACAGTTCAACTCCCGAGAGTCTGGAAATCTGAGTTCAGGGTCTTTGGGGGTCACCCTACCTGTGGATGGGCTGGTGTTTGTCTGTGACCGCGGCGTCCGGGCAGTAGCTGAGTAACTTGGATCCAGTGATCGAGGAACCATTAAGGGAGGTCAGTGTGGGCGTGTATCTGGTCTGGTTTTGGGTATTAATCTGGCGGGGGTGGTGGCCACTGTTTTTTGTTCCAAGATGTGGAACCGCAGAAAGCCTGGAGGATCAGGGGCCCTCATGCTTCTGTCTTCAGCTCTGGCTGCTGAACAAAGTCCCTCCTCCACCACATATGTTCGTTCCTTTGGTTCTCCCACATCATCCTGTCCCTTTCGACCCTCAGAAATAAAAGTTTTGGTGTTGAATGAACCATTCAGCATATTTAAAATTACCCTACTTTGCCGTGTATAATGCACACTTTTGCCCAAATTTTTGAGGGAAAATGAGGGTGCGCATTATTCATGGGCAGCACTGAAACCGCGGGTGTGCATTATGTACGGCAGAATACAGTAATAAGCTTTTTATTTAAGATTCTGTTTTCATTTTCCTTCTGCAGGTTTACTGTGTATTTCCTTTCAGGTTCTATGTATGAGCATATAAAGCCTGCTATTTCCCCAGTACTTAATTATTTTTTAACTTTTTAAAATTTGTATTTATAGCTCATATTCCTTCTCTCTCTCCTTTTTTCCCTGTGTTCATTGTTGCTCATAGTGAAGTGTGTATATAAATAGGGTATATAAAGACTTTTAATAAGGTGTGAGGGCGACATAGTTTAAAGGAGAGGTTTACAGTTCCTCACTGTCCATGTGACTTCATTTCTATAATTGTTCTGAAAATTACTTGCCACTTTCCCTTTCACATTCAAGGTACTTTTATACCTTCAGGGTCTTATGTTTTATTACCTAAGATATAATCTCTAGGGAACCAAATAAAGAGATGGAAATACTCGGTACCACGTGTTGAAGTGAGCAGACAGCAAGGAGAATGTAACCCTGAAAGTAATTTTGCTCGTCATCTTACAGGTCTGGCAAGAGATGAGAAAGGAATGAAGAAAGAGGAGGTTCCAGGACCTAGTTTTGCCCTTTCTGGGAACACTTTCAACTGGAGTGTGAGATTTCTAACTAGAAATTTGGGGTATATCAAAGAAGACAAAGAGAAGAGTATACCAGTTGCTGGCCGTTTCCTAAAACAGAAGAAAATGATCCAGGCTCAGGTGACTTTAGGTTTATTTTCTCCCTTATTTCATAATGGATTTGTAGAGGCCTGTAAAAATTAGTTCAGTATTTAGAGTAAAATGAACTTTGAACCTAACTCCAGCACCATGGCAAAGAATATAGTACTCATGATTCTGATTAAATAATTAATGTTAGAAAGTAGCGTGTAACTGAAGGATCCCCTAGGATACATTAGCTGTCAGCTTGTATCTAATGTCTATGGCAGCCAACACAACAAGAGAATTATGTTGTTATATGATATGTATCATATACTGTGAGGAGACGGCTGATGGTTGCTCAGGGGGTGTCAATGTTTCATGACACGCAGGTCTCAGGAAAAATGTTATGTTCTTCCTAGAGGTGACGGAGTGGACAGTGTTTTGAACGTCTAGTAAAGGCAGAAGCAGATTTCATACTGCTGTTTATTCCAGGGTTCCTCAGAGACCCATGTGGGAAGAAACCAGTCAGACTCAGTGAAGACAGTTTTATCAGGAGAGCAATGCAAGTCACTCAAAGGACTCACTCAGCATTGTGTCTGTTTGGGTTTATTCAATAATAAAACCCAAAAGGCCTAGGAAAATGGGAGGATTGTATGGCTTTCAAATGGTCCTCCATCAACAGGTAGCTGAAGTGGCATTAGAGTTCCAGTTTGGCCTTGGATAGCTGTAAGAAATTTTGTCTTGTAAGAGCTTGCGGTATTGGGTCCTAGGGTGTTTGCTTTATAACTTCATGCCATCTTAGAAAATGCAGAATCCTCCCCCATTTTCAAATCCAATTCTGACCTCCTCTTCTTTCTTTGTTTTTATTTTCTATAGTTATACAGATTACTCACAGATACATTTTAAAGAAAAAAATATTAATGATGGAATGAGTACCCCTGGGCAAAGAAAAGTGAATTCCCTTTTCATAGCGTTCTTCCTTGTCCCCTCAAACTGCTTTAACAAATGTTTGCTAGTGTGCCTTCCTGTCAGTAAACCTGCGTGTGCATCTGTATATATGCATCTATTCACAAACGTATGTGGATTTATGTACATATCTGAGTACATAAACACATGTATTATAACATTTGTGTATCAATGGACCCATACTTCAAATAATATAACCTGTTTGCCTATGGTGGTATAATTTAAGCATCTAAAGGAAGGCCTGCAATTGATTGGTGAATATTAACTATATAAAATTCCAGTTGTCCACAGTGATACTAAAAAAAAATGAGTTACACTATGTAAAGCATCTAGATGAGTGTTGGCTACATAGTAAGTGATATGTGGGATCATCTATCTATGCCTTCAATCTCCACCAGTAACTAATAACAGGACACTATAAAATTGCATAACTTTCAGCCATCTGAATGACCCAATATTCTTTTTTTTCCTTTTAAAGGTTTTATTGTTTTTAAAGAGAAGGGAAGGAAGGGAAAAGGAGAGGGAGAGTAACATCAGTATTGAAGAGAAACATTGATTGGTTGCCTCTCACACACCCCAAACGGGGAACCTGGCCTGCAATCCAGGCATGTGCCCTGACTGGGAATCAAACAGGTGACCTTTTGATTCATGGGTCGGTGCTCATCCCACTGAGCCACACCAGCCAGGGCATGACCCAATATTCTTTAGCCTTATTTTACACTTTCCTCAGCATGGGTGAGGTTGAAATCCTTGTATATTTTTTGGTCAGTTGTATTTTTTTCTCTTATGAAATGCCTGTCCTTATCATTTTTACATTTTAAACAACTAATTTTTTTACTGATTAATAGAAGTTGTTTATATCCACTATATATTGATCCTTTTGCTTATTAAAAATATTTCCCGCCCTGGCCAGTGTGGCTCAGTGGATTGAGTTGGCCTGTGAACCAAAGGGTTGCTGGTTCGATTCCCAGTCAGTGCACAGGCCTGGGTTGTGGGCCAGGTCCCCAGTAGAGGGCACGTGAGAGGCAACCACACATTGATGTTTCACTCCCTTTCTTTCTCCCTCCCTTCCCCTCTAAAAATAAATAAATAAAAATCTTAAAAAAAAAAATTTCCCTAGCTTGTCAGTTTTCTTTTACCTTTGCCCATGATATCTTTTCAACTCAGATGTTTTAATTTTTCCTTTCACAAAATGTGTTGCTTGTTTCCTGTGATTTTTTTTGGCTTGTGACGTGAACGTACTTCATTCATATTCTTCTCTCTCTATTGCTTCCATAGATTCTTTTGTTTTATGGTTAGGATTTTAAACAGGAAAAAGGTATTTAAACCTAAGTTTTTGTTTTTCCAAATGGATCTGCATTTCACATGAAATAACTCAGAATGTGATCAGATCAGCAGTGTTAAGAATTTGCAGCCCCTACCAATTCTGTTCTTTTTTCTGTGCAGTAATGTCTGCAATAACATCAAGAGAGATTATCCCATCGTTTTTTTCCTAGCTGGCCATTCAGTTGACAAGCAGATCTCAATTCACTTTTTGGTGGCATTGGGCCTAGAAGGCAGGACCACAGGATGAGGACATTGAAAATATTCCACACTTCTGAGCTGTTTTTATTCATAGCACTTCTGACACCAAACATGTGGGTATTTTTCTCACACCTACCCATTCTGCAACTCTTGCAACACCGGCTGGGTGTCCTACAATTCAACTCAATTCCAACACTAACTACCTGGGAGGCAGCCTCAGATCCCACAGGTTAGGAGCTCAGTCCCACAAAACTGCCCCCATTTTAGAGGACAGTCGAAAGTCCCAGGCTGTCATCTCTACTTCTGATGACCAGCTCTAAATTTGGAGATTCCCACAACTCCCTTCTCAGGTTTGGCAGTTTGTTGGAATGACTCACAGAACTCAGGAAAGCAATTTACATACATCTAGTTTATCATAAAGGCTGTAACTCAGGATTAACCACATGGAAGATATGCACAGGACAAGGCGTGAGGGAAAGGTGCAAAGGTCCTCTTGGAGCACCAACCTGGCAGCACCTCAGTGTGTTCACCAACCCAGAAGCGCTCCGTACCTGTTGTTTAGGGGGTTTAATTGTGTGGGCATGATTGATTACATCATTGGCCATTGGTGATTGAACTCAACCTCCAGTCCCTCCTTTGTACCTGGAGGTTGGTAGTCTTTCTGCAGACCGACCCCCACCCTGAAGTCATCAAGGTCCCTGCCAGTCATCTCATTAGCATGCAGAAGGCAGTCCTCACTACAGAGAGTCCAAGAGTTTTAGAAACTGGGCCAGGAACCAGGGGCAAAGACCAAATATGTTTATTATTTTTTTTCTGGCTTCTGTTGTCTTTGTTTCAGTAAATTTTGTCTTTCTTTTGATGGTGATGCATCTTTTCTTTCTGCTTGTTTTCATAATCTGATTTTTGCCACTGGTCTGTTGTATGGAGTTTCAGCCAGAAGTGTCTACATGCAGATTTCCTGCCTGGCTTTGCTGGCTTACTAAGTCTGAGTTATAGGAAGTTTAATCAGTTCTGAAAATTTTTCCTTCCTGAGGTCTTCATATGCTTCTCTGTTTCTCTATCTCTTCCAAAAACTACATACAGGCCTTTGTTAGACCTTTCTCTGTCCTTCATATTTATTAAACTCTCCTTTATATTTTCAACCTCCTTGTGGAGCTACTTCATTTAGGAGTTATTTTTTATTTTTATTTCTATATTTTTTTATTGATTTATTGATTTGAGAGAGAGAAATTTGTTGTTGTACTTACTTGTGAATTCACTGGTAGATTCTTGTATGTGCCTTGACCAGGGGTCGAACCCACAGCCTCGGTGTATGGTCAGAACTCTAACCAGCTAAGGTACCTGGCCAGAGCTTTGGTTATTTTTTAAAATGTATATTCCAGTTTACTAATTATCTCTTCAGTGTATCTAATATGTTAACCTTTTGTGAAGTAATAATAAATATGTATAATACATTGGTCCTGCCCCTAGTTTCTGACACAGGGCTCCAAAATCCTTGTAATTTGCTAAGTGATAAGATACTAGGAACATCTTTTGCTTTCATATTTGGTCTTTGACCTCAGTTCTTGAAGGGGTTTCTAAGTGCCTTCAAATTTCCTGGGTGAGAGCAGTGTCTACTGTTCTAATGAGGTGACTTTTGGTGGATTCCCAGATGAAAGCTGGTCAGCAGAACGATCAAGCCATGATCTGAAACTTGGAATTTTCAGCTCTATATCCCATTATCCAGACAGGGGATAAGGACTGGGAATAGAGTTAATGATCAATCATGCCTACATAATGGAGTCTCCACACAAAACCCAAAGGTATGGGGTTTGGACAGCTTCTGGGTTGGCGAACACCTTGCCCTATACATCTCTTCCATCTGCATGTTCGTCTGTATCCTTTTATAATAAACTGATATACAGTAAGTAATCTGTTTTTCTGAGTTCCCCAAGTTGCTCTCGCAAATTAAGCAAACCTAAGGAGGGCATCGGAACCTTCAATTATAGCTGGTCAGTCAGAAGCACAGGTGACAGCCTGTACTTGAATCGAAGTAGGGGTTAGAGGGCCAGTTTTGTAGGATTGAGCCCTTAACCTGTGGGACCTGACACTGTCTCCAGGTAGATAGTATCAGAACCGAGATGAATTGTAGGACACTCAGCTGGTGTTGGAGTACTTCTTAGTGGTGGGTTAAAAAAAAAAACAACACATTGGAACTGGTGTCAGAATCATAGTTAAGCCCTGACCAGTGCAGCTCAGGGGGTTGGGCATTGTCCTGCAAAGCAAAAGGTTTTTGGTTAGATTCCCAGTCAGGGCACTTGCCTAGGTTTTGTGTTTGGTCCCTGGCTGAGATGCATGTGAGAGGTAACCGATCTCTGTTTCTCTCCCTTTCTTTCTCCCTCCCCTCTCCTCTCTTTGACCTCGGTTCCTGAAAGAGTTTCTAAATGCCTGAGAGAGAGAGAGAGAGAGAAAGAGAGAGAGAGAGAGGAAGGAAGGAAGGAATCGTATTTAATATAAGCTGGACAACTTCCTTTATATTATTTATGAACCATTGAAATAAAAGCATTCCCATTAAACAGGACCGTGTTATTACAGGAATCGCTGACGCTGGAAGATGTGGCCGTGGACTTCACCTGGGAGGAGTGGCAGCTCCTGGTCCCCCATCAGAAGGACCTGTACAGGGACGTGATGTTGGAGACCTACAGCAACCTGGTGTCAGTGGGTGAGGCCAGCTCCCTGTGTCACTCATAGTCAGTGGTTCCAGTCAGTGGTCCCTCCTTTCCCAGGTACTTACACTTGGGAGTCGCTGCAGTGTTCTGAATGGCAGATTTTTAGTTTCTCCTGATAAAAGAATTTAATATACTATGAACTGTACCAACACAACTGACACCAAATGTGTGGGGTTTTTCTACACCAACAACCAATTCTCCAACTCTCCAAGTACCAACTGGGTGTCCTGCAGCTCAATTCGATTCAGTTTTGACACCATGCAGAGTTAGTATCGGACTCCACAGGTTTCAGGGCTCAGTACCACAGGACCACCCTCACTTCAGATGCTAGTTGCAAGTATTGGGTGTCCAGGGTTCCCACACTTCTGTACAAGTTGGCTTTGAATCTGTCCAACTTGGCTATAAATCCATTGTTCCCACAACCCCCAACTCCAACTGAGGTTTAATAATTTGCTAGAATGGCTCATAGAACTCAGGAAGACACTTACTACCATGATCAGTTTACTATAAAGTAAAAAATTCAGAAATAGCCAAATGGAAGAGATGCTTAGGGCAAAGTGTAGAGGAAGGGGTGTGGACCCACCATGCCCTCTCCGGGCACGCCACCCTTCCAGTACTTCAATGTGGTCCTCAACCTGGAAGCTCTCCCCACTGGGTTGTTCAGAGTTTTAGAGAGGGTCCACTCTATAAGCATAATTGCTTAAGTCCTTGACCATTGATGATTAACTCCATCTCCAGTCGCCTCCCTCTCCACAATGAGGGGAAGGGTTGGAACTGAAGGTTCCAGCCCTCAGTTGATGCCTTTGCCTTTCTGGATCAGCCCCCACCCTGAAGCTATGTAGGGGCCCCCCAGCCACCAGTCATCTCCTTAGCACAGACACTCATCACTCCCGAGGGTCCAGGAACGTTAGCAGTTCTGTGTCAGGAACTGGAACTTAGACTCTCAAAAAAGATGCTCCTATCATGCTGTTCACTTAGGAAATTACAAGGGCTTTAGGAGCTCTGTGCTTGGAACTGATGTCACAAAATGCCCTCTCCTAAGAGAAAAGTCTCTGACATGTGCAAACTGTCTAGTCCCTTAAACATCACATTCTCCTATCTTGACAGACCCCAACTCAAGTCTTCCGTCATTTCCTATGAACAGGGTATCAACTCGGCAAACCAGACATTCTCTCCAAGTTGGAACGAGGGGAAGAACCATGGACAATAGAAGATGAACTCCACAGTCTAGTCTGTCTAGGTGAGTGGGTGAGAACCAACAAGGCAGGTGTCGGGGAGGAAAATAATTTTCCTTTTACCCTTTTAAGTTATTCTGGCTGGGCTAACAATCAAATTGATATGAAACAGGTTAACAGGAGGAAATAACCAAATTTATTATGTATGTACCTACAGGGGCTTCATAAAAATATGGAGCCCAAGGACAAATCAGGCAATTGAAGTAAGAATAAGGAGGCAGAAAGGATTGTGATTTGGGACTCCCAAGGAGAGGAAGTCAATTCACATGGAGATGGAAAAGCCAATATTTGGTGAATAAATGTTTGCTGGACCACAGAGAGGACTTGGATCAAAAGGGCCTTGCTAGGTTCCTCCTTATCACTCCTAGCTCATATTAAACCATACTTACCTGTGATGATGTATCCCTTCCTGGAGCAGGCCCTCTATCTAAATTCTTAAAGGCAGTAAGGGGGAACATCAAAGGTTTTTCCTGAGTCTTCCGTTACTTGAAAATAGCCAGCTTAAAATAATCAATATCCTATAAGGTATCTTTTGGGATGGCAAAATCTGCTTCCCCTACTGAGTCACTGCAGAAGTTATATTCCAGTCAGAGTAGGCTGGGGGGGCGTTTGAGGATACAGAAACAGTGCCTCCATATCCCTCCCCTTTAGGGGACTTTTCTTTAGGTCTTTAAAGGGACATAAACCTTTTTTGTCACTTCTGGGAACTAAACCTTGCTTATTTTATCTGACATCCTTATAACTAGTGTTTTGAACTCTGCATCTGGTAGATTGCTTGTCTCCATGTTGTTTAGTTCTTTTTCTGGAGCTTTGTTCTTCCATTTAAAACCTATTTCTTTGTCTCTTTATTTTCTCTGCCTCTCTGTTTCCTTCTATGTATTAGGTAGATCTACTATGTCTCCCAGTATTGGTAGAGTGGCCTTATGTAGTAAGTGTCCTGTAGGGTCCATGAGTGAAGCTTCCCCAGTTACATGACCAGGGAGGTGCTTCAAGAGCCCTCAGCTCTTGCCCTGATGACAGATAATTTAGTTCAACCCTGTATGTCCCTGGTGCCTTTTGAGCTACTGCCAAAGTGCTGGGACTCAGAGGGAGTTAGTCCGAGTAGGTCCATGTGGGTCCTCTAAGAGGAACTGCCTGGGATTCCAGGAGCCCTTTGTTTCACTCACTGACATTCTCTCCTGGTTTTCACACCTAGAAATGATGGGGCCTTCTTTTCCCAGGACTGGAACCCTGGGCTGGGGAGCCTAGTAGGCCTGGTAGGTCTGGGACCCCTGGCTCCTCAACGGGGACCTATGCAGCTGAGATATCCCTTCCAATTTTTAACCACAATACCTGGGAATGGAACCAGCCCATGCCGAGTCTCCGCCCCTTCTGCCAGTCTTGATGTGGTTGTTCTTTGTATCCTTAGTTATAGGTCTTATGTTTAACTAGATTTCAGGCAGTTTGAATGATGGTTGTCCTGTAGTTTAGCTGTAATTTTGATGTGGTTGTAGGTGGCTTTGAGTATCATGTTTATGTACATTGCCATCTTAACTGGAAGCCCCTTCTACTGTATTCTTAATCCTTAACATTTTCCTCCAGTTTTACAAATTAAGCTCTTTTTTTTCCTCTGAAGGAGACTCCAAATTTACATCTCCTTTAAAATTGTCTAACATATACTTCCAAGTTTTAAATATTTTACTGGCCTGAGATTTCCAAGTTTTCGCATGAACAGCAGGAATAATTTTCCTTTCAAAAAACAAAAACAAAAAACTTCCCACTGTCCTATTTCAGTATTAATGCCTCTTTTAGCGTGGGATATCTCCTTTCCTGTCCATGCTGGCATTACAAGAATGTTCTCCACCTATCGTGCTCTCATCTTAAAGTCCCTGCTGTTTCTGTTGACTGCTTAACTTGAAAAAACCATTTTAAATCCTATAACAGTTCTAGCTCAGATCATAGCTTATGCCTGCTTCAGTGTGCTTACTTTGTACCTTTGATATTTCTGATTTTTCTTTAGTTCATTTCAAGTTTCAGCATTTTATTCATTTCCATTTGCTTTTCCCATTATATTCTTTTTTTGTTTTTTTAAACAGCTTTATTGAGATAATTTATTGATATATACCCTACAGTTTACCAAATTAAACATACAATTCAGTGTTTTGTAGTTTATTAACAGTTATATAACCACATCAAAGTCAATTTTGGAAGGTTTTCATCACTTTATAAAAACCACTTTTGCCCTGGCCAGATGGCTCAGCTGGTTGAAATGTCATCCCAAACACCAAGAGATTGTGGTTTTGATTCCTAGCCAGGGCACATACCTAGGTAACAGGCTTGAACCCTAGTCAGGGAGCATACAGGAGGCAACTGATCAATGTTTCTCTCTCACATTGCTGTTTCTCTTTCTCTCTCTCTCTCCCCCTTCCTTTCTCTAAAATCAATAAGGAAATTTTTAAAAATGCTTTCTCCTAAGCCCAAGGCTAGGCAACCATTAATCTATTTCTACCTCTATAGATTTGTTTGTTCTTGGTATTTTATATAAATGGAATCATAAAAGATGTAGTCTTTTGAGTCTGGCTTCTTTCATTTGGCATGTTTTTGAAGTTTTTTATGTTTTAGTATGTATCAGCACTTTATTCTTTTTTATGGCCAAATAAAAGTCCACTGTATGCATCTGCCACACTTTTTTACCCATTCACCTATTGATGGATTTTTGGGTTGTTTCAACTTTTTGGCTTTTATGCTTTCATTTTTTTCTAGATATATCCCTAAGAATGGAGTCCTTGGGTCATATGGAATCCAGGAAGTGTCTAAATGTGGGGCTTCTGGACTCATGGGCAGGATTACCTTTTCCTGGCCATAATGTGTGACAATAAACACAAGGCTTTACCAATGAAGGAAGCTCACCTGAGCCTTTGTTGTCCAGGGTTTGTGTTAGGGCTCAGATACATATTGCCTACATGGCTGACCTTTAGTCCCTCTAGAAGTTGGGCTTATACTTATAGTCTCCAGTTTCTCCAAAGGTCATAACTGATCTGGCTTAGCCCAAAGCCCCTATCAAAAATCACACTGTCAGACTCTCTGGTGGCCAAAGCCACCACGCACACAGACAGGACATTTCAGAAGTCTAGAGATTACCTCCCAGTAAGCAAGGGCTAGACCTCTCTTTGCCTGAGGTTAAATCTGTACTGAAGGTAACTGTAAAAATGAATAATAAAGGGATTAATTTAGAAAAATAGAGGAAATAGACCTTATGGTGGTAGTCAAAATAGGAATGACAGCATAATATGTCCAAGGTATGTCTACATTTTGAATTAGGAAGATGATGCTATGAATTAGGAATGAAGGCATGGCACACATGAGGAAACATGAGGCCATAAGGTTGACTATCAAAAGAGTGGCCTAAAGTTGGGCAAATTAAAGCCACTCTTAGAAGGTTTCTGCAAGAGAAAGGGTGGAGTGGGAACATGCCAAAAAAGGAGTATTCATGGAGATATATGCTGTTATTGCCAGGGTGATTGATTGTATTTCATATGTAATTGAGGCAGCATGGTGGAGAGTTGGTTGGTTTTATGTTTTTGTAGCTCTGCGTTGCCTTAACTTTCTCCTGGCTGTTAGTAATATGATAATAATAAGGAACAAGCAGATGTTCTAATAAAAACTGAAGATAAAGCTGACAGAACCTAGATCTTCAAGGAGGAAGTTGGTCCTTTAGTACAACCTAGCTGTTGCCAAGGAGATATAAAGGTAAAAATTACCTTAGATGCTGCAGGTAGCCAGTGAGGAAATAAGTACATCAGGGACATTGAAATGGGAAAATTTGGGATATGATTTTTGTATTGAAAGCAGAATATGATTGGAAAAGGTGACAGTTTCCATATCCCATGCAGTATATTAGCTTCTGAAGATGATTATGTGGCACACTGGCCAGCTGCAAGGTTTCCTGTTAATAACCGTTGCCCTATTTTGTTATGAGTGGAATATATGATAACATGACATAGCTAGCCATGGCAAGTGTGGCTCAGTTGGAACATCATTCCATAACTGAAAGGTTGCATGTTTGATTCCTGATCAGGGCACATATCTAGGTTACGGGTTTCACCCCTAGTCAGGGTGCATATGATCCCTGCTCTGGGCACATACAGGAAGCAACCTGTCAGTGCTTTTCCCTCACATTGATGTTTCTCTCTCTCTTCTCCTCTCTAAAAGAGCAATGAAAAAAAAATGTCCTCAGTTAAGGATAAAAAATAAAATAAACAAACAAAAAACATGACATAGCTAGACTAAAGGCTGGAGTATTAATTATATGAGTTGTTACTCAATATGATTGATGTTTCTGGAAAGTTAGCTTGATTGGTGGTCTACAGAAGGGCAAATTTAGGAGCAGGATTATGATACAAGAGTCTGCCTCAGCTCATCCTAATTCAAATTCTGAAGACCTTCCATTCTTAGTTGCTAGGTAACAAATATGTTTATTCTGTGCCCCCCAGTATGCATTTTCTCTGACCCTACAGTCAGAATTTTGTGCCTCTAAGTGTACCTTAAAGAATTCCCAAACCCTAAGTGCTGGAATATCTAAAACCTTGGTTTGTACCTTTATCACTTTTCATACTACAGGTCCTTTCAACATATCACTCAGTATCCTTTTCTTGAATATAGGTATATATTGATTATTTCCACATTGTTATCTCCAACCGATCTTGACATCTGTAGGACATATCTAATAATAATCTCATGGTTTATGTTCCACAATGCATACTTTTTTTCTACACTTTCCAGATTTTAGTAATTGCCCTCATTTGATTTGAAATGCTTCTACCTACCCAGTGGCTCAAGTCATATAGTTAGCAGAGTAACCCTGGATTCCTCACTTTCATTAACCACTCTTCCCATGGAAACTATCATTCAACTTTGTCTTTTCTTTATTCAGTATACCCTGATTTCCACCATCCGCATTGCTCCTTTAATTCATGCTTAACAATCTCCAACTTCATTCTTTTTTTTTTCCTTTTCTTTTTAATTTTTTTCCCCTAACTAGATTTAAGATCAGTAAAAGTAAGGCATATATTATATATTCCAAATACCAGCACAGTGCCAATACATAGGATCCATTCAATAAGTAATTTGGGGTTGAAAAAATTCAATCCTCATCATTTGGATTTTCTCTTCCACCTCTGAGATCTAGGTCTTTCCAAATTCTGTGGAATGGTGTTCCTCCAAACCCTGTAGTTTACTACAAACAATGATTTGCTTGTATTTTACTGTCTCTACATGTTTTGCAAGGTCCAAAAGCAACCAAATCTACATAAATTGACCACTATGTAACCTTAACATTATACTAGCTGCTTTTTCCTTTTGGTTCATGTATACCATTGTGTTTTTACCAATGTGTAAGAAATTAGGAATACTTATACATGGTGTTTCTTTTAGCATGTTATCACAGGGTTGTCAGTGAAGTGCCATTTAAAAAAAAAGACAAGGAAAAGAAAACAAAACAGTTTAAAATGAAATGGTTTTGTTCCAAATAAGATTATGAAAGAATTTATTGTTTTCTTCTTTCCTAGACACTAGCAAAGTTGAAAATTATCTCCAAGGTCAGTGGGAAAATCAAAGAATGATGAAAGGTATAGAACAAAACTACAGACACAATACATTTGGAAATACTGTTCTTCAAAGCAAAAGTCATTTTCCTTTCAGGCAAAATCATGGTATGTTAGAGTTGTACATGAAAACTCTGAAATCAAATTTAAGTTTGATCAAACCGAGTAAAATCTATGAAACTAAGAACTCTGCTAAATTGAATGGAGATGGAAAATTATTTCAGCATGGCAATCATGAAGATTTTCATCTTAGAGTTAAATTCCCTGTCAGTGCAAAACGCACCAGCAGTAAGTCCCAGGTCATTAAGCATCAGAGATCTCATGAAGTGGAGAAAGCCCACATGTGCAGTGAATGTGGGAAAGCCTTCATTAAGAAGTCTCAGCTCACTGATCATGAGAGAGTTCACACAGGAGAGAAACCTTATGGATGCAGTCTGTGTGCAAAAGTATTCTCCAGAAAGTCCAGGCTCAATGAACATCAGAGAATTCACGAAATAGAGAAATCCTTTATATGCAGTGACTGTGGCAAAGTCTTCACTATGAAGAGCCGTCTGACTGAACACCAGCGAATTCACACTGGAGAAAAACCCTACGTGTGCAGTGAATGTGGAAAAGGCTTCCCAGGGAAGCGTAATCTCATTGTACATCAACGAAATCATACTGGAGAGAAATGCTTTGTCTGTAGTGAATGTGGGAAAGGCTTCACTGGGAGGAGCATGCTCATCATACATCAGCGAACTCATACAGGGGAGAAACCCTACACTTGCAGTGAGTGTGGGAAAGCCTTCACCACGAAGCACTATGTCCTCATACATCAACGAAATCATACAGGAGAGAAACCATATGTATGCAATGAGTGTGGAAAAGGCTTTACCATGAAGAGCCGTCTGATTGAACATCAGCGAATGCACACTGGAGAGAAACCCTATGTGTGCAGTGAATGTGGAAAAGGCTTTCCCAGGAAGAGTAACCTCATTGTGCATCAGAGAAATCATACAGTACAGAAATCCTATGTATGTGGTGAATGTGGGAAAGGCTTCACTGTGAAGAGCATGCTTATCATACATCAGCGAACGCATACTGGAGAGAAACCCTACATCTGCAGTGAGTGTGGGAAAGGCTTCCCCTTGAAGAGTCGGCTAGTTGTACATCAGCGAACACATACTGGAGAGAAACCGTACAGATGCAGTGAATGTGGGAAAGGCTTCATCGTGAACAGTGGGCTGATGTTACACCAGCGAACTCATACTGGAGAGAAACCCTATATATGCAATAAATGTGGAAAAGGTTTTGCCTTTAAGAGCAATCTTGTGGTACATCAGCGGACTCATACTGGAGAGAAACCCTTTTCATGCAGTGAATGTGGAAAAGGCTTCACCATGAAACGCTATCTCATTGTACATCAGCAAATTCATAGAGGAGAGAAATCCTATATATGCAGTGAATGTGGGAAAGGCTTTATCATGGAAACTGAGCTCATTTTACATCAGCAAATCCATACTGGAGAGAAACCTTACGCATGCAATGAATGTGGGAAAGGATTTGCTGTGAAAAGTCGTCTAATCGTCCATCAACGAACTCACACAGGAGAGAAACCTTTTGTGTGCAGTGAATGTGGGAAAGGCTTCTCTTCTAAGAGAAATCTCCTTGTACATCATAGAACTCATACTGGGAACAAACCCTAACAATGCAAAGAATATGGTCACACCTTCAAGAAGAAAATATGCTATGTACAACATCAGAGACTTCACACAGGATAGACTTACTTTATATGTACTGACTGTGGAAAACCCTATTCATACAATATTGATCTCATGACCCACCAGGGAAGTTACACAGGAGACAAATCGTATGTATGCAGTTAGTGTGAGAAAGCCTTTAACATGAATTTGGTACCCACTGTACATCAAAGAACTTATAAAAATAAAAGAAAGAGACCCTATGGATTCAATGATTGGGGTAACCTTTCTCTTACTGGTCAACCCTGGTTAACACATGTAGCAAATGTGTAGGTCAAGGTACATAATCCTTTGCAGAGCCTGAATTTACTACATGCAAGTGAACTCATGTAAGGGGCAAACTGTGATAGTTCAGTGTAGTATGCTCCTAGTATACTTGAATATAGTCAGTGTAGATTAGCCTGTTGCTAGATTTTCACCCATAGGAAATTATGGGATTTGCATAGGAGTGAAATTTAATGAATGCAGAGAATGTGCTAGTGCCTTCAGCAATCAATTACCTCAGACTCTAAGTCAAAATTAACATGTAGGAAAATAACTCTAATACATTCAATGCAGAAAAGCCTTGAGGAAACATTTCTAGGTAATTATATTTCTGAAAAGTATATGCTAATATAAATGTTAAGAATGAAGAGACTAGGAAAGCCTTATAAGGTAATAAAGACTATCTCATTAGTGGTCATAGTGGATCATCAGTGAGCTCATACATAGTGGCAATAAGATGATCATGGGAAAAACTAGAAATAAACCTCAATAGTTGCCTGATATTCATGCTGGGGAGTAATTTTTGGATGGCAAAGAATATGGCAGAATTCATTTCTTATGAATTCACACACAAATAAAACTGTTAGGAATACACTTAATGTAGAGTGACTTCATCAAAATATCAAAGAATTCATGAAAGAAAGAAGCTTCATGAAAATGATGTATAATTGAGTTTTCTAAGCCAATGCTAAACTTACAATATACCCAATGTCCATTCTGGGACAGGATACCTTGAACCATATTCTCAATGATTCCATAATTTTAAAGTAGGCCATTTTTTTTTTAGTTTAAAACAAATTTATTCTTTCACAGTTTTTGAGACTAGAAGTCCAAAATCAAGGTATTGACAGCGTTGATTCCTTATTGAGGCTCTGAGGAGGATCTGTTCCATGCTTCTTTCCATGTGGTAATTGCTGGAAATCCTTGGCTTGTAGACCTATTATTCCATTATTCCATTATCACAAGGCTTTCTCCTGGAATGTCTGTGTCCAAATTTACCTCCTCTTATAAGGATGCTAGTCATTGGATAGGGGTTCCCCCTAATCTAGTATGACCGCATGTTAACTTGATTACACCTAAAATACCCTATTTCCAAATAAGGGCACATTCACAGAGAGATTGCTGGAAGAATAAATACCCAGAGCTCACTCTCTGTTCTACTTCTCATATCCAGCCAGTGCACCTCTTGATGGAACCCAAAGGGCAAGGAAGCCCATGATGAAGACCATCCTGATAATCCCCTGGGAGCACTGAACAGGGTGGAGAATGGATTTGTAAGGGCAAAAGAACAATATCCAGCACGTTGAATATTAGTTTCATGAACACTTGTTTGGACTGAGGCACTAGTTCCATCCTAGAAGTTGATGAAAGGCTGCCCTCAGTTCCTGAACACATGGGCCTTTCCACTTTGCTTCATCAAAGTAAACACAAAAGAAGAGCCAGATAGAAAATGCCAGGCAGACGAAAGTTAAAATCTCTTATAACTTAATTATGGAATTGACATCCCATGATTTTTCCTGTATTATATTTATTAAGAGCAAGTGGAAGGAGAAGGAATTAAACAAAAATGTAAACAACACTGCCGCCCTTCATTCTCTCTAATAGAGTCTTAATTTCGTTCCCCTTCTTCCTAATGACCAAATGCTCCAGGGGTAGCAGGGTCTCCTCCCAGCTAATCTGTGAGGCTTCTGGGAAGATCATCCTCACTCTTTTTTATTTTTATTTTTAATTTTTAAATCATGCTTATTCTATTACAGTTGTCTCAATATTTCCCCCTTATCCCTCCTCCACCCATCCCACCCTGTCACCCTTTCCCACAGTCAATTCCCACTCTGTTGCCCATGTCCATGGGTCATTCATACATGTTCTTTATTTAGTTCCTTCTTTCCACCATTGTTCTCCTTCCCTGTCTCCTCTGGTCACTTTCAGTCTGCTCCATGTTTCCATGCCTGTGGTTTATTTTGTTCATTAGTTTATTTTGTTGAATAGATTCCACTTATAGGTGAGATCATATGGTGTTTGTCTTTCACCAACCAGCTTATTTCACTTAGCATAATATTCTCCAGTTCCATCCATGTTGCCACAAAAGGTAGGAGTTCTTTCTTTAATTTTAAATGCAGGTTGATTTTATTTACTTATTTTTAAATGTCAAAATCCATTATAAAATATTAAAAATATTAAATCCATCATAAAGTCTCAGCAATTAAAACATGACACCAGCACAGAAATAATCAAGTAGATCAATGAAATAAAATGAGCATTCTAGAAACAAACATATATATCTGTCCAACAATGTAACATATGATTAAATAGATATTTCAAATCAATGGGGAAAATAAGGTGCATGGACTACTATTACTTGAAATAAAACAAATATAGAGCCCTATTTCGCACATTATACAAAAAATATTCAGGCAAGTTAAAAATCAACATGTAAAATCTAAGGAGTTTTAGGAGAAAATACAAAACATATTCAGAAGCTATAAAGTCAAATATTGAGAATATGACTATATTAAACATTTAGTACTATATAGTAATATACATATAAAAAAGTTAAAGGACAAATAATAGAATAGGAAAGTATTTTGCAACACATCTACAAAAGGGTTAATAGGGGGTTTTTTTAGGGAAAAAATTCTACAAACATTTAATCAAAAAATGGGTAAAGAATGCCAAAAAGTCATTTAAAGCTTTTTAAAAATAATAGAAATACCAAGAAATATACAAAAACAGGTTTAGTTTCAACAAATAATAAAGTAACAAAATAACACGATTGAATCAGATTAATATAGAATTAAAAATATTGGTAATATCAAGTATTGGTGACTGTGAAAGGACCTGGGTTATTCATAGACTTTTTCTTCATCTTTGTAAAGCAGTCCCTTTAGCATATCTTGCAATGCTGGTTTGGTCGAGGTATATTCTTTTAGCCTTCTTTTGTCTGGGTAAATTCCTTATTTCATCTTCCATTTTAATTCCTTATTTCCTTATTTCCTTATTTCATCTTCCATTTTAATTGAGAGCCTTGCTGGGTAGAGCAGTCTTGGTTGCAGGCCTTTGCTTTTCATGACTTGGAATATTTCTTGCCATTCCCTTCTGGCTTGTAGTATTTCTGTTAAGAAATCAGCTGCTAGCTGTACCGGGGATCCCTTATATTTTACTACCTCTTTCTCCCTTGCTGCCTTTAGGATTCTCTGTTTGTCTTTGATATTTGCCATTCTAATTATGATGTGTCTTGGAGTGGGCCTCATGGGGTTCCTCTTGAATGGGACCCTCTGTGCTTCCTGGACTTGAGTGATATTTTCTTTCCTCAAATTAAGGAAGTTTTCCATCATTCCTTTTTCAAACAAGTTCTCTATCCTTTGCTCCTCCTCTTCTTCTTATGCTACCCCTATTATACAGATATTATTATATTTCAGGTTGTCCTGCCTTTCCCTAAACGCCTCTTCATTCTTTTTGTGTCTTTTTTTTTCTTCATTTTCTTGCTCTTTCTGGGAGCTTTTTTCTACCTTATCCTCCAACTCACTGATTCAATCCTCTGCTTCACCTAGCCTGCTTTTGATTTCTTCTACTGTGTTCTTCAATTCAGAAATCGTATTCTTCATTTCCTCTTGTCTCTTATTGATAGTTTCTATGTCCTTTTTCATGATGATAGTTTCCCTGTAGTTTTTTGTAATTCTCTTGGAGCTCACTGAGCTCATTGAGCTTCCTTAGAACCATTGTTTTGAACTCAGTATCTGATAGTTTACTTGCCTGTATTTCATTTAGTTCTATTTCTGGGGATTCCTCTTTTCCCTTTGACTGAGGGGTGTTTCTTTGTCTTCCCATTATTTGTAAGACTCTTCTTTTTTGCTTCTGCTTCTTAAATTGGTCGGGCTTGATTTTCTGACTTTGTGATGTGAACTTCTATGGTAGGAGACTGCTGTTTTTTTTCTTTCTGGATCTGCCTCTGATGATGTCAGATGTTGACCTGTCTGACCTCAGGCACTCTGTTAGAGACTTCCAGGAATCTACTGTCTGTGGCTGTCTCCTTCAGCTGTTAATCTAGTCACTCTGCACTCAGCAGGCTGGCTTAGACACCACAGGTGGGGCAGAGTTCCTCCTAGGGGCGGGGTTATTGGGTCCTCTCACACTGTTGCTGCTCAAGGGAGTGGTCTGCCTGAGCAAGATGGCTGCTACCATATGGGGGATGAGTCAGCACCGTGATCCTGCCGGCTACTCTCTCAGTTTTCTCCCCAAAGCCTCCTTCCCGTTTCTCTCCTCAGACATCTCTAGCCCACTCCGCCCCCGCCTTTCCTGGAGCCCAGGGTAAGTGGCTGCAAATAAAAATTTATGCGTTGGCCCTTTAAAAGGCTCTTTGCATCTCCAGCCGCCTGTCTCTGGCAGAGAGCAACCCTGTTGCTTTTTGCAGCTGGCTCATATCTGTGTACTTTTTGGGCTCTGGTGCTGTAGGCTGGAGATCCTTGCTTATGCTTTAGACCCCACTCATCTCAGGGGGAATGCAACTGGCCTTTGCAATAGTCTTCTGGTGCTGCCACCTATGGGTGCCCCACCTGCCTTCTCAAGTCTCTACTGCACTCTTTACTAATTAGGTTATGCTAAAGCTAATTCTTCTTTCTGTCTGAGGTTATAAGGATCCTCACTATTGCTCAATTTTTTGTTCCAAGTGATTTCTCCACAATTTAGTTGTAATTCTAGATTGGTCCTGGGAGGAAGTCAGTATGACTTGCACTCACTGCTCCACCATCTTGATTCTAAAGTAGGCAATTTTCAACACTAATTACATTTTAATGTTATATACAAGCAGGAGTGCCTGCTGTGACCAGGGCGGAGTGGAGGTCCCTGAGTAGGGTATTGGGAGATTGAGAAAGAGACCATACAACACAAAGACACAACACAGTACAGTTTAAGGAAAAGTGGGGGCCAGGTGGGGCATTGTCCTCTGATGGAGAGATAATGACCCGGACACAGTCTCCAAATTTATTTTATAGGGGTTGGTTAGATAAAGCTCAAGGGAGTTTTGTAGACTTAAGGGAATACTGCAGGCTTGGATTGTTCCATTCCCAGGCTATCTACATGATAAAGCTTTCTTCTGCAAAGGTTGCTGTCGTCAGCTTGCAGTTAACTATTTCCTTCTCAACCCCTCTGGGTTCTGGCTGTCATCAGCTGCTGGCTTGCTCTGCTTTGCAAAGTTTGTTCCTAAACTTTGCAGATGCAAGCCAGTCAAGTGTGGTTTTGCCAAGCACTCAGCCTGATTTTGACATCAGCCTTTGCCGTCCTCCACAAGTGCCCACCTCCTATTGTTACATGGGTAGCTCTTGTATTTCTTAGGCTCTGAATTCATCTCTTTCAAACTACTATGTACTTCAAAAGTAAAAGGAATATACTCATAAATGTAATTCCACATATTTGATGCATTTATCTAAGTTTATAAGTTTAAAAACACCTTAAATGTGATTTTTCTAAAATTTGTTTTGCAATAGTTTTAGACTCACAAGTCTACCCCTATTATACAGATATTATTTGTCAAATAATACAAAAAAAGACAGAAAAAGAATTATACAGAAATTATTCACAAGAATTTACAAATTATGCAAAGTTTCTGAGTACTTTTACTGAGACTCTTCAGTAGTATCTTACAGAACCATCATACATCATCAAAACTAATAAAATTACATTAATACAATGCTGTTAATACATTATAGACCTTATTTGGATTTTACTAGTTTACTTTCATTTGTGTGAGGTTTTTTGTTTTTGTTTTTTGGTGTAGATTTCTAAGAAATTTTATCACATATATAGATTTTTCCCACCACAATCAGGATGCAGAATTGTACCAACCCAATGAAACATCTACCTGCTACCCATTTATAGTCACACTGTATCTCCAACCCTGACCCATGGCCACCACTGATCAGTACTGCATAACTAATTTTGTCACTTCAAGAATGCTCTTAAAACGGAACGTATGTACCCTTTGAGGTAGACTGGTTTTTTTTTTCCTTACTCAGCAAATTGCCCTTAAGATACATCCCATTTGTTGGATGTATAAATAGTTTTCCTTTTTTATTACTGAATAGTATTTTTCTGTATGGATGTACCATGGTTTATCTGTTCACTGTTGATGGATGCTTAGATTGGTTTCGTTGTTTCATTGTCATGAATAAAGATATTATGAATGTTTGTGGACCCAATTTTGTTTTTCTGAGATAAGTACCGAGGAGTCATATGTTAAGTTAATGTTGAACTTCATAAAAAACTGCCAAACTTTTCCGTAGTGGTTGTACTAATTTACTACATTCCCAGCAGCAGTGTATGAATGTCTGAGTTGTTCCGTGTCCTTCCAGGCACTTGGCATTGTCATGTTTCATTCTGGCCATCCCATCAGGCATGTGGTAGTTTATAATGATGGTCTTAACTTCCATTTCCCTAACAGCAAATGGTGTCCTACATACACTGAGAACCATATCAGGTAAAGTTATAATTTTTGTTTTCAAACATTGCATGTAATTTTAAAAACTCAAAAAGAGAACATCGTGTTATATTTGATGATATATTTACTCTTTCCATTCCTTTTTCTTCATTCCTTATGTTACATGTTTTCTTCTGTTCCTTCATTTTGTCAGAACTTATGTTATCAATTCATTTTGAGCAGGTCTGCTGACAGTCTTAGTTTTCCTAGCAGCAGGGTTCTTGTTCTCTCGTCTCTATCCAGAGTATTTCCCTTCAAATAATAAGGATATTCAGTCCAGTTCACAAATGGCAAGTCCTGTTTACCGCAAAAGAAATGGGCATTTGCTACACAGTGTTATGGCAGAATTCAATTTCCAACTCCATATTGAATAATTCACTCCTTTAAAAATAATTTTTTTTGAGCATCTACACTCTTCCAACCATTGTAGACATTGGAGACATAGTAGTGAACAAAACAGGCAAGTTCATGACCTTATGGAGCATAGAGTATAGTGAAGGAGACTGAGTAAGATAAATACATAATAGAAGCCAGTTCTAAGTGCTATGAAGAAATATGAAGCCTGGCATATAGCTTGTAATGGAGGAGCTGTTTTAGTAAGAGTTCCAAGGAAGGCTTTTCTGGGCTGATACTATTTGAACTACACCTAAGTGTACTGAGGGGAGCCAGCCCACGTATTTGTAAGCCAGAAATACTCCAGGACTGCTCGTGTTTTCTCTGGAATTCTGCCTCAGGATTCTCCAAGAAGAATGTAAAAGATGCAAATTCTTGAGTCACACCCCAGACCTCCCAAACTGGAACGTCTGGGACTGGAATCCAGGACTCTGGCGTGGTAAAATGAGCTTTTCCATCTATATTTAAATTTGAACAGTTCTGCCTTAATTCCTGGCCTCGTGTTTCCATCACCACCCTCACAATATATATATCAGGATGGATTCTGGGCAGATAGCGTACAGCAAAGAATCAGACATGACTACTCCACCACCCAGGCCCTAAGATCCTTTCCACTTCTTGTCCCTACACATGGTGCTATGGCAACGTCACATCAGCTCATTTCTGACACCGATCAGTCAGGGGCCCAGAATGGGCTTCTCCTGCTGCCCTGAGCTTTCTGGACCAGATACTGAGCTCACATTTCAGAGCTTGATATCCCAGGTGAATAGGGCTGAATTTAATCCCTGAAGGAAATATATTACTCTTACTATTAGGAAAATATGAAAACAAATTAATTTACATAAATTGGAAAACATATAAGCAAATTAAGAAATTTTAAATCACCCATAATTGTACCTGAACCAAGCATTGTTAATTATATATTCTTCCAAAATTTTCAAATGCATGAAAGTATATTTTTAACGAAAGATGAGACTATTTTAATTTCACTATATTATGAATACCATTATTAAGTATTCTAAAATTTTTATAAAATCATCTTTTTATAATTCTAAAGTAGCATGTAATTATAAAGATATATTTACAATGGAAAATCACAAAAACTGGGAATGTGAAACTTCTGATATTTTCTACCCATGAGTACAAATTCTAAAGTAATCCAAAGTAAATATTTTATTTAATCAATCACAGTTTTCAAAAAGGCAAACATAACTTGTTCCCATAACAGGGTCATAATATATACATACTGACCTGCAGGTCTCATTTTTTGTCCTCTGAATAGCAGTTATTTTTTAAATTATTACTGACAATGATATATTATTTTAATTGTTATATACTGTTATGCTCAGTGGATGTTCCGTAACTTACCAAAATATTCATGTACCATTATACTTTCAGATTTTTCCTTTTCTAAAAATTACAAAAGCCACTCTGATTAATATTAAGAAAACTTTTTATAAAACATACTGTTGTAATGAAAATTGCTAGGTCAAAGAAAATGAAAAACCTTAGTTCTGGCTGGTGTAGCTCAGTGGATTGAGCACTGGCCTGCAAACCAAAGGGTTGCGGGTTCCATCCCCAGTCAGGGCACACACCTGGGTTGCAGGCCAGGTTCCCAGTAGGGGGTGTGCGACAGGCAACCACATATTGATGTTTCTCTCCCTCTCTTTCTCCCTCCCTTCCCCTCTGTCTAAAAATAAATAAAATCTTTAAAAAAATTGTTTTAAATGGATCCAGGTTGCCTTCTATAAAGGAACTACCAATATCTACTTAAATCCTCTACAATCACACCTCTTGTGCTCTGCATAAAAATAACATTTTAAAGTGTGCTCCTTTTTTAGTTGGGAACTATGCAAAGTATAATAATTGTGTTATCTCATAATTTCATATTCTCAAACGCCCCACCGTCGTCTTCATTTATTTTTGTCAGGAAACACATATATTTGCACCTTCACTTCATCTCCTTCCCCACTCAAGGGAGCTGTATCCACTCCCACGAAGGAAGTATCATTTTTGTGGAGCTCCGCCCTTTCGATTTCGACCTTTCAACGGCTGTCTTACTTCCTTTTAAACTACCACCCTGTTCGCAGACCTAAGCTTTCAAATGATCACTGCTTTGTCAACTCTGAGACCGCAACCTGTTCGGTGACAGCTCGGCTTCTACCAGCGTCCTGGATTGCAGCTCTACGTGCCGTACAGAAACCTGCTTTCGTCTAAGATGGCCGCGCCCAAGGCCTCAGCTCTACAGTACATAACGGGCGCCGCCATCTTTCCTTGTTTTCTGGGCAGCTGAGCGTGCCGAGTCGGCCTTGGATAGACACCAGCCTCTCAAATCTTACGCAGATAACACGGCATTGTTAATGGTACCTCGCGACGAGGTGGTAAAAGCATCGATAAAGCCGAAAATAATAGCGATTTCTTCCTACACCCATTTGGCCGCCCCAGTACCAACCGCCAGGGTGGGCGTGGCTACGTTACGTCATAGAGCCCGTCCCACACAGTCCGAGCTCGGAAGTCATGCAACGCTTGGAGGTCCTCGCGGAGCTCCCAGGTGCTGGCCGGTCTGCGTCCCTAGGGCCAGCGAAGTAGCGTAACCGAATAGAAAGTGGCTTCGGACGTGGACTCGCATTTTGTCACTGCCGGTGGTGTCCGGAGGCGCTCGGCATCGGGTGAGCTGGGCTCTGGTTTCGGATTTTCGGCTTGCGGGGAGTGTGAAACCTGAGGCTGTGTGGAGGACCGTGTTTGGGATTTTTTTTCGGGTTCTGTCACTGAGGAATCTGGGCGTTGGTGATGAGGCCTCTGACAGGGAGGGACTAAGAGTCTGGAGAAATCATCCACCAAGAGTCCGACTCTGTCAGATTTTGAGGTCCACGTGCGTCGCTTGGCTTGTGGAACTCAGCGGTTGAGAGGTGGGGTGGAAAGTCTGTCAGTGAACACGATGCTCAGTGAATGAAAAGCCCGGTTGAGGGAATGTCCCTTTTAGTTTCTAGAGTATGTTTGGAATTTAATATGGCATTTAGTGTAGGATTCAATCATTGAGACACCCGGTGGGGTTGTCACTGTTGAGAGATCAGGACCCCCGAACAATCACTAGGTTCTGGCTCAAACCTTGAGTGCCGGAAAAAGGCATGAAGATTGCATTTTTGTTCACTCCTTCAAGTTCAAGACTGTCCTCCTGAGGACCTTACTAAAACTTTTGTGTGTCCCACTGATGCCCGAGGGACGAGTCCGTAGTGGGGAATGGAGCCAAGGGGGTTCTTGGCTGTTCGCAAGAAATAATTGAAGAACGAACCTAGGAGGGAAGTGGAAGAGCAGGGGCTTTTGGTTGGCTTGGGGTTTTGTTTGTTTGTTTGTTTGTTTGTTTGTTTGTTTTGAGAGTACGCTTATTAAAGCTGGAGACTGTGAAACTAGAAAGGGCTTAGAACAGAAGAAGCAACACAAGAGAGCGTACATCGGCGGGGCGGTTTTAGCTCACTGAGAAGTCAGAGAAAAGGGGGCCTTCGGGGCAGGTTAAGGGAGTTAGCCAGGGAGGAGCTGCTGGTGCCCATTGCTCCCTTGGTTGCGAGTCTTTGGGGACCCTCAGAGTTTAGGAGATGCACACCGTGGGGGAAGAAGAGGGGCCAAGAGAATAAACCAAGGGAGGAGAGTGTCCTTGAAAAAGCAGAGGGGTTTTGAGCAGAGAGGACAAGCAAGGTCTCTCCTCACAGGAGGAAAAAGACCCCCAACGATCCGTAGAGGTTGAGTTTACATCTGTTCCTAGGTTCTATGGAAAATTAATGGTATGGGAAAATAGAGAGGGGGCGGGGGGAAGTTGAGTTTAAATTTAACTTTAACTTTTACAAAGTATGTTTTGTGGTCTGTTTTCCGTTTACGGTATGAGTTAAACGCTTGTGGTATGAGCAAGCTATTGATAGTAATCTTTACAAGAATTTTTCTTTGTTGTAAGTTTCTTGAGGTTTGCAGTAGCAGGCTCTGAGTCTAACAGGCTTGGCTTTGATCTATTTATTGCTCCTTCCCTGAATTACTACATCACCTCTCTTCTCAGTATTAGCTCAAAATTCTTTGTGGTTCTGAATGATCTAGTGACATTTACTGTTAAAGATGTAGTTTTTGTTCTTGCCTCCAAGTTTACTGTATTTTTTTTTTGGATATTTTCTTTTAGGATCATTATGACTCAAGTAAGAGTATCTCTGTGCCCTGTATTTTGTTCCCATGGTGAGAACCTTTTTTTTAATTTTAATGTTACCTTTTATTTACATTTGGCATAATCTGTATAAACATTGGGACAGTTGATTATATCACTTAATTTCTCACCAACATACTTGCATACGAGATTATATTTATACATTTTTAAATCATCACAGTAGTATCAGCACAGGTTGGTGAACCAGTGGCATGGTATCTGGAATCGAATACATTCATTCATGGAAGTAGTAGTGACATTAAATATTCAAAAGTATTTAATTATAATTTCAGTAACCCATTTTGACTTTCGGATCACATAAATTCTCCCACTCCACTTAGAAATTTACTGTGCCTTTTTTTTCCTACCTGCAGTTTCTGACTATAATTATTCCATGGTAAAAAAAAAATGTTTTTCTCTTGACACTTTTTTGCAGTTGCAATTGGTGCTTTCTCACTTCTTCTTTTTCTTGTACTGTGAAAAAGGATGTCTTTTTGTTGTTGTTAGTTTTACTGAGGTTTGATTTACATGCCATAAAATTTACTACATACAAGTATATGTCAATGATTTTAATGATTTTAAAGGAATTTTTAGAGTTGTGCAACCATCAGCACAATCTAATTTTAAAACATTTCATCACTGAATAGTTATCTTGGTCTTCTATGCACCCAGTTTCCACTCCGACCCCCAGCCATGCAAAACCTCTGATCACCTTCCTGCCACTTTTAATTTGCAGTTTCTAGGCATTTCATATAAACAGAATCACAAAATATGTAGTCATTTGTGGTTGCTTACTAAATTTTTTAATTTTTATTATTTTTTTCCATAGCTTTTTAGAAAGAGAGGAAGGGAGAGAGAGAAACATCGATGCAACAGAGAAGGCTCAATTGGTCGCCTCCTGTACACACATGGACCAGGGATGGTTTGCACCCGGATCAGGGACTGAACCTGCAACCTAGGTATGTGCCCTAACCAGGAATGGAACCCACAACCTTTTGGTTACGGGACAATACTCCAACCAACTGAGCTACATAGGCCAGGGCTGTGGTTGCTTTTTTTCATTTAGCGTATTTTTTAGGTTTATTTATACTATGATTATCACTAAGCTTCCCTTTTTTAAAGTGATTTATATAAGCAAAATTGACAACAAACTACACATACTTAAATTGTTCATATTGCTAAGTTTTACATATATATTCGTCACTACAATGATGGTAGTCACATGCCCATCACATCTAAAAGTTTCTTAATGCCCCCTTTTAATCCACCTCTCTCATATTTTATTTTATTTTTTAATTTTTAATTGAATTCATTGGGGCAACATTTGTTAGTAAAACCATATAGGTTTTGAGTGTACAACTCAATAAAATATCATCTGCATACTCTATGGTACCCTTACTGCCCAAAGTAAAGTCTCTTTTTGTCCCCATTTGTTCTCCTTTTGCCCTCTTCCACCTTCCTCTACCCTCCTCCCCTATCATCAAACTACTATCTGTGTCTATGTTATATAAATATATATGTATTTTTTGTTTTACTTAATCCCTTCATCTTTTCCACCCAACCCCCAACCACCCCTTCCCTCTGACAGCTGTTGGTCTGTTCTGTTTATCTATGTTTCTGTTCTATTTTGTTTGTTAGATTATTTTGTTCATTAGATTTCACATGTAAGTGAAATCATATGGTATTTTTCTTCCTCTGACTGGCTTATTTTACTTAACATAATATACTCCAGGTCCATCCACATTGTCACAAAAAAGGAAGAGTTCCTTCTTTTTTGTGGCCAAGTAGTATTCTATTGTGTAAGTGTACCACAGCAACTTTTTTATCCACTCATCTACTGATGAGCACTTGAGCTGTTTCCACATCTTGGCTATTGTAAATAATGCTGCAGTGAACATAAAGGTGCATATATTCTTTCAAATTAGTGTTTCAGGTTTCTCTAGATATAGTCTCAGAAGTGGAATTGCTGAGTCAAAAGGCAGTTCCATTTTTAATTAAAAAAAAAATCCTCACCCAAGGATAAGTTTATTGATTTTAGAGAGGGAAGAAGGAAACGAGAGAGAGAGAGAGGAGAGAGAGAGAGACATTGGTGTGAGAGAGAAACATTGGGGATTAAAACCACAAACCATGTATGTGCCCTGACAAGAGATTGAAGCTGCAACCTTTTGATGTATGGGAAGATGTTCCAATCAACTGAGCTACCTAGCCAGGGCCATTTTTAATTTTTTGAGGAAATTCAAGACTGTTTCCCACAGTGGCTGCACTAGTCTGCATTCCCACCCACAGGGCATTGGGATCCCCTTTTCTTCACATCCTTGCCAGCAATTGTTGATTTATTGATGATAGCCATTCTGACAGGCATGAGGCAATATCTCATTGTGGTTTTAATTTGCATCTCTCTGATGATTAATGACATTGAGCATCTTTTCATATCGGCCATAGGTATGTCTCTTTGGAGAAGTGTCTATTCACATCCTTTACCCATTTTTTTAATCACTTAGCATTTTAGTTTTTAAAATTTCCATGCTGTCATATAGTGATATTAATTGCCATTTTAGGAACCATATAATACTCCAGCAAGTTTTTGTTTCATAATTTAGCTAACCATTTCCATACTACTGAACATTTAAGCCATTTGTCTGTTCTCAGTTGTTCTAGAGAGAATGGCAAAGAACTTGATGTGTATAAATTTTGCTTTTCTTTTGAATCAATTTTACTTAAAGAGATAATTTTCTGGAAATCTTGTTTTTATTTCTGGAAATCTGGGTCAAAGGATATGAATTTTTTTATGACTCTTGTTAATTATTACTAAATTGCTTTCCAAAAGGTTGAACAAATTCTCAAAACCATGCCCCAACTCCATGGTATTATTGCTGAGATTTTCAGTAAAGGACAGGCAGTACAAAAGGTCTGTTCGGTGTTCTGTGACAGGCAGAAGAAATACATTCAAATGGACTAGTCTTCTTTATTTTTTTATTTTTTATTGTTGACACTTTAACAGGTGTCCACCATTTTTCCTCACTTTGCCACCTCCACCCAGCCCCGACCCACCCCTCCTCTGGCCTCTACCACATTGTCTGTGTCCATGAGCTACGCATGTATGTTCTTTAGCTAACCTCTTCATCTTCTTTTATCCAGTCCCCCCTATTTCCTCCCCTCTGACATTTGTCAGTGTGTTCCATGTATCCATAATGCTTCAGCTTTGTTTTGTTCATTAGTTTATTTTGTTCATTATAGTCCATATATTAGTGAGATTATATGGTATTTATCTTTCTCTGATTGGCTTATTTTGCTCAGCATAATAATCTCCAGGTCCATCCATGCTGTCACAAAGTGTAAGAGTTCCTTCTTTTTTACAGCCACGTAGTATTCTACTGTGTAAACGTATCACAGCTTTTTTATCCACTCATCTACTGATGGGAACTTGGGCTGTTTCCAGATTTTAGCTATTGTAAGTAATGCTGTTATGAGCATAGGGGAGCATATATTCTTTCTGATTGATGTTTCGGGATTCTTAGGATATATACCTAGCAGTGAGATCACTGGGTCAAAAGGCAGTTGCATTTTTAATTTTTGAGGAAACTCCACACTGTTTTGAAAAATAGCCATACTAGTCTGTATTCCCACTAACAGTGCACTAGTGTCCCCTTTTCTCCATATCCTCACTAGCACTTGTTTGTTGACTTATTGATAGTAGTCATTCCGGCAGGTGTGAGGTGATACCTCATTTTAGTTTTAATTTGCATCTCTCTGATGATTAGAGATGGTGAGCATTTTTTCATATGTCTAATGGCCATCTGTATGTCCTCTTTGGAGAAGTGTTTATTCAAGACCTTTGCCAATTTTTTAATTGGATTGTTTGTTTTCTTGATGTTTAGGTGTTTATACATTTTGGAAATTAACTCCTCATCAGATGCATCAGTGGTAAATAGTCTTATGTTCTCCCATTCAATGGGTTGCTTTTTCATTTTGTTGATGGTTTCTTTTGCTGTGCAAAGAGGTTTTTAGTTTGACGTAGTCCCATTTGTTTATTTTTTTTTTCCTTTGTTTCCCTTGCCTGAGAGGCTATATTGGCAAAAATACTGCTACAAAAAATGTCTGAGATTTTACTGCCTATCTTTTCTTCTAGGATTTTTATGGTTTTGCGACTTACATTTAAGTCTTTGACCCATTTTGAGTTTACTGTTGTGTAGGTGTAAGTTTGTAGTCTAGTTTTTGGGGTTTTCTTTGTATGCGTCTGTTCAATTTTCCCAGCACCATTTATTGAATAGACTGCCTTTACCCCATTGAATGTTCTTGCCTCTTTTGTCAAATATTAGTTGACCGCATAAGCATGGGTTTATTTCTGAAATCTTTGTTTTGTTTCATTGATCTACATGCCTGTGCTTATGCCTATACCATGCTTTTTTTATTACAATGGCTTTGTCAGGTAGTGTGATACCTCTAACTTTGTTCTTATTTCTAAAGATTGCTAAGGCTATTCAGGTCTTTTGTGATTCCATATAAATTTTTGGAATATTTTTCTAGATCTGCGAGATATGTCATTGGTATTTTAATAGGAATTGCATTGAATCTACAGATTGCTTTGGGTAGTATGGATATTTTAATGACGTTAATTCTTCCTACCCATGAATATGGTATATGCTTCCACTTATTTGTATCTTCCTCAATTTCTTCAATATACTATAATTTTCTGAATATCAGTCTTCTACCTCCTTTATTAAATTTATTCCTAGGTACCTTATTTTTTTGTTGCAATAGTAAATGGAATTATTTTCTTCATTTCTCTTTCTGGTAGTTCATTACTGGTGTATAAAAATGCCACAGATTTCTGAACATTAATTTTGTATCCTGTTACTTTACCAAATTTATATATCAGTTCTAATAGTTTTTTGGTGGAGTCTTTAGGGTTTCTTATATACAGTATCTTATCACCTGCAAATAATGCCAGTTTTACCTCCTTTCCAATTTGAATGTCTTTTATTTCTACTTCTTGTCTTATTGCTGTGGCTAGAACTCGCAATACCATGTTGAATAAGAGTGGTGAAAGTGGACATTTCTGTCTTGGTCCCGATCTTAAGGGGAACTTTTTAGTTTTTGCTCATTGAGTATAATGTTGACAGTGGGTTTGTTATATAAGGGCTTTATTATGTTGAGGTATGATCCCTTTATTCCCACTTTGCTGAGAGTTTTAGTCATAAATGGGTACTAGATTTTCATCAAATGCCTTTTCTGCATCTGTTGATGTGCTCATGTGATTTTTATTCATTTTGTTTATGTCATCACTTACTGATTTGGGAATATTGTACCAACCCTGTATCCCCAGAATAAATCCCACTTGCTTATGGTTAGTGGTCTTTTTAATGTATTGCTGGATCTGTTTTGCCAATATTTTGTTGAGGATCGTAGCATCTATATTCATCAGGGACATTGGCCTATAATTTTCTTTCTTTGTAGTGTTTCTATCTGATTTTGGAATTAGGATAATGCTGGCCTCATAAAATGAGCTTGGAAGTCTTCTCTCCTCTTGAATTTTTTGGAATAGTTTCAGAAGGAGAGGATAATAACATTCTTTGAATGTTTGGTAAAATTCACCTGTGAAGCCACCTGGTCCAGGACTTTTGATTCCTGAGAGTGTTTTATTATTACTTTGATTTCATTAGTTGTAATTTGTCTATTCAGATTTTCTGATTGTTCCTGATTCAGTTTCAGAAGATTGTATGTTTCTAAGAATTTATCCATTTCTTCCAGGTTGTCCAATTTGTTGGCATATAGCTGTTCATAATATTTTCTTACAATCCTTTGTACTTCTGTGGTGTCCCTTGTTATTTGTCCTCTCTCATTTCTGGTTTTATTTGGGTCCTCTCTTTTTTTTTGATGTGTCTGGTTAAAGGTGTGTTGATCTTGCTCATATTTTCAAAGAACCAGCTCTTGGTTTCATGATCTTTTGGTTTTTTTGTTGTTGTTTTGCTTTGTTTTTTATTTTTTTATTTTTTTTTTAGTCTCTATGCCATTTAGTTCCACTCCTACTTTGATTATTTCCTACCTTCTAGTTATTCTGGGGTTTGTTGGTTGTTCTTTTTCTAGTTCTTTTAGGTGTAGGGTTAGAGTGGTTATTTGAGATTTTTCTTCTTTAGGTAGGCCTGTAAAGTTGTGAATTTCCCTCTCAGGACTGCTTTTTCTGTATCCCATAGATTTTGGGTTGTTGTATGTTCCTTTTCATTTATCTTCAGGTAATTTTTTTCCCCTTTATCTCATTGTTAACCCATTTATTGTTTAATGACATGTTATTTGACCTCCATGTGTTTGAGTGTTTTTCAGTTTGTTTTTTTATTGTAATTGATTTCTAGTTTAATACCATGGTGGTCAGAGAAGATGCTTGATATGATTTCAGTCCCCTTGAATTTATTAAGATTTATTTTGTGTTCTAACATGTGGTCTATCTTAGAGAATCTTCTGTGTGCATTTGAAAAGAATGTATATTCTGCTGTTTTGGAATGAAATGTTTTGTAAGTATCAATTAAATCCGTCCAGCCCAAAAGAAAAAAATGCATCCGATCCTCTGTGTCATTTAAGGTCATGTTGCTTTGTTGATTTTTTGTCTCGAAGATCTGTCCATTGACGTCAGTGGGAAGTTAAAATCCCCTGCTGTGACTGTAGTGCTGTCATTCTCTCCCCTAATGCCCACCTAGATTTTCGTTAAGTATTTAGGTGCACCTATGTTTGGTGCATTTATGTTTACAAGTGTTCTATCTTCTTGTTGTGTCAATCCCTTTTTATTATGTAGTGTTCTTCTTTGTCTCTTGTTATGGACTTTATTTTGAAGTCTGTTTTGTCTGATATAAATATTGCTATCCCATTTTTTTATTTTTTGTTTCCATTTTCATGGAATTTTTTTTTCTTTCATCTCTTCACTTGTAGTCTGTGTCTGTCTTTTGTTTTGAGGTGGGTCTCTTATAGACAGCATTTATGTGGGTCATATATTCTTATCCATTCAGCTACCATATGTGTTTTGATTGGAGCGTTTAATCCATGTACATTTACAGTTATTATTGATTGGTATTTACTTATTGCCATTTTATTTTTTATGCTTATGTTCCTCACTCTATGTATATATTTCTTTTTTACTTTCTTCTTCTGAAAGAAGGCACTTTAACATTTCTTGGAATACTGCTTTTGGTGGCAATGAACTCCTTCAGCTTTTTTTTTTTTTTTTTTTTTTTTTTTTTTTTTTGTCTGAGAAGCTCTTTATTTCACCTTCAATTTTCAATGATAGGCCTGCTGGATAGAGTAGTCTTGGTTGTAGGTCCTTGCTTTCCATCACTTTGAATATTTCATGCCATTCCCATTCCTTCTGGCCCGAAGTGTTTCTGTTAAGAAATCAGCTGACAGTCTTATGGGAACTCCCTTATAGGTAACTAATCCTTTCTTTCTTGCTGCTTTTAAGATTACCCTTTTGTCTTTAATCTTTGCCATTTTAATTAGGTGTCTTGGTGTGGGCCTCTTTCGATTCATCTTGATTGGGACTCTCTCTGCCCTTCCTGGAATTAAGTGTCTTTTCCCTTTGCCAGCTTAGCATCCCTGCCGTATTTTAATTCATCACCAAGCATCCATGGATCTATTCAAGTCTTTTCTCAGTTTCCAAGTGGGTTGTTTGTTTTCTTTAATTATTTTTGGAGTTATTTATGTATTTTGTATAGAAGTCCTTTATCAGATTATGATTTGCAAATATTATCATCTGTAGCTCACCTTTTTTTTTTTTTTGCTTTCTACTGTCTTTTGACATAAAATTTATATAAGTCCAATTTATCAGTTTTCTTCTTTTATTCTTTACTGGTCTGGTGGCATGTCTAAGAATCCTCCCCCTAAACCAAAGTCATGAGAAATGTCTCCTATGTTTGTTTTCTGCAATATTGTGTGTGTGTGTGTGTGTGTGTGTGTGTGTGTGTAGCTAATAGCTATGACAAGATTTTAGAACGATTTAAATTCACCGCAACATTGAGTGTAAAATGCATAAGAGTTCCCTTTTTCTCTACATGCGCAACTATCCCCACTGTCAACATCCTACACCAGAATGGTGCATTTGTTACAATCAGTTAACATATTGGCACATTATCACCCAAAATGCATTATTTGCATTAGGGTTATTAGCTCTTGGTGTTGTACAATCCATGGGTTTTGAGAAGTGTGCAATGACATGTATCCACTCTTTAATATCACACAGAATAGTTATACTGCTCCAAAAGTCTTCTGGGTTCTGCCCATTCATCTTTCCCCTCCCTACAACTCTTGGCAACCACTGATAATTTTTTACTATCTCCTTAGTTTTGCCTTTTCTAGAATGTCATATAGTTGGAATCATGATCTGTAACCTTTTGATATTGACTTCTTTCACTTAATAATTTGCATTTAAGGTTTTTCCTTGTATTTTCATTGCTTAATAGCTCATTTCTTTTGAGTGCTGAATAATATTTCTTTGTTTGAAGCTGCTATAAGAATCTATAATCAAAATAACAAAAAAAGTCTATGATCAGATTTATGTGTGAACATGAGTTTTCAACTCATTTTGGTAAATACCAAGGGATGTGGTTGTTGGATCATATAAGAGCATGCTTAACTTTGTAAGGAACTGCCAAACTGACGTGTCTGACTATGGACATTGCCCTAGAGGATGAAAACCTCTGGGGCACCAAATTGTTTTTAAAAAACTGTTGCAAATATTGGGGTCCTTTACTTAAGGTAAGTGTATTGTAATAGTGACAACATCTGGGCCCAGAAGGAATGGCCACTCAAAGTCAATTTTCTCCTCAGCCCACAGGTCCTGCCTCCCCAGGAGCAAGAAACATCAAGTGAAGGAATGAGGGAAGAAAGAGGAGGTTCTTTGACTTGGATATCATCATTTCTGGGGACAACTTTAACTGGACACCTAGATTTCTGCTGCTAAGAACTTCATGGCAGATGCAGAAGAGACAAAAGGCATAGAATCCATGTTACTGAGTATTTCCTGAGCACAGAAGAACATGATGGAAGCCCAGGTGATTTTTGCTTTGTTTTACCTTTTCCTTGTTTTTGTACAGGTTTTTGGTGTCCTGAAAAAAAAGTGAGTTCAACTGGAAAGGTATAAATTGGCATATTTGGGTTCTCAAAGATATTAACTTATACTCTAAATTCAAAATAAGGGCAAAATGAGATCAAGAAAATATTGTTCCTGTGAGTCATACATATTGAAACATAATGTGTGGTGTGGTTGATTCTATGGGTCACATTAGCTGTCACTTTGCGTCTAGTATCTGCGTTCTGTGAGCTGTGCTAGCCAATGATTGAACCTTAGGAGAAGGTTATGGGAAACTTCAGTTTGTAGTCAACTCAGACAGTGGGTTACCTGGAGACCCACTACTTAACAATTGGTGTCTGAAGTGTGGGCTGTCTCATGGGACTGAGCCCTTAACCTGTGGCGTCTGCAATAACTCCAAACAGTTCATGCCAGAATTTCTTGGTGTGGAAAACTCACACATCTGGACACAGAAGTGTTCTGTGTCAGTGTGCAAAGGAAAACAGAAGTGTGTTTTTGCCAGAGAGGTGCCTAACAAATTACTCCAAAACTTAGCCACTTCAAACATGTTTTTTACCTCACTCTTTCTCCGGGTTACTTAATACTAGCATGACTTACCTGGTTTGTATTCTTTTTGCCCAAATACTTCTGACACCAAATGAGAAAGTTTTGATTCTTCCTGAATCAAAATATGTGGTGTCTTTTCTAATACCACTTTCCAGCTCGCTGACACTAAGTAGCTCATCAGATTACACAAGTTTAGGGGTTCAGACTTGCAAGAATGTTCCCAATTTCATTTACAAATGAATGCCAATTACAATTCTTGGGTTTCCTGTACTTCCGACTGACCTCTTATAAATTCGGGGTTTCCATAAGCCTTCCCTCAGGTTTGGTAATCTGCTAGAACAACTCACAGAATACAGGGAAGCACTTTACTTACATTTACAGTAGGCTTATTCTAAAGGTTATAGCTCAGAAACAGTAAAATGAAAGAGATGCAGAGGGCCAGGTATCAGGGTGCACCCCTCTTTCAGCACCTCAAGGAGTTTACCAACTTGGAAGCTTACTGAACTTAGTTTTGTGGAGGTCTCATTCATTGGGTATAGTTGATAAAATCATTGGCCGTTAGGTTTGAATTTAATATTCAGCTCCTCTGTCCTTTTAGTGAGTTTTGTGGGTGGGGCTAAATGTTCCAACCCTTTAATCAATCTTTTGTTCCTCTGGTAACCAACCCTCTCCCAGAAGCTAACCAGCCCCTGTCCCCAGGAGTCACCTCATTAGCATACAAAAACTACTTATCACTCTTGGGATTCTAAACATTTAGAACTGTGTCTTCCAGGAACCAGGGACAAAGATCAACTTTATTTTTTTAAGTCCTATTACTGCTGTGTACTTTGTTGTAGTCTCTTAGGTAGCAGTAAGCCAAAGTGGAGTCTGATCTGAAGACTCAAGTGGGGAAGGATACACTTTGAAGATTATGTAGTTGTTGGCAGAATTCACTTTCAGAAGGACTGGTCAAATGAGATCCTCTGTTTCTCCCTGTCTGCTTATGTAAACCAACATGCCACCTCATTTCATCAAGTCAGTAAAGAACGGATTCCCATGGCAAGATGGATGTATTTATAGCCTAGTTGTAAAACTGGCATCCTATCACTGTAGTTATATTCTTTGTTTTAGAAACAATTTACTAGGCCAGCCCATGCTCAAGGCTAAGGTACCACACAGGGGTATGAATACCTTAGAGCATAACAGGGAATTTGCCTGACTTTTGTCCCTTATTTTTGGGAAGTTACCTCTAAATCCTTGGAATTACCTGTGTAGTAGGAGTTATTCATTTAGGGGCCACTGGCACCATACTTTATACTCTGTGCTGAAGAGGTGACTCAAAATGAAGGGTGTCCATCCCAGTAGCCAGCCATGTGATTAGAAGGTGGAAACTTTGAGCCATTTGACATTAGTCTGACCTCCAGGAAAAGGAAGGACCTGGAGATTGAGTCCAGCCACATGGTCAATGATTCAATAAATCATGCATGTATAATGAAGCCTTAGTAACAACTCTGGATGCCAAAGTGTGGGTGAGTTTTCTTGAGTATCTCCAATATTCAAGGACTGTCCCACGTGGTATCTGGGAGGAAATAAAGGCTGTCTGGCAGTTTATGAAGAGAGTCACAGGTATCAATACCAAATGGCCTTCATGTCTGGCCTTTCCGGCACAAAGTTTCAGAACTTTGAAGATAACATTCCATTGTTTTCTGTGTTCTATTGTTTCTGTTTAGGTAATCTGTCTTTTACATCTGGATACTTTTTTTAAAGATTTTATTTATTCATTTTTAGAGGGATGGGAAGGGAGGGAGAAAGGGAGGCAGAGAAACATTGATATTTGAGAGATACATTGACCGGTTGTCTCTTGTACACCCCCAGCCAGTGACCTGGCTCACAACCCAGGCATGTGCCCTGACTGGGAATCGAACCAGTGAACCTTTGGTTCACAGGTTGGCACTCAGCCCACTGAGCCACACCAGCCAAGGCTGGGTACTTCTAGAGTTTCCCTTTTCCTATGATATATTATAGTTTCAGTCTGATGTGTCTAGGTATAGACATCCTGCTTGAAATTTGTTGGGATTTCTAAATCTGAAGTTAGGAGTATTTAATCAGTCCTGACATTTTTCAGCTTTTAGATCTTTGAATATTGCTTCTCCATTGCTATTTTCTATTTCAGAAACTATAAGCAGGCATACATTAAGTCTTTTTGTGCTATGTTCATATTTATTAACTTCTTCCTTATGTTTTCTCTCTGCTGTATTTATTTCTTCCATAGTGAACATAGTGATACAATATATATTTTAGTTCACTATAGTATATTTAATATACTGTTCATCTGTCCATTAATATATGTGTATGTGTGTATGTTTGCTCATGAAAAGGGTTTTTTCCCCCTCAAATCTTCCTAATCAACTTTTTTTTGCTTTAGACATATCATGTATAATATCTGTTATTTTTTACACTTATTAATAACATTTGTCTTGTAAATTCTGGATGTAGAGTTTCGTGGTAATTATTCTGATGTTATTTCTATATGACTATTTTTAATATTTGGAAATAGGTACTAAACTATATAGATACAAAGAATTTTGCTTCTACCAAAATATATTTGAGAAAGGTATATAGATGCAGGCTATGTGGTAAAAATTAGAATGACTTTCCTCACACATATTTCATATTAATAAAAAGAGTTGATATCATATTAAATAGCACTGTGTTATTACAGGAGTTGCTGACAATGGAGGATGTGGCCGTGGAGTTCAATTGGGAGGAGTGGCAGCTCCTGGACCCTGCTCAGAAAGACCTGTATCGGGACGTGATGTTGGAGAACTATCACAATCTGGTTTCACTGGGTAAGGACACCTCTCTGTGTCACTTTGAGGTCCCCAGTCAGTGGACTTTATTTACTCTGTCACTTGATGAAAGTTTTACAGTCACTGTGGTCATCTGAAGAGTCATATTTTCAGTCCCATTTCTGGTTTCATGCTAAGGGATATAAGCTCCTCTATCTTAAAAGACAACTTCTACTTTGCATATGAGAAATTGTTTTGTCTCTGAAATGTAATATTTTCCCATCTTGACATACTATACCCCAAGTTACTATATCTAGGTCTTCTATCATTTCTCATGAACAGGATACCATACTACCAAACCAGCTGCACTGTCCAAGTTGGAACATGGAGAAGAACCACAGATAACAGAGGATGAAATCTATAATATAAGCTGTGCAGGTGAGCGAGTGAGAACCAGCATGGGAGTGGCCATGAAAATTATATTCCAGTCATTAAGAGAATGAGTTACAGCTGTGAAGATGGCTGAGGCTAGCTAAACAGCTTTTCCACATATGTATCTCCCCAGATGAGAACTCTTTCCTGTGGGTGTTCTGTTATAAATATACTCTTAATCTCTTCTTGGATCTGATAGTCTTTCACCTTACATCTTTATGGAATGGTATGGTTGACAAAGAGCCAGCTCCCACCACATCATCTTTTAAGCACTTTTATTCTAAGACATTCTCATGAAAGAATTTGTTATTCTCTTTTTTCTAGAAATCAGGAAAGTTGACAGTTGCCTGCAAGATCATTCTCACAACCAAAAGGTTCAGAAGAACATGCAACAATGCAGTGAAAGGAATGCACCTAGAAATACTATTCATCTGAACAAAACAAATATGACCATAATGCAAAATCATATGTTGGAATTATGTAAGAAAGCTTTTAAATCAAGGTTAAGTTTAATTAACCAGAAGAGAAGATATGAGGTAAAGAACCCAGCTGAGTTTAATGGACATGAGAAATCCTTTTTCCATGGTAATCATGAACAATGGTACCCTGAAATTGAAATCCCTGAAAGTGAAAAACACATCACCACTGAATTCCGAGTCTTTAAGCAACAAAATACTCATAAAATAGAGAGGTCCCAAGAAAGCATTGAAGGTGAGAAAGCCTGCATCAGGACACCTTGGCTCATTTACCATGAGGGCATTCATACAGGAGAGAAAACCCATGGGTGTGATCCATGCGGGAAATCCAGAAATTTCATGGTCACTAAACATCAGAAAACTCAATCACAAGACAAACTCTGTATAACCAATGAATACAAAAAGGACCCTCCTGTGAAGAGTAGTCTCACCAGACATCAGCAAACCCATTCAGGAGAGAAATACTGTGTTTGTAGTGACTGTGGGAAGAGCTTCACTATGAAGCGCTATCTGATTGCACATCAGCGAACTCATAGTGGAGAGAAACCTTATGTGTGCAGTGAATGTGGGAAAGGCTTCACTGTGAAGAGTAATCTCATTGTGCATCAGCGAACTCATACAGGGGAGAAACCCTATATATGCAGTGAGTGTGGGAAGGGTTTCACCATGAAACGTTATCTTGTTGTTCATGAGCGAACTCACACTGGAGAGAAACCCTATTTATGTGATGAATGTGGAAAATGCTTTGCTGTGAAGGGTAATCTCATTGTTCATCAGCGATCTCATACAGGGGAAAAATCTTATATATGTAGTGAGTGTGGAAAAGGCTTCACCGTGAAGCGCAAGCTCACTATACACCAGCGAATTCATACAGAAGAGAAATCGTACATATGTGATGAATGTGGAAATGGTTTCACCACAAAGCACACTCTTATTATTCATCAACGAAGTCACACAGGAGAAAAACCCTATGAGTGCAAGGAATGTGGGAAGGCTTTTACCAGAAGGTCAGGGCTTAATGTCCATCTAAGAACTCATACAGGAGAGAAACCCTATGGATGCAGCATTTGTGAGAAAGCCTTCTCCCAAGTGTCAAACCTTCTAAAACATAAGAAAATGCACACAAGAGAAATGAGTAGATTCAGTCAAGTTGGAAATTCCTCTAATGGAGAGTCACAGCTTATTACTTACAAGTGAACTCATGCAGAATAAAACCCCTATTTATGCAATTTTTGTGGAAATGCCTTCTGTGGCAACCAAGATCTCATTAGCATCAGTATTTCTAGCAGATCAGAATACAAACATGGTACTGCCTGTTGTCTGATGTATGCCCTGAGGAGATTAAGGAATTTGTCCAGGAGATAAACCTTGTGAATAGACTGACTATGGTAGTGCCTTTAGTGATCCTTACTTCACATCTTCTGTTGGTGAAAATAATGTTGGAAACACTCTGATACATGCAATGTGAAAATGCCTTTCCAGCTTCATTATAATTCTCAACAAAACTGTGTAGCTCCAATGTATTTCTGAAAAGTGTATACTGAGACAAATTCTGTGAATGCAGAGACAAAAAAACCTTCAGTGAGAAGATAGACTTTATTAACAGGGATTGTCATAGATCATCGGTGAGTTCACTGTTCATAGAAATATGAGAACACAAACAAAGAAACAAAGAAAAAACCAAAGAAATAGGGTAACCATAGGAAAGCCTTTACCCAGCCAGAAGACCTTGATGAGAGTCAGGGTTCACATTGGAGAAAAACATTAAGGACAATATATATTTTACAGGATTTCATGGATAAAATCTGTATTATTGTTTGTCAGGAAATCATACAGAAGTTAAAACTTTATGAAAATGCTAAATTTGGAGCGCCTTTATTCAAATATTGGAGAACTCATGAAGGAAAGAAGTTCTATGAGAAAGGATACAGTTTGAGTGCTTTTTAAATAAGTCTAACTTTTTCCATCAGATAATTCACCTGAGTTTGCCTTTTCAGGTGATAATTGGAGCCTCCTTTGTTAGTTGCCTTTTCAGTAATTCCACAGTTAAAAAGTAGTCTGTTTTCCTTTTTCCTGATTAATTTTTATTGTTATATGCAATACAGGAGTGTTCTGTGAAGTATTCTATGACCACTCCGTATTATATGATTAGCTCTTACTTTTCTTTGCCTCTAAACTTAATTGTAAATTTATCATACAGAAATAGTTTAAAAGGAAACTGAGTATTTTAAATTTATAACATATTTGTACTTGCCTAACTAAGTTTATAAGTATAACCAAATATTTCACAAAACCACCTTTAAAGTTATTTTTGTGAAATGTTTACTTTGAGATGATTTAGCTTACAAGAAATTGCAGAATAGTCCAGGGACTTCCCCTAGTATCTTTTATCCAACTTTTCCCTGTAAAAACATCTTATAAAACCATATTTTATTGAACCCAGGAAAATGACTTTGGTAGTATACTGTTAATGAAACTCCTAATCTTATTTAGATTTCTTTAGATTTTACATGTATTTTTTTTAAGTTTTTAGTTCTAAGATTTATTACCTTACATACATTCATATAACCGCAACCACAACCACAACAGAAAATTGCTTAATCAACAGATTCCCTCATGCTACTTTTTAAATTTCAACCATCTATCCAAACCTACCTCAGCAACCACTTGGCCTGTTTTCTATCAGTTTAATTTTGTCATTTTGTGAATGGTGTAAAAGTCATTTTTATAATTGGATTTTATATTAATAAGTTGTATTTATTTATACAAATTTATAATATTTTTTTTAATAGGAACCATGTAAGTTTTGCATGTTTTGGTCACTTGGCAAATTGCTCTTAAGAATTGAGTTGAAATAGTTTTATTTTATTTGTGTATAGTATATATACTAGATGAACTAGTTTAGCCATTCATTCTTTTCTTAAGTTATATTTTATTGATTATGCTATTGCAGCCGTCCCAATTTTTCCCCCTTTGCCCTACTCCACCCAGCACCACCCACTCCCTCAGGCAATCCCTGTACCATTGTTCATGTCCATGGGTCATGCATATAAGTTCTTTGGCTACTCCATTTTCTATACTGTACTTACACCCAATGGCTGTTCTGTAACTACCTATATGTACTTCTTAATACCCTCACTTCTTCACCCATTTCCCCACAGCCCCCTCCCATTAGGCAAACATCAAAACCTTCTCCGTATCCATGATTTTGTCTCTGTTCTTGTTTGCTTAGTTTGTTTTTTAGATTCAATTATTGATAAATATGTGTTTATTGCTATT